>NC_035109.1:338877703-339193953 GCF_002204515.2 Aedes aegypti
TGATTTCCTTCATGGATTCTTCAGGACTTTTTTCAGAGCCCCTTCAGCAATGCCTAGGATTTCCTTCAGGAATTTATTTGGAGATCCTCCCGGATTTTATCCAGAGTTTCTCCGCGAGTCCCTCCATGGTTCCATCATGAATTTCTTCAGAGTACAGAGTTCCTTCAGAGTTCCTCCGGGAATTCTTTCGGAGCTTCATCGGTAATTCCACTTGAGTTGCTCCAAAAATCCCTCCGGAGATGTTTTAGCAATTTTTATAGGTTTTATTCAGCATTTCTTCCGAAGCTCCTCAAGAGCTTCAACGGGAATCCCTTTGGATTTCCTTCATAGTTGCTTGTGGAATTTTTCCGTAGTTCCTCCAGAGTTCCAGCAGGATTTGTTCCGGATTTCCCCCATGAAATCTTCGGCAATTCCTCCAGCAATTCTTCAGGAGTTCCTTCCGCAATTTCTCCAAAAATCATCCAGAGCTCCTCCAGGAAATTTCGAGAATATTTTCAGAGTTCCTCCAGGAAATCCTCCAGAGCTCTACCGGGAATTCTTCCAGAGTTCCTGCGAGAATTCCTTCAGAGTTACTCCGGGCATTCCTCCAAGAATTTTTTGGCATCCCTCCAAGAAATGCTTTGGAGTTTCTCCAAGAATTTTTTGGGAGTTTTTCCAGAAATTCTTTCAGAGTTCCTTTAGAAATTCTTCCAGAAATTCTTTCCAGTAATTCCTTCCGAGGTGCTCTTGAAATTCCTCCAGGAATTCTTTCATAACTTTTGCCGGAAATTCCTTCAGAGCCCCACCGGTAATTCCTTTGGATTTCCTCCATAAATCCTGCAGGAATTCTTCGAAGTTCTTCCACAAATTCGACAAGGAAATTCCCTGCAGTTCCTTCAGAAATTGCTTCAGGAATTCATCCGGAGATTTCTTCAATTCCTTTTTCCAAAAAATCCTCCAGGGATTTCCTTCAGAGTTCCTCCGAAAATTCCTCAATGAATTTCTTCAGAGTCTGCCCAGGAATTCCTTCGGAGTTCCTCTAGAAATTCCTTCAGAGTCCGTCACGAATTCTTCCAGAATTTGTTCCGGAAATTCCTTCTAAGCCCAGCGGGAATTTCTTCAAAGCTCCTCCGAGTATTCTGCCGTAGTTACCACGGGAAACCCCTTCGGAGCTACACCTGGAGTTCCTGCATGGATTCTCCAGGACTTCTTTCAGAGTTCCTCTAGGAATTCCACGGATTTCCTCCAGCAATTCTTCCGGAGTTTCTTCTACAATTTCTCCAGAAATTTCTCCGGAGCTCCTCCAGATAATTTCTTCAGGGTTGCCTCGGGTATTCCTCTAAGAATATTTTAGAGCTCCTCCAGACTTCCTCTGGGAAATCCTCTAGAGCTCTGCCGGGAATTCTCCCACAGTTCCTGCGAGAATTCCTTCAGAGTTACTCCGGGAATTCCTCCAAGAATATCTTCGGAATCCTTCTAAGATTTGCTTCGGAGTTTCTTCAGGAATTCCTTCAGAGTTTTTCCAGTAGTTCGTTCAGAGTTCCTCTAGAAATTCCTCCAGGAATTCCATCCGGGTTCTTCTAGGAATTCCACCATGATTTTTTTCAAAACCTTGGCTGAAATTCCGGTAATTCCTTTGATTTTCCTTCATATACCCTGCAGGAATTCTTTGGAGTTCTTCCAGAAATTCCAACAGAATATTCCCTGGAGTTCCCCCAGAAACTGCTCGGAGTTCCTTCAGGAATTCCTTTGAAGATGACTCTTGCAGAGTTCCCCCGGGAACGGAAAAATAATTCAGCAGTTCCTCCAGCAAATCCTTCAGAGTTCCCCCAGCAGAATTTCTTTTAAGTTCCACATGGATTTTCTTTGGAGTTCCTTCAGATTTCTTGCGAAAATTCCATTTCGCCATGGCTCCTCCAGGAATCGGAGTGTCTCCAAGAATTTTTCAGAGTTCCTCGAGTGATTCCTCAGAAATAATCTTGATTCCACTAGGATTTTTTTGAATTTACTCCAAGAATTTTCCTAGATTCTCAAATAAAATCCTTCAGGGTTCCTTTTTGAATCCCTCCGGAGTTTGTACAGGAATTCCTTCCTTTCCGAAATTCTCCTTAAATTTTTCTAGCGATTCCTCGGAAGTTCAATCGGAAATTGCTCCAGAGCTCCTCCACCTATCAGTAAATATCAGGTGAAAAATTTTAGCTTCCGGCAATAAACTTTAGAGTTTTGCTGGTTCAATACTATTTGTTTGTTTTTGTTGATCACGTTCGAAATAGATCGAAAAATACGACAACCGGTGCATGCGCGAGCGGACCACTATTTTTACGGGTCTTCTGGATATTAACAGGTCCATTTATTCCTTGAATAACATAGTAAGATTATTTCTAGCTTCGTTAATACAGTATACCAAAGTTAAAGTTTTTAAGAAATATAGAGAATTCATTACAAACATAAGAAATTTTCTTAACGTAGTGTTGGTGATTTAGAGAGAAAATGTCGAAAGCCAAGATGTCGAACGCTAAAACGTCAAAAGGTACAAAAGGTCGCAAAGACAAACCATCATTGGTAAGCCCGCACTACAAATCTCTTCTATTGAATTGGCGAGTTGGCTAGACATTGCATATACAACATAAAGCGTTGTGTTTAGATGGGCATCTAAATATTGTGAAAGAGGATCACGTGATTATTGAGTAGAAATCGAATTCAGGTTAACTACTGCGTCCACGAGAAGGCCCGTGGTGTAGGGGTATGGCGTCCTGCCTAGTGAACTGGGAGTCGGGATTTCGATTCTCACCGAGAAAACGAGTAACTTTTTCGCAAATTTTACATAAATTTGTCCATTTAATCCAATTGCGAACTTTATATTATGCTTAGATTTGCGGTAGTTGTTCAAACTTCCACTTAGCTGTTCACCCGTACAACTATGAAATAATAGATAAAAAAGTATGCAATTATGATTTTTTTTTATTTAGGGCTTGTTGACTTTATGATTTTTTTTAATAATTTCTTTTTAATAAGAGATATAGATTGCTTCAAGGAATATTTGAATTACGCGAAATGATTTATAACTATGTAAGTTCTAATTGATTAACATCAAATTTGTTTCACAAATATAACTAGTATGACGTACGACAACAAACATAATTTTGGTCGTCAGACGTTGTGGAAATATCCCACAGTGCATTGACTGCTAGCTGCCGTTGTTGATTGTTCCGCCAGAGGAAATTGCATTCGCTGATTAAATTCATCCGTTTTTTTTTTTGCTTTTCATTTTTCGAGTTTGTGATTGGCCGCAGTGCCAATGGAAGGTGACTTGTCGCAGCAGCTCTTTTGAACTAGTTGCAGTTGCGTGTGGAAACGGCCACTTCAGATGATTCGGCGGAGATTGCATTCGCTGTGACTTGTGCGTATCCGGTGTGAAACTTTGTCACCTTGACGACGGGGAGAAGAGTTCGAATATAGGCAGTCTGTGTACGGAGTGGAGGTTTTCGTAGCTAGATCTTCTCTTATAGGATTTCCTGAATGTGTTTAGTATTACCAAACATATTGCCGCATCGATCCAAGAAGCGTGGGGTCGATTCCCGCTTAAATCTGAAAAACTTTTGCATGATAGTCCACAACCAGGCCACATTAGCCCTCACTCCGTTCCTCTACATACAAAATCTATCTAGTTTGACCGAAATCGAATCACAAATTCCGAAAATTTACTTCTTCTTCTTCTTGGCATTGCGTCCTCATTGGGACAGAGCCTGCTTCTCAGCTGAATGTTCAATGAGCACTTCCACAGTTATTACCTGAGAGATGCCATTTTGGAATTCGTATATCATAAGGCAGGAACGATGATACTCTATGCCCAGGTAAATCAAGGGAATTTCCATTACGAAAAGATCCTGGACCGACCGGTTATGGAACCCAGACACGTTCAGCATGGCTTTGCTTTGTAGCCGTGGACTCTAACAACACGGCTAAGGAAGGCCCCAAATCCCGACCATATGTTCTGAATTCCTCAGGACAGGAAACCCCACACGTTCGCCACCGGTCTCCCAGAGCAGTTTTCTGGGTACTGCTGCTGGCACAGCTATTTCGTCATCCTGCAAAGACATAAAGCACTCACCGAGACCCTTCCCACAACGTCACGTTTGTTAGAGCATAATGAATTCCATTGCACCATAAATTATTCCAAATATGCTATATGGCGGCACAACTCGATTGGGGCGGAGGACCACAGTAAGCCGTGCACTGAGCAACCAGCTGTTGCAACGCCGCCACCTTAGATGACGGCGAAGACGACGATGGGTGGACGGTGCGAAAAAATAGTCACACCTTCTCCTAACTCCTAACATCATTGGCGGTGACGACGACTAGCATCTACCTTGACCCAACTCTTAGCCGCAACAACTAACTCTAATGAACCGTTCGTTCCATTGCATTGCTGCTGGTCGATTGGCAAAGGCTGATGATGCTGGCTGAGTCTGGGACATAGCCTTCTTCACTAATATTGGCTGCCGTGTCGTTGTCTCACACAGGAGTTATTCTGGTCAATCATGGTCAAAATAATTGCTCCAGGAAGCTAATGGTCTTCTTACGTTTTTATCAATCAGTTTATCTGGATTAGTTATCAGGAGTAATTGAGCATGAATATGAGTATTTACTCAAATAATTATATGAAGCTCCATTCATATATTGTTCATAAATTCAGCATGATTTGATGTAGAATGTTCTGTGACTTTTATGTAAGAAAACAAAACAAGCATTTCTCATGTCTAAGAGTACACAACATTTTGTAATTTTGTAAGTGTAGCACCCACAAACCAGAAAAAATATGATAAATAAGGGCGGTGGCTTTCAGATCGTACTTCCCGGAGTACTTGGTCATCCATGGCACTTCTAAAATATCTACCTGTGCTCTCAATATTTATTTTTTGCAAGGTAACTTTTTGATTATTACCAATCGATCAAATTTTAATCTCAGAGCGCTGTGTAGTTCATTAGATTTGTACTGTTTCAAATTTAAACGGTGGTTTCAGATCACACTAACTAACAACATTGTGTTGAACCGCTTACGCTAGTATTGACGTACGTCTGTCGCTTCGTTTTAAACGTTGATTGAGTAGTGAAAACTGAAGATAAATTCAAAGTTTTAGTTTGTACACGGTGATTTAGTTCTGTTTCACGCTAGTGTTATTAAGGATAATCTTAGAAAGCACAGTTAGATCGAGGGCAACCCAATCTCGTAGGTGATATTCCTGAAGGCGGAGCTCAACAATGGACGAACAATGCAAAAAGTGTTCCTTAGACATCGATATGATGAAGGGTCTTTACACCGTATGTGAAGGAAGCTGTGCACGAAAGTTTCATGCATCGTGCGTCAATGTCAGTGAAGCAGACTTATGTGCGCTGTCCAAAAACATTATTTGGATGTGCGATGATTGCATGTTAGGGGGGTCCGTAGCCTTGAGGTAACGCTTTCGCTTCATAAGCGGAAGGTCATGGATTCAATTCCCAGCCCCTCCAAAAAATAACCCGTCCAGCCACCAGAAGACGCCGCACGGAGGATCGTGCTTAGTGGAATACATCCATCCTCCGTCAGTATCAGATGGTGACTGAGACAAACTGACCCACTTCGCAGGCAGCTAGCCTCAAACGACTCAGGAACACGGCAAAACGAACCACCGCAAGAGCAATTGACTATGGCTTATGGAAATCGATTGGACCAACAGCAGAGCACTCTCCTACCTGCTCGGTGTGAGAGCAAAAGAGCAGAAGAGAGTGAAAGCAGATGTAAATATAGATTAGCTAATAATAGAACTGTATCGGTAAGGAAGATACAGATAAACTGATTCCGGCACAGTAGTGGCAACGAGCACGGAGTGCCTTAAAAAAAAAATAAATAAATAAATAAATATGATTGCATGTTGGAATTTTGCAGAGCCAGAGATCGCATTCCAAATTCCAAACCTATAAACCGTCTGATTCGATCTCAACTGAACTGGAGGAAATTAAGTCTCAAATTGCGACAATAAACAGTGTGGTTGCCAAATTAACTCCTATTGCACCGTTCGACTCAACACATCGTCACTCTACCCCGAATGGATCACCGAAATCATTAGATAATACGAATGCGTGTTCGACATACCACTATCCTAGGCACAGTCCCGAAGATTCTTTTGCACTGCTTTTAACGAACATCGATAGGCGCGTGACAGAAAAAGAAATTGTTTGCTTGGTATCTGAATCGCTTTGTGCTCCGCAACCCGAATGTATGGATGTGACCAAATTAGTATCGAACTGGAAAAATTGTGAAGATCTGGACTACATTTCTTTCAAAATTGTTCTGCACAATCGATGGAAACTATCTGCTATGGAGGCGTCCACTTGGCCACGAGAAGTGAAATTCAGAGAGTTTACACGCAAGAAGAATGCCACATGGAAACCGATTTCTTTGAGAAACTTAACTGTGCACAGTGATTTTTTTGGCTGATTTTGTGATCAAAATGGAATAGCGTCTAAATCGTTGGTTTTAGCGAAAAAGTTTGTTCAGGGAAGTTTCTTGATTTGTAAAAGCGCTTCTTTTGGTACTAGCGGCCAGGTGATTAAATCACCTAAAAGTGAGATAAAAAAATATTTTTTTTATCTGTTGAAGATAGACGGTCGGTGTCTTCAGCAAAGTTGTAGCACATGTTAATTCAAGACACTTTGTCGAAGACACCAAATTTCTATCTCTAATATATTACAAGATATGTCATTTTTTCTTAAAATGACACTTAAAAATCAAAATTTTAGTATAACTTTTTTCTAACATTTTTGACATTTTTTGTGCCTTCTACAAAGTTGTTTATCTGCCAAAACTACATGTTTTTGCTGAACATTGCAACTTGCTATCTTTTATGGTAAAATAGTTATTTCTAAATAATCGATTTTTATGGGGCTTTTTTGGACTAATAGCATTAGTTTGGACGCAGATTGACGCACTTAGCGATTTGTGATTTTGAAAGGGCTATTTTATGACTTTCAAATGACATAAAGAACTTTTGGCCAGAAGCGGTCTATTGATTGTTATGTTTTAACTAGTTAAACCATAAAAATGCATTTAATTGCGGTTTTACGACTTTTTTCTCATTTTCATTGCGTTATTTCATATGCTGCATATGATACGTTATGGTCATTTTCATTATTTTTAATTTATTCCCTCACCTACAGCCTTCATTTAGCATGGAAATGTTTTTCTTTTTAAATTTTGTTTATGCCATAACGTTTGACCCAACTTTTTACTCTCCATAGAGCGTTACGTAATGGATCATTAAAATAACCAAAACGGCCGCTATGGAAAGTAAAGATAGCGCCACCGTAGCCTTATGTGTTTGACAGAACAGCAATGCTGTTACAATGTTAAATCCCATATACAGTGGCGCCTTTGTTTTGATGCGGTGAGCACTGACAAAAGCTACCTTCAATGATCCATTTGTGAACGATGCCATTTGCTTGTCACGCAATTTTTATTTATGTTGCTACCATGTAATGTCCTTGTTTCTTCCAAAATTTCACGACACGCGACATAGCTAATAAAAATCATTTTTGTATTATACACAATCTTCTATGATATAGGGACAACATTTAAACAAAACTGATCGTGAATAATATGTATGCTGACATTTCTATAGTGAATGTAAATTTCACTTATACTAATGCAGACAAAGTACTTGCTGATTTAAAATAAAACTGTACCAGTGAGCGCCAACTGCACATGAATCAGAACTTTAACTTCATGTTTTTGAATTCTGTTATAACTGTTAAAAACTCCGTTAATTCAGTGAGAGCTGTTTAAAAATGTCTGGTTTAACAAATACAACCATAAATTTTATTAAAATTTTATTGTACCATTCCTTATTACAATGATTAATCTTTTTTATTTGTTTATTTAATTTGTGTACCGGCAAAACAGACCGAGGCTTGAAGTAGGATGGAACGTGGAAAAGAAAGTAGTGAGGATTGTTTATTAGCCATGTTGCGTATCGCGAGATTTTGAAATAAGCAAGTATGTTACGCTCTGCCACTAACAAATAATAGTTGTGTGACAAACAAATGGCATCGTTCACAAATTACGTAACGCTCTATGAAGAGTCATAAGTTTGATGAAACGTTATGACTCAAACAAAAATAAAAAAGATAAACATTTCCATGCTAAATGATGTCTGTAGGTGAGGGAGTAAATAAAAATATATTGAAAATTACCATAACGTATCAAATGCAACATATTCCATATCAAATAACGTAATGAAAACGATAAAATGTCGTGAAACCGCAATTAAATGCATTTTTATGGTTTAACTAGTTAAAACATAAAAATCAATAGACCGCTTCTGGCCAAAAGTTCTTTATGTCAATTGAAAGTCATAAAATAGCCCTTTCAAAATCGCAAATCGCCAAGTGCGTCAATCTGCGTCCAAACTAATGCTATTAGTCCAAAAAAGCCCCATAAAAATCGATTATTTAGAAATAACTATTTTACCATAAGAGATAGCAAGTTGCAATGTTCAGCAAAAACATGTAGTTTTGGTAGATAAACAACTTTGTAGAAGGCACAAAAAATGTCAAAAATGTCAGAAAAAAGTTATACTAAAATTTTATTTTTTACGGGTAATTTTAAGAAAAAATTACATATCTTGTAATGTATAAGAGATAGAAATTTGGTGTCTTCGACAAAGTGTCTTGAATTAACATGTGCTACAACTTTGCTGAAGACACCGACCGTCTATCTTCAACAGATAAAAAAATATTTTTTTATCTCACTTTTAGGTGATTTAATCACCTGGCCGCTAGTATCTAAAGAAGCGCTTTTACAAATCAAGAAACTTCCCTGAACAAACTTTTTTGCTAAAACCAACGATTTAGACGCTATTCTATTACGATCACAAAATCGGCAAAAAAAAATCACTGTGCTGTGTAGTGCTATGTCATATTGTGTGAAGTCTAATTCATGAAGATATATTGTCGTTGTTTTTCTTTTGATATGTACCGATTATTTGTTGTTTAATTCGTGTGTAAGGATTAGGAAATTTTTGTTGTCAATTCATGTGGTTGTTACAAGCATTAGTTTAAGCATAATCAGTCTGCACAGTTTTTACTGAAGATGAAGAAATAAATAAATAAATAAATAAATAAACTCAGTTGTTTTGATTTAAGAAAATTCTTACTTAACAATATATTCAGCTGTTTGCAACTATTTTATTTTAAAATAATTGATGGAACACAAAATACAATTTGATCCATATTTGAATCTTTTTAAATATATCCATGGCAATGCCAAAATTGTCACTATTTAGGCCCGGAATAAAGTAGATCGCCAAATCAAAGAAATCAATAATATAAAAATAAAACATTATCTTCTCTGATTTGAATCAATCAATTTATTTATTTTTTAATTCATTAATCATAAATTGATCGAGTTTTCACTTTTCCATTCCTGATTTCATCTAAGACCACCTTAGGAGGAATAACTGAGCTTGAGCTTGAGCTTGATTGGCCGCCCGTGGATGCTACTCCAGTATCACCAAATCAGCTGCACTTACAATAGGAACCAACCGAATGACTGCTTGGGACTAACAGGCATCCTCAATGTATAAGTGCTGGTGATCTTCTATTTTTAGGCGACAATGGTGCCTGCCACGTCAGAATGCAGACCAATGTGGGGAAGGGGAAGGAAATGATGTTGTACTTATACTGGCCCACTGTAGACCGTGGAGTCCGACTGCATCTACGCCAGTTCATGCGGGAGTGTATGGATTGGGGGAAAGGCATGGCAGAGAGGTTTGCTTTTGTGATTAGCAGACTGCCTTTGAATCAGGCGTAAGGAAAGGCATGCGCGTGGAAGAATGGAAGCTTTAGGGAAACGGTTTCTTGTCCGTCTCTGGTTCTAGCAAATGCTATGAACGTATAGTTTGAGTGTGATAGATTAAGAATGGAAGATAGAAGCATGTGAGAGATATACAACTACAAAGTACGAGGAAAGGGACGGGCCTGGAATTGAACCCGTGACCTTCTGCTTATGAAGCAGAAGCGGCAGCCATCAGACCACCAACCCCGTCGAAACCTTAGGAGGAATAACTGAGACCCTAAAGTAATCTTTGGATGAATAATTGCAGGAATTTATGGAGGTAATCCTGAAGAAATCTCTTGCGAAAGAACCCTTTGAGTAGTTACTGAAAAAATCTTTGCACAAATCCATAAAGAAATTATCAGAAGAATTCTCGGAGGAGTCTGAGGAGAAATCTCTGATAATATTCCTGGAGCAATCCTTGAAAACATTAAGTAATCCATGGGAATGTTCCTAAAGGAAACCTTAAGGATAATTCTGGATGAATCCCTAGAGGCATTCCTGGAGAAATTCCTAGGGGATTTAAAAAGGAATTCGTGAAGGCATTCCTAGAGGAATCCCTAGAGGCATACCTAGTGGAACTCTTGGAGGAATCCCTGGAGGTATTCGTGAAGAAATCTCTGGAGGTATTCATGGGGGACTTTTTGGAGGTATTCCTGAAGGAATCCCTGGAGGTCAGAGGCGCGTCCACATTCGAAACCATGGGTAGGACAAACATTGACAAATATTTTGTACACAGTGAAGCAAAGAAAAATGTTAACCCTATGGATTCCTTAACTGGAAATTGAAAGTTATTATATTTAAGGGACGCAAACCAATATCATTTCAAGGAATTTCATCAGAAATTATTTCAGGTATGTTCAAAAATTGCTTAAGGAGTTCATTTAGCTATTATTTCCCAAGAAATTTCGGCATCAATATTCCTAGGGAATTCCTCCAAGAATTTTGCTAAGGATACCCAAAGAATTTAACCTGGGTTTCTCAAGGAGTGCCACAGGAATGGAATTTCAACAAAGATAATTTTGGAAGTCAAATAAATTCCTCTGGAAATTCTTTTAAAAAAATCCAAGAAGGCTTCATTCTTCCAAGATTTTATCCAGTGATTCATCCATAGGTTTCCCTGGGACATCCTCCAAAATTTCTGGTCTTCTAAAATCCAGTCAATAGCTTCTCCAGAAATGTCTCCAGAAGTTTCCCGGGCTTCCCTATATCTTATATGCCTTTCAGGATTTATATAAGATTTAAGGTACGCAAACCAAAAGGGCGTCAGTTGTTACCTCAAGACTAAGTTTTCCGTCTTTACAAGGCGACAGAGTATCCTAAAGGATATTAAAGACCTGGTAGCTGAAAAAAAGGATACCTAAATGGAGCCAAAAAAGGCCGCAAAGAGACCAAACAGGAAGCAAGAAAAAACAGAGATTCCTTCTAAGATTTTTACAGAAGTTCCTCCACTAATTCTATGAGCTTTTCTAAAGTAAGTCTCGAAATTTGTTTCAGGAATTCTTTCTGGAATGTCTTCAGGGAAATACCAAGAAAACATTTCTGAAAAATAAATCCGTCAGGTATTTTTGAAAAAAAAAATCAAAAATAACATATGATAACACCTATGTAAGTTTCCAAGTCATCCTTATATAATGAACAAGTACCTCTGAAACAACTCCTGGACCTTCGAGGCAGTTTTAGAAGTTTTCATCGATAATTAGCTGATATAATCGAAAAAAATCAATCGAATCTCGGGAAAGTATTTCGCAGGATTTTTAAAGAAAATTCTTGAAAAACTTTAGAAGCATCTTGAACGAAATTGTGCAGGAATCATTGGAGGAATTAATAGGGGAATTGTTGTAGTATTAACTGGTATAAAAACTTAAATTGACTTTTGAACATTGCATGGGTAATTGGATTGAATGCTTGAGAATATTTGGACAAAATACAGAAAAAAATCCTAGAAGAAATAGATTTGTTCGAAGAACATTTCAAGGAAGTCTTGGGTCCCTGGGAGGAAACATGAATGAACTTTTGAATACATCCACATGAACAAGTGGTGTGTGGCAGCGGAGAATGGACCACAAGCTCGCTAGGCTCTACGGCGAACCCAGTATCCAGAAAGGTGCGTTGGGCAGGGTTTGTTGCAAGACTACCGGACAACAACTCTGCAAAGATGGTGTTCGCGTCTAATGCGGTTGGTACAAGAAGGTGGGGAGCACAGTGATCGAGGTGGCTTGATCAGGTACAACAAAATCTGGAGAGCTTGAGCCACAATCGTAGTTGGAGGGTCACAGCTATAGACCGAGTAAATTGGCGTAACATCGTTAACGAGGTTTTATCAAACTAATTGATGTAACACCAAGTAAAGAAATAATAAATAAATAATAAACAAGAGGAGAAATTCTTGTAGGGTTTTCTAAAAATAAACCTTATTCTTTTACTTCCAAAACTTTTGAATAAAACATTGTGGATTTTCTCGGGAGAAATTCTGTGGAAATCTTTGGAGGATCTCTTACTGGAGAATCTGATAGAAGGATTAGTGAAAAAATATTTGAAGGAAATTCTACGATAGTTTTGGAAAACAAATCAATAAAATACCTGGAGGCAGTAGCTTTGGAGTTCTCATGAATTTCCTGAAGCAAATTGTGGAGAAATTCTTCCAAGCACGCTTTAAAAAATCGCTGAAAGAATTTACAAAGAAATCTCTAGAAGAATTATCTAGGAGATATCGCAGGAGACCCTGAAAGTATTCTAAATAATGATATTTTCTGAAGCTACTCCTCGCGAAATCTGAGCTGTAAATCTTGAAAAACTTTTTGAACTCGATATAGTCTACAGAACATATGCAGGGTTGATCGTTGATATTTTTAAGAAACCATTCATTGATTCAATCAGAAATGCCGTATAGAATTGCTCCATTAGGCATTCTAACGATCAAAGAAGTTTATTGTAATAATTCTTACAGTTAGTTTCCCAAGATTTTCCCTATAGATATTATCAATAGTGTCTTCCTTTCTCCATAAGAATAAGTACGACGTTGATCGAGTTTGTATGTATATTAAGCATATGATTAAAAGTTTTATTTATTTTTAAAGCTGATTTGCTGATTTTGTTTTTGTTGAATCGTGGGTAGGACAACCCTTTGACTGTCCTACCCAGGTTTTTTTGTGCGTAGTACATGTCCTACCTGTCCTACCCACTTCCCGCGCCACTGCTAGAGGTATTTCTGGAGGTATTCCTGAAGGAATTCCAGGATGTATTCCTGGAGGAATCCCTAGAGGTATTCCTAAAGGATTCCCCAGAGGTATTCCTGGAAGAATCCTAGGAGGTATTCCTGAAGGAATCCTTGGAGGTATTCTTGGAAGAATCCTTGAAGGTATTCTTGGAGTTTTCCCTGGAGGTATTCCTGGAGGAATTCCTGAGGGTATTTATAAAAGAATTCCTGCACGTATTCCTGGAGAGATTCCTAGAGGAATCCCTGGAGGAACCCCTGGAGGATTCTCAAGAGGAATCCCTGGAGGTATTCCTGTAGGAAATAGGAATAGGAGGAATCTCTGGAGGAATCCCTATAAGCATACCTGAAGGAAATCTTGGAGGAATCCCTGGAGGTATTCCTGAAGGAATCCCTGGAGGTATTCCTGAAGGAATCCCTGGGGGTATTCTTTAATGAATCTCTGGAGGTATTCCTGGCGGAATCCTTGGAGGTATTCCTGGAAGAATCCTTGAAGGTATTCCTGGAGTAATTTCTGGGGGTATTTATAAAAGAATTCCTGGAGGTGTTCCTGGAGCAATCCTTGGAGGTATTCCTGAAGGAATCCTTGGAGGTATTTCTGGAATAAATCTTGCAGATATTTCTGGAGGATTCTCTGAAGGAATCCTTAGAGGTATACCAGGAAGAATTCCTGGAGGTGTTCCTGGAGCAATCCTTGGAGGTATTCCTGAAGGAATCCTTGGAGGTATTTCTGGAATAAATCTTGAAGGTATTCCTGGAGGATTATCTGAAGGAATCCTTAGAGGTATACCAGGAAGAATCCCTGGAGGTATTCCTGAAGGAATCCTTGAAGGTATTTCTGGAAGAATCCTTGAAGGTATTCCTGGAGGATTCCTTGGAGGTATTCCTGGAGGAATCCTTGGAAGTGTTCCTAGAGGAATTCCTGAAGGTATTTATAAAAGAATTCCTGGAGGTATTCCAGGAGGAATCCCTAAACGAATCCCTAGAGGTATACCTGGAGGAATCCCTGGAGGAACCCCTGAAAGTGTTCCTGCAGGAGTCTCTGAAAGAATTTTCTGGAGATATTTCTGGAGGGTATTCCTCGAGGAATCTCTGGAGGTATTCCTGGAGGAATCCTTGGTGGTATTCCTGGAGGAACCCCTGGAGGTATTCCTGGAGGAATCCCTGGAGGTATTTCTGGAGGAATCCCTGGCGGTATTCCTGGAGGAATGCTTGGAGCAGTGTTGATAGACTCACACTCAAATCTCAATCAATACGCTCTCCCGTGAGAGCAAACTCGTTACAGATCTGCTTCGCAAATCTCACGCATGGGATTCTGATGCAAAATCACTCAATCAACTCAAACCGTTAAAAAATGATTGAGTCACAAAACCCGTAAAAAAACTCGTGAAACCCGAATGTTGTTGTTTACGTTAGGAAGGATTACTATAATTTACCAGACTAACAAAAATATATTGCCGAGTGTGATTAAAATGTGAAAATACGAGACAATGAGTCAAAAAGGTGAGCCAACTCATCCATGATTTTTTGACTGCTTACGCAGGAAAAATCTCAAGCGTGAGTTATGAGAAATTGAGTTTTTCACAAAACTAATCCTGGAGGAATCCACCACCACAGAAATGCCACCATTATACCTGATGAAATTTCTAGATGATTACTTTTAAAATTCCATAACAAGTCTGAAAAATCCCTTAAACAGTTCCAGACAATAAAAACCGAGACACATTCCTGGAAAAAATAATGAAGAAATATCGCAGTTCTAATTAGGAAATGACTCTACTAATTTCTGGAAAATCGCTGAAGGATTATTTGTTTACTGTAACTGAGAAAATTTCAAGATATTACTTATTCTTGTAGTGTAAGTTATACAGAAATATTTTTTTAAATCTCTGGTGTTGTCTAGTTGTATGATGTTATTATAGTTTTTAGACAAATAGTTTTGTAGATTTTTGAGTATGAGGCGTTTTCTATAAAAATGTCAGTATATTAACTTCAGGACAGCTTGAATTCATTGCTGAAGGAATCCCTGGAAGCAATCCTAGAGAAAGGTAATCCTCTTAGAATTCCTGGATGAATCCCTAAAGGGTTTTTCTGGATGAATAATGGATGGAATAATTGAAATCGCTTGATTAATCGTTTCTAGATTTTTTTTGCAAGAATTTAGGGAAAACTCACTGTAACCTGGAACATTTTTTTTAGAAATTCTGAAGAAAGCCCTAAATGAGTCATTACACAAGTTGAATTTAAATTTCTTGCATAAAATGTCGGGCTAATTTTTAATCTCTTACCTGTATAAATGTCTTTACGAATCATTTGTATAATATCTATATAAATAGCTGGGGAAATTTTTGGAGGCTTTTCGAAAAAAAAATCACTGTTTAATAAATCTGGAGCAAACTGATGAAAACTAACTAAAGTGAATTCTTGAAAATACTTGGAGAATAAATACTTGAAATACTTAGATCCTTAAAATTATTTAAAAATCGTGAAAGTAATCACTGCATTATTTCCTAAAGGCATTGCTGGAGGCATTTATGCCAAATTTCCACAGGAATCCCGAGGTAGATAGTCCTATGATTCAATCGGGCGCCCGTGATTTCATTTATATGGTCGCAATTTACGATTTTCTTCGCCTGTTCTTTATAACAAAAAAGATTAATTCTCTTGTGTTCTCTTATCCAGTTTTTTTGTGTATTATCCCCTTTGTGTTGGATTGAGGGCCCTGGTCATCGAATACCTTAGCTTAGCTTAGACTGACTACACATATCAATGGTTGCTATTCCGTGATTGACCGAAGTCAGTGAAAATGCACAAAGAATCAACTAGAAGTTCGGCAGGGATTGGCCATAATCTTCTTCAATGTGCATAATTCAGTGCCTCTATTTATACAGGGTCAAAAACGGCGCCAGCAACGTCCTTGCAGTCAGGTGGGATTGGGGGAAGGAATGTTAGTGTGTAACCTTTGCTATTTGGAGACCGTGTTTGCCTCTGCATCTCCACAAAGGTTACTGGGAGGGATGTTTGTTAATGGGAAGGATCGTTGGGTCACAGGATTCACTTTGATAAGCGATTAGACCATGATAAATAATGATTTGTAAGATGCTTATTTGTAAATATAATATTTTCATTTGATATGAACAATTTCTATGTAGTGGAAAATTATGCCGACACTTGAGGTGAAGAACCATTCAAAGTTTGTTGTAAATACCTAAATGTAACATTCCTACAGCTGTCAGGACAAAAGCATGTGTTATTATATTTTACTTATTTGAAAAGAAACAAAAAACTCGATTGGTTGGAACATCATAGAACACTCTTATTCTCATGCCGACACTTACAGTGGCGAACCATCCAAAGTTTGTTGAATGAAGTGAACCATTCGCAAATCTACACTTGTAGTGTCGAACCATTCAAAGTTTTTTTTAATTACAAAAATAAAGGTAAAAAGGGGTGTTCTGAAAAAAAAAATGTGAAACATAAATAATTCATGAATCAGAGTTTGTGTCGACACTCACAGTGACGAACAATTCATAGTTTGTTGAAAATTCATATTTACGTCCCACAATTGTAACGATTAAATGTACAGTCATACATATTTTATAGATTAGAAATAGTAGCATGAAACGAGCTCACCAATTGATCCTTTATCCTTCACTATGCAGCCACAATCCACTCTCAGCCTCACTCGTTTGCTCGGCTATATAAAAGCACTCAGAAAAAAATAGGCGCGCGACCCGAAAAGGAAAAAAAACTTGGCTTTCTTGACGCACTGCCCAGCAGCAAGCGTCAAGGTCAAAGGATCAAAAAGAACTAACCGATCACGCCATTTTTTCACTTACTAGACCGACGCGCGACATGTTTGATCCTGCCCTCGTCGCTGGCCCCCGTAGGAGCAAGCGTCAAGGTCGAAAGATCAGACAGAACTAACCGATCGCGGCACTTTTCATTTATTCTAACTGATCACGCCACTTTTCTGAGGACCCTGGTCATCGAATAGCGGCAAAAAATTGGTACCAACGCCATGATACGATAATCGAGCTGCCACGATATACCTCCCGGATGAGCAACAGAGAACCCTGATCCCGATCCCTACCATGCCCATCCTTCAAAAATTGTAACCACTAACCTCGAGTTGCCACGAGTATCCAGGCTCCATCTTGTACTAATTTTGGTACTGAAAAGTGAATGAATTGTAAATAATACAAAAATTGGCTTTCGGCTCCGTAAAACGTTAAACGCGATTGAGCCTTTAATAAACTAACTAACCAAAAAAATATATTTCATTGAGAAGTAATTTCAGAAAGAAATTTTGAAAGGTTTCCAGAAGAAGTACCTGAAGGAACTCACTAGAAATGAAAGTATGAAAATAGAGCGACTCTTAAGGGGACGGACCTGGTGTAGTAGTTAGAACACATGCCTCTCACGCCGAGGATCTGGGTTCGAATCCCATCCCCGAGCAAGTAACTTATGACATAAAAGTTATAGTGACGACTTCCTTCGGAAGGGAAGTAAAGCCGTTAGTTCCGAGATGAGCTAGTCCAGGGCTAAAAATTTCGTTAATAAAGATAGAAAAAAAAGAGTGACTCGTATTCTAGTGATTCCTTTGAAATGATCAAATTAATTCTTCAAGAGACTTTCAGATATTGTTTGGCAAAATAAAACCATCAGTGAAACATAAGAGATAACTTTTAAAAACTTCCCTGGATGAATCCTCAAATGAGTTACAATCAACAAACGAACGAACGAATAAATAAGGTAGCTAGCGATTTATTTTTTGATTTGAATGCAGTTTGGAGCACAGCTTTCATAGTGATATCGTGAGAATCTTCCAAACAATCAATGTTGCTCTCAAAGACACTTTGGCAGCTAACAAGATAATGCATATTCGGCAGAAGAACTTTTGGAAGTTCTGTGCATTGCCATATTAAATTTCAAAGATAAACCTGAAAAATATGATTTTTTCGTCACTTTTCGCAATTTTTTTTCATAATTTCTGCCTGGTAACCATAACAAAATTATTATCAAAGAATCTAGGAAAGATGAGTCCATAAGCGATTCGTGTACTGCGATTGAACGACACATAGTTAATTAGATATAATGCGTCAAAGATGAGCGAATTGAAAAAATAAAATAAATTATGAATAACTCACTTAGCAGTGACTTGCGACCCTATGTTCCTTGGGCTTTTCCATAACTCGTGAAGACCAATCTACCCTAAAAACTCTAGCGTCATCAAATACCTCAAATCTTCGAATTAGAAATGATGGCCACTAATGTTTTTAGTTACTCCTCCGTGCATCGTCGTCGTTGTCCACTTGGAGACGGATGACTTGATCGCGCTCGCGTGAAAAAGTCGGACGGTTCCCATAGCCTCGTCACACGCTGTAATAGCGCGTCAAATGATTACCATTAGCCAAGAGCATTTTTTCATTTTCGGGAGGGCAATCAACAAACGGTCAACAGGTAGCGGTGCGTAGAGGACTCACAAATCACAAGATTCATAGATCGATGGGAAAGGGGCCCACTACGCTGATCCATTCTCGACACCTTGGAGTCATCCGTTGGGTTTGTTTTTCGTGGTCCATGATTGGGATGTTGATTGTGATTGATTGCTGATCGATGCCGGGGCGGTGCGCTACCGATTGTTATGTCAGAACAAAAGAAGTGAACGCTTCACATCAAATGTAGACAAAATTCAATTTAGCCCTTCTAATGACAGAGTACCGTGTACGTCCGAACAATCCTACAAGGCGGAGTGTAAATTGTAGTAATTTGGCTAATGTAATATGGATCCGTCGGCTACCATCGACATCATATGATCATTATGGACATGTGGAATGCAAAGAATAGTTCGATGTTGAACAATGGAATCAAGAAGCCTTTCATCATCTTATGGCGGATGTCCTCCAAATCACGCAAGGCGCGAAAGTAAAAGTGGTTAAAACGGGGTATCATTGAACAGCGAGTAATATTTGTCGAGATGAACCACCTCGTAAAAGGTGTCAATTTTCGTTGAAACATTTCGATGCCTGATGTTGCCTCGCAATCATACACTGTTAAGCTTTTAAAAATTGAGGTTTTGCGAAAATTTGTCAGCACTATATCTGGTCGTTTTATAAGTAGTACACGTCCAGTAATCTCATGTAGTAATCTGGATGGTTTGTTGAGTTTTACAGGCGCTCTTCTTCATCCAATAGCATCCAGCAATATAGGTCATAAGAGGATCTCCACAGATCTTCGATAACTTGCTGATATTTATAGATTATAAGGACATTCGCAGATCTTCGCTGACCTTAGTGAGCTTCAGTGGCTTTTCGTTGACAACAGTCAACTCTACGCTAGCCATTTGGCATAATGAGTCTGAAATCAAGGATTTCTTAAGATGACATTTGTTTTTACGGTTCTATTGAATCCCTCTGACGACATCAAGCTTATTTTGGAGTCAATTGATACAGAATGACTCTTTATTCAACAATCATATGCTCTTGAATAAACTGAAGCATATAAGAAAAGTTATTACCAACAGTATTTTATATTTTATCTAGATATAACCCTTCTTTCAAATATTTATTCTTCTTTTTAGTTTCGCTAATGGAATAAAAAATAAAAGAGAAATCGATTACTGTAGTTACTTCAATGATTCTAAAAGCAATTTTTTATATATTTCCGTTTTAGTATACCCCATCGCCAACACTTCGTTCAAGTAGCAATTACAGCGGTGGTGACAGAGCAGAACGTGGAGTTAGCTTCATAGCGATTGGGAAGCAGATGAAGCGAATTATTCGGTGGAAACCGGTAAGCGACCGAATCTGTGTGTTGAGAATGCAGGGCAAGTTCTTCATCTACAGCCTGATCAGCATATATGCGCCAACAAACGATAAGCCCGATGACATGAAGGATGAGTTCTATGAGAGCCTGGATAAGGCCTACGGAGAGTTCCCAAAACAAGACGTCAAGATAGTCATCGGCGACGCAAATGCGCAGATCGGAAAAGAAGATATCTTCCGACCCGTCATTGGTACGGAAAACCTCCATTCCGTTACCAATGGTAATGGCCTGCGGCTAGTAATCTTCGCTGCTGCTAGAGGGATGGCAATCAGCAGTACCTAATGGTTGATGGGCGACATTTCTCAGATGTCATGGATGTCAGGACCTTCCGAGGCCCTAATATCGACTCGGAGTAGCTAAAATTCGGGCGTGATTATCCAGCGTCACGAGTTCCACAACAAACAGAACGCTGCGCTTTAATATACAACGCTTGTCGACTGATGGGGTAGCTGCACAGTACCGTCAGCAACTAGACGAGCAATTGGGACGTTGCTGGAGCCGTCGACAGCCTGTGGGATCCTATCCACGAAGCTGTGACAACAACGGCGCAGGAAGTGATTGGCACTGGTCAATGACGAAGACAAAACGACTGGTTCGATGAAGAGTGCCAGAGAGTGACTGATATGAAGAATGTCGCTTGAAGCCGTATGCTTGTGGCCAGTACACGATAGCACGAAGAAAGTGTAATAGCTGAAGCTCAAGAAAACATGAACCGGAATGATATGCGGAGATTCTATGCAACGGTCAATGGTGCGCGGCACAATACCGTACCAGTGCCCGCCATTTGCAATGATCGAGAAGGGAATTTGCTGACCGATAAAACGGCGGTGCCTGCCAGGTGGAAGGAGCACTTTCAGCAATTGTTGAACGGTGAATATGGAAATGTAGCGAGGAACATGATGAACATAGATGATGACGATCATGCTGTGGACCCACCGACCATAGGAGAGGTTAAAGAGGCTATCAGTGAGCTGTAGAACTGTAAGGCTGCTGGGAATAACGAGATACCGGTCGAGCTTCTCAAGCCTATGTCCGTGGTGTCATAAATGTACAACTCGTGCTCGGCGAGCCTTGTTGGATAAATGTACAACTCGTGCTGAAAAAATCATCATCTTGCAACTTGTTGCATAAATAGTTATAGCAGCAATACTGTGGGCAAATGATAAAACGGAACACAGCTAGTGAGTATATCCAACATAATCAACACATAACACGACATAATGTATCATTGTCCACAGATTTCTTGAAAAAGGCACAGTACATGTGTCCAAAACGTCGGATGTACGCGAAAAGCCGTTTTTGAGTTTTATTTAAAACTGATAACCTCAAACATCAACATAACAGTCGCACCTCCAAGAAACTTTGGGTCTTCTCTTCAGTAAAGTTGTTTTAGAGGTAGAGCGCTATTTGATGGTACCTTATATAATTCTGAATTTGAGTGCTAGGTGGCACTAATGAGCAAGAAGCGTTTGTTTTCCAGATATCTGAATATTCTGAGTTGTGTTTGATCCTTCGACCTTGACGCTTGCTCCTGCGTGGGCCGGCGATGAGGGCAGGATCAAACATGTCGCGCGTCGGTCGAGTTAAAATGAAAAAGTGGCGTGATCGATAAGTTCTTTTTGATCTTTCGACGTCGACGCTTGCTCCTGGGCAAAGCGTCAAGAAAGTCCGAGCAGTCGTCAGTTGTTTTCCTTCTCGGGTCGCGCGCCCATTTTCTCTGTGTGTTTTTATATAGCCAAGCAAACGAGTGAAGCTGAAAGTGGATTATTGCTGCTCAAGGATGACGGATCAATTGGTGAGCTCGTTTCATGCTACTATTTCTAATCTATAAAATATGTATGATTGCATATGTATGACGTGGCCGGCGCCGTTATTGACCCTGTATAAATAGAGGCACTGAATTATGCAAAATGAAGAAGATCCCAGCCGATCTTCTAGTTGATTCTTTGTGCATTTTCACTGACCTCGGTCAATCACGGAATAGCAACCATTGATATGTGTAGTCAGTCTAAGCTAAGCTAAGCTGTTTTCCAGATATCTGAATATTCTGACCACTTAGAATGATGCCGTTTTCGGTAAAGTTGTTCACTAACTCATTGGTTATCATTATTTGAGCCAAGAAATTCGATATTGCAAAATTCGATGCAAATTCGACATTGCCATCAACTGGCGCTAGTGAACATGCAACTTTTGTTTTACGGATATCTCAAGATCCTGATAGTTTAGAAGGATGTCGTGCTCGGCAAAGTTGCTCAATAGCTCAAGGGCTATCTTTGTTCGAGCTAGCTGATTCAAAATGTTGTCACAAGGTGGCTCTACCATGAGCTTCTGAACAAGTTTGCCGAAGACGTCATCTTTTTGATTGGTCAGGCTCCTGAGATATTTGCAAAACAAAATTTTCATGTTCACTAGCGCCGCCTGGTGACAAAATTTTGAACTAATTAGCCCAAACAATGCTAGAACTAACTTACTTAATAACTTTGCCTTTTAAATTATCAGGATACTGAGATATCCGCAAAGCAAAAGCCGCATGCTTACTAGCGCCGCCTGGTGGCTAACTCTCGGAACTTTTGGCTTAAATAATGATAGCCCTTGATCTCCTTAACAACTTTGTCGAAGATGGGTTTTATACATTTAATCTAGATCACGAGGTATTTCATGTTGAGCATGGAAAACCAAGGGTGTTGTACAACGCGGACTACTCGCGTTACAAGAATTCGCGCGACAACCGAAAGGTTACCCAGCAAACATTTTTGTGCAATAAGAGGTGATCAAACCACTCTCAAGCATATTTCAGCTGAATAAATTGTTTTTCAGTATATGCTAGTAGGCATCAACATGTTTTTGATAACATTATTTTATATCATTTTGATAACATTCAGATTACTGGATCTGCTGGGGAAAATATCAATCCTCAATAGCACTATGTTTTCCCATAAAAACCCTTCGAAGGTTGTTAAGTATCAAATTTCATCTAAATGAGCACAAAATTTGGGAGGGCACCTAAAACCTAGAATCAAATGAACATTGTAGGGCAAAAACGATTGTTTGATTAATTAAAAGCAGTGATCCTCAGCCTAACTGATTGTGCGGGCCACTGTGGTACTTACAGAACATGGCGCGGGCCGCATGTATAATAAGCATGTTTTTAAAAACGCTACTCAAAGCATTCTACTCGTTTGAATTTCCTTGTTGTCAATCAATCAAGATAAATTTAAAAAAAAACTACTGTGAAACAACCTAATCCATCCCTGAATTTGTAAAATGTGCTTTCGTTGCGGTTCATATATTTCAAGCATTAGTATTCTGGGAAAACGTTGTAGAATTTAAATTTGATATTCAAAAAGAAACTCTTTACCTAACACATTTTTTAAGCTTGACTAGGATTTAACTGACATATGATAAAATTTCTGGGTACCTAATGTATCGCAATTTATTGTTAGTCGGCAGTTCATTTCGGTCAGTTTTGTTTGCTGAAATCAACTTGTTTAAATTGGTCAGCATTACAATTTAAGTGTTTTAGGAAAATCCACGACACCAAATTCAGAGTGATCTCGAAGTTAATACATTGGTATGATTTGAATGAATTTCTAAGATTCAGAACCCCAGTTTACTCGTTTAAGCTTGGTGTCGGCTGTAATCAAAACTTTTGTTAAAGCAAAATATTTAAAAACCAAAAAAAAAACAAAAGAATTAGAATTAACTTAATATTAAGAAAGCCATTTCAAAAGAACTGTCTTGCTGTTAATCATTCAAGATGATTTCAAATAAACTACTGTGAAAAAGAATAAGATCCATCCCTGAATCATCAAGAACTCTGTAAAATGTGCTTTCATTTCCGGTCCAGATATTTCCAACATTAAGATTTTAAGAAAGCTTTGAAGATATATGTGCTATTAATTCCTTCTCTTCATAGCTCTGAGACTAAGGCAATCGCTATTCAGATATACTTGTTGAGAAAACTCAGAAGATTTTATTTCTATTCCTGATAATCATCCAATTATTTAACATGCAGGGTC
The DNA here is from genome assembly GCF_002204515.2 of Aedes aegypti. Lineage (NCBI taxonomy): Eukaryota > Metazoa > Arthropoda > Insecta > Diptera > Culicidae > Aedes > Aedes aegypti. The sequence goes on from NC_035109.1 coordinate 338,901,618, forward strand.
GCTTAAAATATTGCTCAGATATTAATGATTTACTGCTCTAAACCATGTCATCATGAAATCACATCACGCGGGCCACATAACACTAACGTTCAAAATCAGTTCGCGGGCCGCAGTTTGGTGACCACTGATTAAAAGCATAAAGTCTGCTGACTACTGCCAAGCAAATACCTTTCATAGAACTATTATGCCCAGAAAGGAAGCAAACAAGTAGCTTCGGATAAGCTCTTTGTTAACCTGACAGCTCGCACGAGCCAATGTTCACGATAGATGGAATGCAGTGTCAGTTACAAGGCTTACAATCTCAAACATCATCGTTAACCGCATGTAAGTACGAGATTTTACGATCCGAGCAATTAATCGTAAGATTAATTGGACTCATTTTTGTCCTTGTCTTCTTTTTCCCTTCACTCTGCTCGGAGTTGTTTTCCTTACACTTCCACCAAAGACGCTGCATGGATTTCCTGAACATGACCATTAGTGTGTTGATTAATTGCTGCAACTCCGCAAATATGCTACTTGACGTTTGTCCTACAGCGGTCACTAATTGAACAATGAGCCTATTAAGAATGCACTGAATTTTATTTTTTATTGCATTCCATATTCAACAAAGATCTAGCCAAGTTCAAAGCCTCACTTGCAGCAACAAAGATAGTCGTCATTGCCGGTTTTGAACACGACTCCAATTTCCTGACTTTAGCCAAACTTCAGCAAGCACAAAAAAAGCCCGGTGAAGGCAACGAGTGCGTCGTTCTTAGTATTTGCAGTTTGCGTTCTGCGCTTTTTTTGCTCGCTGCAATAACCAATGCTTGCATGACGAAATTGCTGAAAAAAGTGCACCCCATAGAACTTGCACCGCCACCGCCTATCCTCCGCGGTCTCCGCTTTCTGGAGAGGCTAATGTCAGAGCCATTTGAAGATTTGCGTGGCGAAGCCGTATTTCAGCATTGACTTACGGCTCAAATCCGCGGAGTCTCGAGAGTCGTGCTTGTCTTTTTTGCCATCTCACCTAGGCTAAATACCACGCAAAGCGGTACACCCCTCTCACAGTTGGCTAAAACTTTATAAGATTTTTAGCTCAATTCAAAACAAAACTTATGAATGCCTTGCTGATTTGAAATTGAAATTGCTATTTTAGTAAAAGACTTTCAAATATCATCAGAATCGATTGAGATTTTGAAAAGTTATGATTAATTTGGCCCATTGTGGGGCAAAGGTTCAAGCCATTTATGAACTTGCGGCAACAATTATGAATTATTCAAAATCCACATATTGTCTTCAAGTTTTGCGAAATAAGCCTGATCGAGCGAGAAAATTCATCAAAATTTCACATTTACACTTAGCTTTGCGAAAAACTGTTTTTTTTTTGTGTATATTACCGTTAATTCTGTTTTGGGCATTTTTTTATGTGCATTTATCTGTAAACATAAGTATAAAGTAAAAGTGCCGTTATTTTGTGTTTTGGCCAGTGAACTTTTGGCCCACACTAGATTTAAACCCATGCCCCATTAGACTGGCCCACCTTAGTATGGGAGAAAAATAAAGTTGTATAATTCCACGGGACACCCGCCAGGATTATTCTTTATGGTTAGAGGAAGACTTCCTGAAAGTTTCAGCTCATTTGGTCGTTCCATGAGCTGGCGCAATTGAATTGAAGTTAATATGGGATTTTCAGCTCCAACATATAGGAAACAGCACATCATCTCCTGTTTGAGTCAGGAAAATTGTTGATCGCGTTCAATTGAACCTAGAATGTCAAAAACACTACTTGATACTATAGCAAACAATATTGTAGAAGGTTGTATGATGATTAAAATTGATAAAGTTGGTGTTTTAACTATCTGAAGTAGATTTGCAATATTGCTTAGCATTTCTTCAACTTAGCTGGGTGGTAGCCACCTATGACGCTGGGCGAGCTGCGGCACAAGGTGCATGCACAGGTGTGATTCTACGGGAGTGCTGATCTAAGCCTAACTTTCAACAACTGAATGCCTAATGAAAATAAGCTTAAATCCAGATACAACCTTCGGCAACTATGTTCATTAGCGTATCAACTAGTGAATTTGTCATTCTGGGCTCAATTGAACGCGATTAACTAGTGTACGAGACGAAACAGTGACATAGGGTAAATTTTCAATATATTTGAGACGAATATTCCATACAAACTTTGAATTGAATGCGCCAGCTGGGGGAACAACCCAATGAGTTGAAATTTTGAGAGAGCTTTTTTTTTTTACCCACATATCTAGGGGGTGCCCCGTTGAATTTTACAACTTTTTTGTTTAAGGGCCAGTCTAATGCCCCATGCTCATGGGACAAAAGTTCATTTAAGACAATCAATTTTGAAACTGTTATAAATAAAAATATGTTGAAGGTTCACTGTGTACTATTTATTTCGTTTCGACTGCCCTTGTTTTCAATAATTTTTGATGATATCACTATGGTCGAACTTTTGCCCCACCTTGCTCTAAATATTATCATGGAAAGGCTAACTGATTGAAATATCTTCTTGTTACTCTGGTAGCAAAGGTATCTCATTACGTTTCTTCATAATATAAGCCGTTTTCATATCGTTTGGCCATAATGGTCGTTTGGCGTAAAGTCGTTTGGCATAATGGTCGTTTGGCATAATGATTTACTTAGAATGAATATCGTCGTTTTTGAAGCTTTTATCGAGATCAACACCAGCGAGCCCATAGCAAACATTTTTGGTAGGTTCTCAAAAAGCGTGGTGTTCGTTTAGATATTTTCCAAGCTATGAATGTTAAAAATTGTTGTGACACTAGAGAGCATATTTTAATAAAACTCGTGACATGTCTAGTGGAAGATGTTTTCGAAATAATAATTTTCTCTACATACCAGAACATAGAGTATATTTGAGCTGTTGCGATGAAAATATTAAATTGGCAAAGAAAGTTCGCAGTTATTGATAAAGGGAACGCTCATAGAATATTTCGCTGCAAATCAAGCCCTGTCCCAGTTTGGTGTTACGTCTTGATGAAAATTACTTGACAAAAGAAGGGAAAATTTATTTGCAAAATATTAAAAGCTTTAATCCAAAGATCTTAATTGCAGCATAATGCAAAAATAGCCTATATGCGAGCGAAGATTATTTTTCGTCTAAAATGTTTACGGCTCTATTGCAAACAAATATTCCCACAGCATAACTCAAATGAACAACATATTTTTAAAAGAAAAATATGTGTAGCAAAACTTTATAACGATTCATTATAAATTATAATTTTGGAAGTGTGTGTCAAAAACACCGTTGTGTTTGTAAAAAATATATGTTGAATATTGGCAGGTTTTTAGGTAATTATCATCCTAACAGCACGTCTTGCAAGAAATGATTGTTGACAAAATGCTGAGGACAGTAAAATTCGAAAAAAAAACGCCATTTAAATAAAGAAGGGTGCATATTGGATGGTTAGTTCGTTCACCACCCTGAAACATATAAAGTTACGACAATTATGAGTGCCAACAACTTTTCGGGGGAGTGGGCTGATCGAGGAAACGGGATATTCAGAGAACTGGCGTTCAGAGTAACGACATTCGGGGACAAGTGGCACATCCCATCGAAGTAACTGCAGTAATAGATTTCTCTTTTCGCCAATAACTTGAGCAGATAAATGTTATCGATTGCCTTCTTTCAATATTACTCCCATTTAGCAGCTGCCCTCCACCCTTGGCTACAAGTGTGGGTATCAATAAAGAGCCGAGAGTACCCCCCTTGGTTCAATCGTCTGGTTGAACGTGTTAAGAGAAACCGACGTCGTATTACATGAAAGTTTGCACCATACATGCATGCTTTACACTCTACCCAAAGAACATAATTTGCTAGTTTAACCCTTCTACCGGCAGCTTCATATTTTACCGGAAGAAAAAAATCAAATCGCGATAACTTTTTTGTTTCTCGGTATTTTTGCACCATTTTTTCACAAGTTCTCAAAAAAATCTAGTAGTGTTAGAATCTGTGTCAACATTGATCATTGGTCATCTGGATCCAGAGATATTCCAATGTTCCTTGGGGGACCGACGCGTAACCATAACCAAAGTATATATCTCAGGGTACAGAATTTTTATCGTATCCGGATATTCACTCTTCGAAACAATACATTAATGAGAGTATGTTGTAAAAAAACGAAGTATTTTGGTGCAACCGTTTTTGAGTAATGAGCATTTATGTTGCTAGTACCACGCTGGCCAAATAAAAATCTTGGAAATTTGGGTTAATTAACAATGGATGAATTCACAATTTGATTATTAGAACCTCGCATGTTATAATGTGGATATCTTTCGACCTAAGTTGAAAAAGATCTGGAATCATGTATCCATTCGGAACAAAATACATTTTATTGAGAAACTTCTTAGCGTGCACGAATCTTTTGGAAAGAGAAAAAGTAAAACCTGCTTAATTAATTCGCAGAACGGGTTGGTTCCACACTTGTATGCTTTTGAGCGTATACGTATTACCAAGCTGTGAATTAATGTGGGAATGTATGAGAAGACACTGCAAACGGATTTGTTATTGTTTATTTGTTCTTTTGACTTAATTGAGAAAATTAAGAAGATGACGAAAGATGCAACTTTATATACCTGTTGTCATTATGGTGTCATGAAACAAGCTTGATCAATTAAATCAATCAAACTATGTCACCAAACGCATAAAATCTTGCATAATTTGTAGAAATCAAAAACTAAGTAATTTTATTTGTTGTATAGTCGTAAAGTCTAATAACACTGCGGAACACGTTTTTGTCTCCAGCATCAAAATACCTCTATTTACATAATTAAGGGTTGCTGAATCTTTTGCCGTTTACAGAAATATCACAGCACGTCTAGTTTTTGAGATATTGGTTGATGAAAATGCAAAAATTGACTATTTCAGCCGACTTGCATGCAAGTTTGCCAGCTTGTAAGGCAATTTATTTGCTTAATTTGCCACAGAATTCAAACTTTATGTGTATAACAATACTTATCATCAAAGTTTGTAATATTTTTGAAGCGGAAAAGTTATTTTTTGATGGTTTAGAAAAGTATTGTATTTTGCCATATAAGAGAAACGAAGAATTTTGTATGGAGACTGTTAGCATGTTGAAAAAGATCGGTTTAATCTAAATTTTATCGTAAAATTCCTACCAAAATATATCTAAAACGAAAGTTTAAGTCCTCTTTTGCATGCTTGGTGGATAAGATCACAAAAAAGTTTGATGAAATATACTTCAAATTTCAGGTAAACATCAATAAAACCAATGTTTTATACAAATTTGGCGACCTGTAGCTAAAAATTGTGACGTGCTGGGAAATTTTTGAGAACGGCATCAGATTCAGCAACCCCAAATTTACTAGAGACACATAATTTGATCCTTGAGACACGCAAAAATATCATTTTTGTTGCGCTGTGTAATTGAGCGAAGTAAAGTTGTGGTCAGAATAAAAGTAGTGAAAGACGATTTTCATTAAAATTGTCAATATTGGCATGCTGTTACTTAGTTTCCCTATGAGTGATCTGCATGAAACTACAAATGTTCTCAATTTCATTATCACAAAATTCTAAAATTTTCACAGTACCGGTTGAAAATTTGTGCACCAAGTTAAAACGCTCAAAATAATAGTAGTTTATCTTTTGTAATTTTTGTTCAGTAACAATTTGGCAAAAAAAAAATGGCTTGTTTATACATTTATAGCTTGGGTGGAAATTGTTGAAACGATGAGTAAAGGAAAAATTATTAACACAAATTAAACACCTAATATTTAAATTATTACTATTATTTTGATCGATTTCGTCTACTGCTTGCTAATATGATTCATAAGCTGTACTTCATGCAAAGATTTAACCCACAAGGCATATGCTGACATACGAAGCACCCCTAGGCCTTTCTGTGGGTTTGGTGTAAACATTGATGGTGCTAATCATAGTGTCCAAACATAATGGACATATTTCAGTCCATACGATTTTTGATACATAATGTAACCCATCATAAAAATGAATTGCAAAGGTTTTTTTTTCTTATGTGTTTTTCTGCTATATTTCAATATTGTTAATTTTTAAGACTATACAAAAATTAACGGTAAAACTAATGTTGATTATGAAACATCACCAAAAAACCAAAAGTGTCCGTGCATAGAGGACTCCCCCCTATATATTTGAATAGCAATTTCAGGTAGGTCCATGTGGGAGTCGGCAGCGATCCGGATAACATTGGAAATAAACGGAGGGTAATAAGAAGCGTCAAATTTTTAAATATTCCTATTATGGACACAGGCGGGATTTACAATTGGCATAAGGACACCATTTATCCAAGTGCTTATTTTACTGGAAAAATCGTACGATTTTGTATGTTTGAAATGCGCACTATTATTTGCATCAAAGCCAAACCTGAAATTTTCAGGAACACAAAACTTGAGAACCAAACTGTTGATCATGCTGAAAATTTAGTCGATTGATGACCATCAAATTTTCAAATTTTTATTTCTGGATTATTTTAAGTGTTGATAGGCTGCACAAAACGTATATCCGTCCAAGATACCATGGCAGAGAAGCGTTGAGACTGAATCTCAGCTAATAAGGGGTACATTGTTGGAAATTAAACCCTATATGCATCAATTAGCAATGTCAACTTACTACTTACTTTTTTATTTAAATTTTGAATCACAAAACCACTAGGTGGCCAATATAACCTTATATAAATGTTGATGCATTGCATGACATGATTCTATTGAATTCAACTTTCCCACCCAAGCATCTACCATGGGATCAAATTAGGAAAATATTGTCAAGCAAAGACAACAATGACTCGGATAAACTTGCGATATGTTCTGTAAATATTGGTGTTCAACAATGACACGGTTTGGTTCTACCAAAAATATAAATTGACATAATCTTAGAAGCCGTTCAATGGCCACTTGGTAACCTAGAGCTCTCTGAACATCAAACAGAATAAATGGATAGCATTTTAGTTAAATTTTCATAAGATTCATGTTTACAATTCACAACAGCTGCATTTTACAACATACATCCTAAAATATACTCTTTTGTAAAAAATGGCCAAACCTTGGTCCCTTTGGTATAGTTTGTCGGCGATCAAATCCGACCAAACCGATTTTTTCTAGCTTGATTCTCAACTAAAATTTTGAGTAAAAATGTGATATATTTGACTGAATAACATCTGCAACCCTTCAGAATTGTTATTCTTTTAATAAATGTCGAATTCTTAATTCCCACAAAAAATATTGTTATTAAAATTCAGCATAATAGAGGGTAACAAACAAGCTATTGCGTTTGAAATTGCGCTTTGATTCATATTTCCCCGTACACCGAAGAATGATCAAAACTCGCGGATGATCAATTGACAAACTTTTGACACTTTTTTACTCACACCATTCCCAGTGCACCACTGGAGAGTGCTTTTCATCGACATTTCAAGCAGTTCGTATGCGCTGGAGACTCAGTTTTTGTTTGCCGTACCGCACAATCGTATTAACTGCTCGTCATTTAAAATTTTATTTTGCACTGTCCTTGAAATTTAAACTCACTCGCGCGTTGCTTCTTACTTCCCACTCCGTTGCTGTTGTTGGTCGACTCCATCATCGCGATCGCCTCGTATCCACCATCAGGTACCATTCCCCTCCACCTTCAAATCGCATCGCCGCCACACTCAATAGCGGACGTTCTTTTCTAAGCGAACCACCAGAAAAAAAATCTATTGACGGCGTACAAACTCTCGCGGTTTCGGTAACTGCACTCGAGCCGAGTGTTGTCCTTCAGTTGATGCACCAGACACTGACTGCTGACTTCTGCTGGCTGCACAGTGTTCGATATGAGCAGTGATCGTCGAAAAATTGGAAAATAATTAGCTTCCTGCTCCGGAGGAGGAAGATGAAGAAACGATTCAAACGAACAAATTGGCAGTTTTACCATGAAGCAGAACTTAATCGACTTTCAATTAGACGGTAATCAACGGGTGCAGTTCCGGATTGGTTCGTGAGCTGGGGGTCGGTCGCTATATGGTGCACAATGCAAGCTGGTGGCATCAAAAGTCATGCCCGAATAAGACATGATTCATAGCCGCGGAAAGGCTATTGTTAGTGGCTTGGTAGACGGTTTGTCGAAACATTATGATCAACTTTTCAGCAGTGTTTGAGGGTTGGATTCTGACGCAATCTTCGACTGAAATGAATTCAAATGAGCTAATGATAATGTATCTTCGAGCTGATTAGTAGAATACCTATAAATAGATGAAAAAACCGAATTTAGTACTATACCATTTAATTCCACTAGAGTTTGTATCCTTTGACAGATACGCGTATTTCGACCTCAACTGTAAGGCCGTCTTCAGTGTCGTGTACTAGACTCGACTTCTAGTGTACGACACTGAAGACAGCCTTACAGTACCAGATAGCCGTAGCGGTAAACGCGCAGCTATTCAGCATGACCATGCTGAGGGTCGTGGGTTCGAATCCCGCTGGTCGAGGATCTTTTCGTTAAGGAAATTTTCTCGATTCCCAGGGCATAGAGTATCTTCGTACCTGCCACACGATATACACATGCAAAAATGGTCAATCGGCAAAGAAAGCTCTCAGTTAATAACTGTGGAAGTGCTCATAAGAACACTAATCTGAGAAGCAGGCTTTGTCCTAGTTGGGACGTAACGCCAGAAAGAAGAAGAAGAAGATGGCTGAGTCCCTCCCACTTCGATTTTGGCCCACGCTCTCCAGATCTTGTTGCACCTGATCAAGCCACCTCGCTCGCTGTGCTCTGCGCTTTCTTGTACCAACGAGATTCGACGCGAACACCATCTTTACAGGGTTGTTTTCCGGTAGTCTTGTAACATGCCCTGTCCAACGCACCCTTCCGGCTTTCGCCACGGCTTTAGGACATTTCGTAGAATGACATTTGGTTGAATGACGTTTGCTCGAATGACATTTGGTCGAAAGTACATTTGGTCGAATCGCTTTGGAACATTTTTTTGGTGAAATGACGTTTTGTTGAACGGAACTTGGTTGAAAGCTTATTTTTAAATGGTTTATTAAAATATCATTTGGTAAAATTGAATATAGTTTTCTTAGTTTTGCAAAGTTGGTAAGATAACGTATTCTTTTGAGTAATCTGAATTATTAACTGTTGTTGAATTAAAAATGGTACATTTTATGTACCGTTAAGTCACCAGTCACCGTGCGGCCTCTATTCACCGTGCACATATACAAATTCCTACAGAATGTTCATACAATTTTCACAAATTATTCTTTTGTCAGCAAAATAACATAAAACTGATGAAATGAAGTAGTTTGTGTCACAAAGCAATTTGAAAAACTTAGTTTATGTAGTCATAATCATGTGAATTCTGTTTGGTAATGAGATTTTTCAACACTCTTAGTAGAAACGCTAAAAAGTCACATTTTTCATTTTAACGATAGAGTATGAAATTTTTCTAAATTTCAACAAGTTTTCACTGTGGATACCATTAGTAAGATGTATTTCATTGTATGAGCAATAAGATTTTATGCAAATTAGATTTTTTTATTGTGTTTCAGTCGAAACCCAAATGCACGGTGAATGGATCCTTTTCAATATATATGGTTCCTATCACCGTGCATTAGTGTAAAAGGCATGAAATTATTCGGTAATATTAGATTTATTGTTATGTCGTCATTAAACTACTTCATATTTAGTTTTTGAGTGAACATGGAATGGTTTGGACAATACAGTCAAACCTCTTATAACGATTTTAATGAAAAAATAATTATTTAGCCAATTTTTAAACTTTTGTATGGTTTTTATTGTAAATGAAGATTTAAATACTCTTAAAATGAGTGCACACACTACTAGCAATATAATTGCTCCATCAACAACGTTTCTTCAAGATATAAAATTAAATCATGACAAAAACTATACGCACGGTGAATGGAGCACTAGTGTGCACGGTAAATGGTGACATAGAACGGTACGAGGCGACCATAACATGATATTTCCAAACATAATTTTTGAGTAATTTTTTGTTGCACATCACTAGTTTTAGATTTTTCCCTGAATTATTATATAATTGCACGCTACGTAGTGGTATTCTAGTCCGCTCTAAATTATTTGGAAAAAATATATATTTTTTTGAAGTGCAAATTTGTCTTAAATGCACGGTGAATGGTAGCTTGACGGTAGTCTTATTCTCAAATTAAATGAAGTTTTTAGAAATAATGTTTTTATACATTATCTAAAATATTTAGATCTAGTGAATTTATTATTCTTTGAAAATATCATCATTCGTTGAAAAACTGCTCAACAGCTTTTTTTTATTACTCAACGATGTGAACATAATGTTTTCATTATTTATTATTCTTTTGAAATGTCTTCGTTCTTCTCAATGAACTGCTGATCTTCATCTGATGGAAGAATTCGGAATTTTAGGTCTTGCAGCTTACGGAAGTGGGTAAAGTTTTTGAATGCGGAAATCATAATTGAAACGGCAGGAAAAATTTGCTTCAAGGACACCTTTATGGCGAAGTGAATGTTAGGTGTCGGTGGCTCTACTTGGCCTATTGGCCAATTGACTTATTGTGACTTAAAGCTTAATAAAATTTCGTTTAGTTGAACGGAAATTTGGTTGAAAGCTTTTTTTCAAATGGTTTATCATTTGGTAAAATTGATTATTTTTTTCTAAGTTTTGCAAAGTTGGTAAGATAACGTATTCTTTTGAATAACCTGAATCATCAACTGATTCACAATTTGTAGATCAACTGGATTCAAGAGATCCTGCCAACTTACCACCATATCCAGATAGGTGTAGGCTACTTGGACTTGATACCCTGGAACATCGACGGAAAATCCAGCAATCGCTGCTTGTGGCCAAAGTGTTGACCGGTGAAATTGATAGCCCAGAACTGTTGTCGCTGATCAACTTTCGTGTACCGAACCGATTCCTCCGGAACACGACGTTGCACTATGGTCCAGGAATCAGAATCGGAAAATCGGAAAGATGCATTTTGAGCTTTAGAATGAAACATTAGACAAAAACGGTCTTCTACAAAGTGGTTTGTATTAGTTGCAGGCCCGGATTTGGGGGGGTGCCGAGGGGGCAAATGCCCCGGGCCCCCCGATTGAGGGGGCCCCCCGAGAATTGAAAAAAAGTGAAAGGTGAGTTATTCTTTACATTAATGATCTTTAGTTTAAAATGCATCGGAGGTATCGTTTTGTAGTAAGCAGTAAATTTCATACGATTTTCATCTGTATTTTTCAGTTTTAATGAATAAAAAATAATAAAATAATAAAAAAACATCCAGGTTAGCGTTAGCGTAGATACGGCATACTTCGTAGATTAAATACTAGCAACGTTAATGTTTTGTTTGATAATCTCATCGAGACTGCTTTCAGAAACAAGGCTGGGAAAAAAACCTTGATCCAATGAAAACCATCAAAAACTTTGAAATTCTTCTCGGGTTAATATAAAGCAAGTAACAACCTTTTGGATTAAATTACAGTTCTATGTTCTGGAATGATCCTTGATTGGTTTGACTTTATTAACGAGATTTTTAGCCCTGGGCTAGTTCATCTCGGGACCAACGGCTTTACTTCCCTTCCGAAGGAAGTCGTCACTATAACTTTTTACGTCATAAGTGACTATGTCGGGGATGGGATTCGATCCCAGGTCCTCGGCGTGAGAGGCGAGTGTTCTAACCACTACACCAGGTCCGTCCCCTTGGAATGATCCTTTAAAATCGAAAATACTCGGTAATTCATACATTTTCTTGATTTTACTGTCAGAGTACTAAAACTACCAAGTTATCAAACACATCGAAATTCTACCAGAAATTTGATGTTTCCATATTTTACTGTTACTCTTTTCCATTTGTGTCTGTTTTTTTAAATTTTGCATTATTATTTTCATGGTTTTGTTTAAATATTGCAATTTTTACTAAAAGTTTAAAAGTGACCTTAGTTTTGATTGAAATCTACAGAATTTAAATACAACTATATTTAAACCGACCCCTAAATTACTAGTTCCAGTGGATAAAATATCAAGGTTATTTCTGCTCGAGAGCTATTTACAGAAACTATAGCACCATCTACAGGTTGTCTAAGCGAGCATAGTTTTTCCAAACTGTTGTCAATATCTCGAACAGTTATTATAAAGTAAGAAACTAAAACATGAGCCTTGAAGCAAGCCTTGTTCTCAAAACAAATGTGGTGTAATTATGTATAGTAAGAATGATATTACTCTCGTTCTTGTTATTATTGCTAATAATGTTACATTTTAATACCTTAAAATTTGAAAGAATTTTCGTTTAATCAAAAAATATAATAAAAAAAATGTAAACATTAGTTCACACCCATTCGAACAAAAAAAAAAACATTGTAACTAGAATAGTTTGGAGAAAATTAATCCATTTGTACACATAAATTATACAGAAGTATTGTAGGATTATTCCCAACGATGTTTCCGAAAAACACTCGTAGTTTAAAAATATTAGTTACATTTACTTTCGAATAACAAACTGAAATCCTTCTATTCTATTCGTGAATATATTTGTATCATTTGTCTAGAACAATTTATATGGTCAAATAAGATACAATACCATGCTTTCCATTGAAAAATTAGTATATTTTGCTCTTTTGCAACTCAGCTTAGATAAACCACGAAAAGTTTCGTGTTAATTTTTCAATTAGTATTCTTTTATGTATTTTTTTTACCAGAAAGGTTAAAAAAACTTTTAGGTGGATTCATTCAAATTTTATATGGTCAATTTGACAAATTTAAGCTGGGAATGCAAAAAAATAAAGAAAAACAACATTTACGGATATTATAACTTAATTCTTCTTAATTCTCAGAAGCAATCTGCCAACATATAATAATAATACTTTATCCACTTACCCCACCCCCTTAAAAAGTAGGGGTAAGTGTACCATGTACAATAGGTGATACGTGATATCTTGAATGTCTTCACATTTTGAAAAATCTTTTGTGTTTTAGCAGTACAATAAAGGATAAATCTTGATGTTAAAAAATTCAAAAAGATTAAAAATGTAAAAGTTATCTAAAATTTGCATTTGGCCAAATAGGGAACCACTATGGCCATAACTGGTACACTTTCCCTATATCTGTAATTATTTATAAAAAAATCACATATTTTTCATTGTAATTCATTCAATTAGAACTGAAATGCTCAAGAAGTGTCGAAAAATATAAAAGTATTCGATTTTAGACAGAAATACAACGGATTTTTGTTTGATGGAAAACAATTTTCAAATTAATTAATATTGTCAGCTTACAAGTTTGCTTGTGTTAGTGTACGTGTAGTACTAGTTTTGCAATAGTATCAGTGTGGGCGTAAGAATATAACCTAAAACGAAGCAATGGTGCGAAAACATTTAACATATTCAAGTATTTATGCTTAAAATTGAAGAATGATCCACTTACCCCACTGATACACTTCCCCCACTGTACCTTATTTCAAAGATTATAGTTTAATCGAGTCACGATATGATCATTTTTTTCTAACAATAAAGGTAGGGAATCAGAAAATACTTCACGATATAATACCAAAGCTAACCGTTTCGCTTATTTCATCAATAACAAATGACATGCAAGTTCATTAAATTAAATTGAAAAAATATTAGTTCATTTTTATTATTGTTATTCAAATCTCGATAATCATATTGTCTTGATTGGAAAAGGAACATTTTTAATTTGATTGAGAATGATTCAGTTGAAATTCAATCTTAGCATCTATTGTGTAAGACTTTTCAATTAATTGATACATATGATTTATTTTACGTAACATTCATGAAGTGATGTGGTTATAGTAAAATTCGTGTAGTTTTAATTTTTTTTTTTTTTTTGAATTTTTCCGAATATTTTTTTTCCATATTACTAAGCATTTTCGACTCATTTTGTACCAAGGGCCCCCCTCAAGAATTCAGACCCGGGCCCACCGAAGCCCAAATCCGGCACTGATTAGTTGAGCCCTTTGTTTGGTTTTATTGAAAATTAGGGTGGACCACATTTTCATAGAAGTTGTGTTACTAACTTTCTTATTTGTTGAAATTATATTATACATGCTTCAGCAAAGTTGTAGACCATTCAATTTCAAGCAACTTTGCCAAAAAAAGTTTTTTTGTATCTCTTAAATTGACCGGTTTAGAGCTTTTTTTCCTACGGTGACATAGGGTGCTCCGAAAAAAACTAGTTTTCTGGCTTTAGAGTTTTCAATTCAAATTTCTCATCAAAGTAGTATATAAAACACTTTTAGAGCTTTAAAAAATGTGTAATTTGGTGAGTGAAGAAACTCGCTATCTCCTTCCGTTTGGGAGTTATTGTTGTTTTTCTCTCTAAAACATGCCTACTTTGATTGTGAATATCTCTGGTTGGGGCATACATAAAAAATATCTTTTGACGACATTCAAAAAACAAAATAAAATTGTATATTATATCAAAAAAATAGAGATGTGTTATTTTTGTAACTCTAATAAAACGTCTTGAAAGTCAAATATTTTTATAACAAAAACTTTAATAACTTTTGAACTAAAATAGATATCAACAATCTTTTTGCATGAAAATTTGCGTTTTGTTAAGTTCTAAAAGTCGTTCATAGACGACTTTGACGAGAAAATAATATTAAAAAAACTAGAGTTGAAAATCTTATTTTTGATGGACCACCCTGCGATGATTAGGAAGAAATGCTCTAGATTGGTCAAATTTTGAGCTACAGAAAAACTTTTTTTGGCAAAGTTGATCAAAATTTCAAGTTCTACCGCTTTGCCAAAGAGCATACACCAGTATTTTTGCAAATAAAAAAGTTGATTATATGATATGTGTGATATTGTGGACCACCCTAGTTTCAAATGACACAGTATGAAAGCTAACATTTTTAGAAACAATTTTGTAGAAGATCATTTTTGTCTAAAATTTCATTTTCATGCTCAAAATGCAAAATAATAAAGAAATACATACTATGGAAATCCTCAAAATAATTTTAGAGCCCTATCTTTCTTATTTCAGATTTCTCGTCAAAGCGGTCTATGAACGACTTTAAGAACTTAACAAAACGCAAATTTTCATGCAAAAATATTGATTATATCTATTTTAGTTCAAAAGTTATTAAAGTTTTTCTGCTTAAAATTCTTTGTTTTTCAAGGCATTTTATTAGAGTTACAAAAATAACACATCTGTAATTTTTTGATTTAATATACAATTTTATTTTGTCTTTCGAATGCCGTCAAAAGATATTTTTTATGTTTGCCCCAATCAGAGATATTCACAATCAAAGTAGGCATGTTTTTGAGAGAAAAACAACAATAACTCCTAAACGGAAGGAGATAGCGAGTTTCTTCACTCATCAAATTACGCATTTTTTAAAGCTCTAAAAGTGTTTCATAGACTACTTTGATGAGAAATTTGAATTGAAAACTCTAGAGCCAGAAAACCAGTTTTATTCGGAGCACCCTATATCACTGCAGAAAAAAGCTCTAAATCGGTCAATTTAAGAGATACAAAAAAATTTTTTTGGCAAAGTTGCTTCAAATTGAATGGTCTATATTTTTGCTGAAGCATGTATAATATAATTTCAACAAATAAGAAAGTTAGTTACACAACTTCTATGAAAATGTGGTCCACCCTAGTTTTCAATAAAACCAAACAAAGGGCTCAACTAATACAAACAACTTTGTAGAAGACCGTTTTTGTCTAATGTTTCATTCTACAGCTCAAAATGCATCTTTCCGCGTATAACCGATTCCTGGACTACTGTGCGTTGCTGCAGCCAATATTTCATAGGACCGCGTTCGGGTATAATGAGCCTATAACTACCTGTATTCGAGAGTTTACGGCTGTTGAAGATTTTTTCAATTTTGACGAACCAACTGAACGATTTGCAAATCGAATTAGGTCTGTAGTAACTTAGTATAGTTTTTTATTCATTAAGACGAAATATTGTCAGATGAATTATTTTTAATACATATACAAATACAAATACAAATTGTGTTGATTCTATTTCCTGAGACAATTGAAAACAACATTATGTGAGCGTAGTTGAGATAAAGGTTCTGACTTCATGAATGAATCCAGATCATTGTCAGAAAATCTGTATAATAGAAATAATAAAAGAAAAATAGGTGCATGTCATATACAAATCATATATCTTACATACTACACTACGACTTCGCGTGCATCACTCTTTAAAAACTTTAAAACAAGAAGCATATGTCTCAATTTGTCATTTAGGTACCAAATCAGCATAGCGTTTCCATAAAACTCAACAACTCAGATTTCATTAGCCCGAACAGCTCTCACAATCTGCGTCGATGCTTGACATTGGTCTTGACCTGGGTCCACTCACTCAACTTGCCGATCCACTCTGCTTCACCTCCCTGCCTCCGCGAAGACATCCGCAAAATCGCGCTCCATAGCAGCAACCACGATCCCATTGAAACTTTCGCAAAAATTAATCCGAAGGATTTTGACGCCTCGAGAAGCTAGGAACCTCTCCTCGTTGCCGTTCGTCGTCGACAGTTGACAGCTTTGTCGCATGTCCGGTTGAACTCTACCCGTCCACGGCACACGCTCAGGCAAAGCTCTTTATGGCGATTAATTAAAACTGAAGGAAGGGTAAAAAGAGCTTCCATAAGTATTCTCGGTGCGAGCGGCTAAGCTGCTTTGTGCTAATTGTTTATTTGTGCACCGAACGACTGCCGAATGCAGAAAAGTGCAATTAATGAGTGATGTGGAGGATTGGGTAGGGAGTGCAGTACAGTGCAGTGGAAGGCAGCAGTGTAACCTTAATAGTTCTGCTCTTGGTTGAAGGACTTGTCACGATGCGATGCGTTGTTGGACGGACTGTCGGTCGGTCGGTGGCTTTGCGGCACTTGCGATAGTTATATTGCCATTTGCTACAGGTGACAAGATAATAAAACATTAAAATTGTCAAGTTGATTGTTGGCGATGGTTGGTTTTGTTGCTTCGAAGCGGTTGCATTCATTAGCGGTTGCAACCAAAGTGGACAAATGAAGATGAACTTGGGTTGACGGCTTCTGGATTTAGAAAGGAATGCTGTTTACGGATTGCACTGTGCTGATTGAAATAGTCTACCTGGTTTTAAGATTAACCCATATCCGCCCAGCGTCCTAAAAATAGGACAGAAGCCCCGAACGCCCAGCGTCCTATAAATAGGACAGTACTTGTAGTGCAAATATCTTGAAAACAAAGAGGTTCAGGAGAAAACTGTCTTCTGCAAAGTTGACCACAGGACTGCTGACTTCCACTTGGTAACTATTTTAATTCAGAATTAACTCACCAGGTGGCGCACAGACGCCAACAAATGCCGCATTTATAAGCAACATATGAAACAACTTTCTAGCGTACAAATATTTGCTTCGTATATATCTCAGTCCAGCGATGAGATACAAAATTGGTGTCTTCGACAAAGTTGAACAACTAAATAATAACTATTTGAATAGAACCTTACAAATTCGGAAAACACTCCCAAGATGGCGCTAGTGAGCCAAAACTTTATTTGCTTATATCTTAGCCCAGTTAGGCGGCATCCACAAATTACGTAATGCTCTAGGGGAGAGGGGGAGTAGGCTCATGCGTTACGGCTCATACAAAAAATTGTAATTTTTCATACAAAAAGCGTAAAGGTAGGGGGGGACCAAAATTTTCAATTTTAACGTTACGTTATAAATGGACGCTGCCATATGAGATACAAAAATGGTGTCTTCGACAAAGTTGAACAACTAAATAATACCTATTCGCATAGAACCTTATAAATTCGGAAAACACTCCCAAGATGGCGCTAGTAAGCCAAAACTTTATTTGCTTATATCTTAGTTCAGTTATGAGATACAAAATTGGTGTCTTCGATAAAGTTGATCAACTAAATGAGAACTATTCGCCTAAAACCTTATTTGTTCGGAAAACACTCAAAAGATGGCGCTAATGGTCGAACATTTTGATTGTTTATATCTCAGTTCAGTGATGAAATACAACTTTGGTGTGTTTAACTGAATGAGATCTAGTCGCCCGAAAATTTATTAGTTGGGAAAACACTCACTAGATGGCGTTAGTGAGCAGAGATTTTATTTGCTTGTATTTCAGTCCAGTCATAGATACAAAATTGATGTCTTCGACAAAGTTGATCTACTAAATGAGACATATTCGCCTAAAACCTTTTTAGTTCGTAATACACTCAAAAGATGACGCTAGTGATCGAACATTTTGATTGTTTATATCTCAGTTCAGTGATAAGATACGACATTGGTGTCTTCGACAAATGTGTTCAACTGAATGAGATCTATTCGCTCGAAAACTTATTAGTTCGGAAAACATTCACTAGATTGCACTAGTGGACAAATATTGTATTTGCTTGCATCTAAGTTCTGTTATGAGATACAAAATTGTTGTCTTCGACAATGTTGAACAACTAAATGATACTTAGTCACATAAAACCTTATAACACTCACAAGATGGCGCTAGTGAGCAAAAATTTTACTTGCTAATATCTCAGTCAAGTGATTGGATACAAAGTTTGTGTCATGGACAATGTTGAACAACTAAATGAATCCTATTCGCCTAAAACCATATTATTTCGGAAAACACTCACAAGGTGGCGCTAGTGGTCAACTGGTCAGTTCAGCGATGAGACTGAAAAAAATCGAACTCTCGAAATTGGTATCTTCGACAAAAGTGTTCAACTAAATGGGATCTATTCGCCCAGAAACATAGTAGTTTGGAAAATTCTCCCAAGGTGGCGCTAGTAAACAAACATATTATATGCTTTTATCTCAATCTAGAGATTGGATACGAAGTTAGTGTTTTTGACAAAGTTGGAGAACTGAATAAGACCTATTTGCCTGGAAACTCATTTCTTCGGAAATCACCTAAATGGCACTACTGGGCACACATTTTATTCGCCTATATATCAGTCCACTGATTAAATCCAAAGAAAACTATTCGTTATTAGTTCGGAAGTCATTCTCATGATTGAAGTCCAGTGATGAAAAATTTGGTATCTTCGAAAACGATGATCAACTAAAGGAGATATTTTCGCAAAAAAACATATTAGCTTGGAATTGCTATTATGTGCGAAACATCAAGGAAACAACCAATAGGAAATTGGTCTGCGTAGATCAATACAATGGATACTTACTATCGATTCGAGCAACAATCGCTTATTTCGGATGCAATGCTCCTTACATTTTTAGATGAACTTTGACACCATTTAGATCTTTTAATCTTTTGAAGGGAGTGAAGAACGAAAAAACCGACAAATTGACTTATCCATCCATGAACTGAACTCCAAGGGTGAAGGGCGGCTGTCAAATGAGAGTAAAATTGAATAGCCGCCAACCGAAGTCCAGAACCAGTTTTATGACTTAAACGTGGAAAACTAAAAATTATTATTCGCAAAATTACAGGCAATAAATGCGATTGAAAGATATTGTTTACAAGCAGTTATTTACTGCGCGCTACTGCAGTGCGTTGTTGCCAATTTAATCAGAAAATTCTCCTTAATGAATGTTCGAATCCTTTGAGTTGAATCTCAAATAGAGAAACTTAAAAGTAGATGGAGTACCGTGTACCTTTTAATTCCACTCCTAAATGCTTATCTTTGACAGATACGCGTATTTCGACTACCACTTCTAGTCTTCTTCAGTGTCAGTTACTCGTATCCACTGTGGAGCGGAATTAAAAGGTACAGTTTTTTCCAACTTGTTTACATTGTAATGGGTCGAACTGCATGAAAATATATTTGATTAATCTCGAAAATAAACTTATAGAACAGCTTGATATGGACGACACACTTTCAAGATTTTTTTTGGATCCCCACCATAGACTTGATTTTTTTTGGTGAAATAAGGTTTAATTTATGGGAATACGACTATGCATAACAAAAACGGAGCTGAATTCCAATTGTGAGATACCTTGGGCGTTAACAGGTTAATTAATCGTGTGGGAAGGATCTGTTTTAAATTCATTTGGAGATTTCATATTCGTAATGTGATTGATTTGCTTTCAGCCACATGCATTCCTGAAATAGATGTGATTTAAAACATCTATTTTTTAAAGGGGGAAATCCGCAACCAGACTCCTGTGAAGATACTTCAGGGAGTATGGGGCTAAAACACAACCGACGAACTACCAGCCCAAACATTGAGGTGTAACATAAAATAACCCTCAGTATCAGTTTCTTTTATCTCCGGAACTACCATACGGAATCAATTTGGGGAGGGGCAGTGCGTATAGCACTTTACAACATGTAACAGAACTAGTCTCGGAAAACTGCATCTCCTAGCGGACTAAAACATTGTTAGCGGACTTTTTGGCAAGTGCACTCCTGCTTTTTATAAAAAAAAAACTACAATATATATTTTCTCTTTGTGCTTAACAATATATTCCCTTATAGTTCACAATACAATGATCAAAATATGATGGAAATTGCTCTATTTTTCATGAATTAACATCGACTTTTGCAAAAACAATCAAATTTGAATAGATTTTTATAAGATTCGTTTCGTTTACATACGAAATCCAGTTTGGTTGAAATCCATACTTATTGGGGCAAGTGTGCCACCTGTTTGGCAAACGAAAAATGTTGGAGTGTAATTTAGAAAAATGTAAACATCATCAACAAAATCATAATAATAAACCAAAATGAGGCACCAGTAGTGGTTTCTAAAATTAGGGGAATAGCTGACATTTTTTCTCAAAATATTCCATAACAACATGTTTTCAGCGTCTGCTTCGTCTTACTTATTTACATCAAGATTTTACCGTTATTTAGTGCTCATCTAGTGTAATACTATACATATCCGCCGTAACATAACAGTAATACATATATCGTTTTGAATGGAGACAAAAATAACCATTTTAGTTATTCGAATTGACTAGTAGAGCGTTCCACATGTGATGAACCTTGTTATGAAGCATATATAATAAAAATATTTTTAATTTAAAAATAATTATCGATTAGCCTCTGCTTTGTTAGTAATATTAACAGGAAATAAAGAAAATTTCATTACAAGTAGAATTACATGCAATGTTCATTCGGTGGCCGTCTTGCCCCATAGTGTTGAAAAATAGTTTATTTTCGATGATATTTGGGAAGCTCCAAAACTATTACTTTTTGAAGTTATTTGTTTTTTTAAATGGCACAGTGCTTATGACACGATGCGAAACTAACATCATGAGGCTAAATTGGTGGGTTTTATAGACTTGAGGCAAAGTTAGTGAACAATTTGCTTAAGGTAGAACACTTGCCCTAAATTCCGCTACCAGCCTCGGCAGTGCTAATTTTCTGCAGCCGACTCTTGATCGGAGTACCATCTATAGGAGACAGTCATTTTTGATACTTCTTCCATTTTATGTAGTGAATATTCAATAATGTCTTCTAATTTAAGTCCGAGCACGTATAATCTGTCGATTTTTTAGTAACCTTGAATAATAAATGCTAATCATCTTATTTTATGGGACGGACCTGGTGTAGGGGTTAGAACACACGCCTCTCACGCCGAGGACCTGGGATTGAGTCCCATCCCCGAGATAGTCACTGAAAATTTCAGTGACGACTTCCTTCGGA
The DNA here is from genome assembly GCF_002204515.2 of Aedes aegypti. Taxonomy (NCBI): domain Eukaryota; kingdom Metazoa; phylum Arthropoda; class Insecta; order Diptera; family Culicidae; genus Aedes; species Aedes aegypti. Next base: position 338,923,179 of record NC_035109.1, read on the forward strand.
AGGGAAGTAAAGCCGTTGGTCCCGAGATAAACTAGCCCAGGGCTAAAAATCTTGTTAATAAAAATAGAAAAAAATCTTATTCTTAAAAAATCCAAGAAGAAAAATTTCAGAGACAATCAAAAATTTATTACGATGCATGATAGTTATCATAGTAGAGTATATTTTGGTCAATTTCCATACAAAATGGTCAAGTTTGAAGATTTGGATTTGCTCTGATTGACCTGAAACGTAAAACAGCCAAGCAAATCACTTGAAATTCACTCTGTACTGGTATGTACAGTACATATTCATAGAGTTCTTTATTTTTTTTTCAGCTGAAATCTTTATGCAACTGTGCTGAGTGTTTTCTTCGACTCTAGGGGTACTTAGGGTTTTCTACTAAAATATGATCGTCTTTTTGAGCAGACAAATGTCATGGATTGGTTAACCATATTTTAAACTATGTATGAGTGTTAGTTAATTCTTAGGACAATAAGGTACAATAGCACTTTGAGTTGCCTCAAACAGTTTCTGTACGTGAAACTCTTTAATGTTTTAAATGATAATTCAAGAAATTGCAGCATATAATCAGAAAATTTCTTTATACCCCAATCTAGATTTTGCTTCAAGGATTCTTCAATAATTCAAACAGGAAACATTCCAAAAAACTTTTTAAAGGTTAAACTAAGAATCCCTCTGAAGCGACCTTCAAAAATTTGCCTCCTTCCTACTGATGTTATAAGAAACCTCTTTTTAATTTTTAATAAGGCGGATAACCGTTACCTACCTTACCTTGATGGCTACAGCGTAGCGTCACGCCATTGCCGGGCGTATTGTAGAGCTGCATATTCGTCGGTCTTGGGCGAAACTTCTCCAGTTGCCCCGAACGTTTAGGGTCGCCAGGTTCTCTTCCACTGCGTACAGCCAGCGTATTCGTGGTCTTCCCCGAAGCCGCCGACCTCTACCTGGTTTCCTACTGAATATTATTTTCGCAATTTTTTCTTCCGACATTTCCATCTAAGTGACCAGCCCATTGAAGTCTGCCGTATTTTACACGCTTGATAATATTCGCATCTTTGTACACTTGATTCATGCGTCTGCGCCACACACCATTTTCGAGTTTCCCACCTAGTATTGTCCGCAGCACTTTACGCTCGAAAACACCGAGAGCTTTCCGGTCTGACTCTTTCAAAGTCCACGCATTGAGCCCGTAGAGAGCCACCGGAAGAATCAATGTTTTATACAGGGCGAATGCGGCAAGCTGCGGGACCTAGTCCATAAAAGGCCCTATTCGCAGCCGCAATACGTCTTTTTACTTCGCGGGAAACGTCGTTGTCACATGTCACAAGTGTTCTAAGGTAAACACATTCTTCAACAACTTCAAACACATCCCCATCCAACACTAATTCAGCATTTACACCACCAAGCCTGACTCTTTCTCTACTTGCAACTATGTACTTCGTTTTGGTAGAACTGATGGTCAGGCCTATCTTCGCTGTCTCCCTCTTCAGAGGCATGAAGGCCTCTTCCACTGACCTGCGATCGATTCCAATTAGGTCTATATCATCCGCAAAGCTTAACCCGCCTAACGTCACGAACGAGGTTAACACCTCGTCTGCGATCCGAACACTTGATTTCGAAACATCCAGCGTAGCACGTATCAGCCTTATTAGTTTCGCCATGAAAACCATTATCTGCCACAGTTTATTTCTTTTCACTGAGTCGTACGCCACCTTGAAATCAATAAACAGATGGTGAGTCTGCAAGTTATACTCCCGGAATTTGTCTAGGATCATTCGCAAGCTAAACATCTGGTCCGTTGTCGAACGGCCATCACGAAAATCAGCTTGGTATTCGCCGACGAAAGACTCGTCCAGCGGTCTCAGTCTGTTAAACAGGATGCGCGACAGAATTTTGTAAGCCGAATTCAGCAGGGTAATTCCTCTGTAATTGGCACACTCCAGTCTGTGCCCTTTATTGTTGATAGGGCGGATGAGGCCATCCAACCAGCCGGTGGGCAATTCTTCGTCCTCCCATACCTTCAGAAACACTTGGTGGTGCACAATAGTGTACCCATGAATGTCACATATTTTCTCGCTCCCGTCATGCAGATCAATATTCTGATCGCACAACGGATGTAGACTCTAGTGAAGTGACTCGCCGTGCAAACCAAATGAAAAGTCACTTCGCTTGAGTCGAGAATTGTCACCTCGCTATAGAACACCGAAAATTCTCAACTCACGCCAGACGTAGAATAAACTCAAACATCAGATGCTGTGCTTATTCTGTGCAGCATGTAAGGCAAGACTAGTCGAGAGGTGTCGACTCGCTTTCATTTGATTAACATTAGTCGCCTCATGTCATCCGAGGTGAGAACGATTCGTCTCGATTCACACGCCGCCCAGAATAAGCATGGCATGAGAGACTGGGACACTGGGTTATTCGGTTGACGCCTACCAAAACAATACTGATAAGTGCTACTTTTCAGCACCGAAAAGAGTGCTGAAAAGTAGCTCTTTTCAGCACTGTTTCTTTTGGTAGGAAAAGTAGGCCGTTATGTTGATCAACTTCTCAATGAAAAGTTGATTGAATTGTAACGGAATTGCAAAAAGTTATTTTCTCATCGTAATAGGCTGTTTTTCATCACGCCAATCTGTCATGAAACAGCCTACTTTCCTGCACTGAAGTATACAGTGCCTTATTGATTCATTACGAAACGCTTTCTCATTACGTAACTGTTTTGGTGAAAACATTCCGATATAATTTCTGATACCCTCAAGTGGTCTTCTACGAAATTGCTGCCCGGTACCAGGGGATCCCCCCCCCCCCCCACTATATTTCAATTTTTCATACAGGAAACATTCATTCTTTGTCTAATCCAGTAAAAAACCTTTCAAGGGTTCTGCCAAAGAACTCACGAAGAATACCCCTTTTAATCTTCCACGAACTTTTCAGGTATCAGAGATGAATTATTTCGGTACTTTTCCAACGCATTCTCCAAGAACTCCTTTACCATTTTTCACTGAGTTCCTCCTGGGATTCCCACGTAAAATCATTTCAGGGATTAGTAGGTATTGTTCAACATCCCAAGCAGCACATATTGTTACAAGTAGCTTACAGCAACGGCTACTTCACATATTCAATAGTCACAATATGATACATTTGCAACATGAAAAAATACTGCTATGAAACCGAAAAAGCGCAAAAAGTCGAGCCTTATGTAACTTGTTTGTTCGTTACATAAGAAGTTTACAAGCGACTGCTATGTAATTTGTTGATTACGCATGGGTTTTCCTGCGACAAAATAAATGAAACGGCGTTGAAGTTGTTGTTACTTTCTGACAGTTTTGAAACCGAACAACCATTTTAGAATTGAATGTCAATAAAAGTAATACGTATAATTTTCGAACGCGTAATTATTCACAAGTACATAATAGATTTAACATGCCGATTTGAATTTGTGGTGAAATCAATCATTTTACTTGCTCAAAATTGACGCGCTCATAAAATAGATAATAATTATATATTGAATAACACATGATACCTGGATTGTTGAGATATTATTCCATTAGAACTGACACAAAAAATGGAAATTGACACTGTTACTCAAATCAGAGTGTTTTTGATTTTAATTTAATTGTTTGTGAGGATTGTGATTCCAAAATCACGTTGTTTCGTGTCCCACAGTTAAATTTTCTGGGTCGCCTATCATAAATCGCCATTTAATTTCATCTTGCTGCAGATACACTTCCGAATAACTGTTTGAGAACAGTCAATCTAAAATGATGACAACCATTGAAAAGCTGTTAGAGAGGCTGCAAATTGTAAATTCAACAATTTTAATTAATCACTGGAAAAATATCTATGAAGATAATAGCTAGTCATAAAATAGTAAAGTTCTTATATCAAAATTAACAATACATATGAAAACTTTTGACATGTAGTGTTAACCACTGTCAGCAAGTTACTCGTTTGTTACACATTAGTTACCCAGAAATCTTAGGTTATTTTGAAACTGATGTGTAACTATACTGAAACTGCCAATAAATTACACTGCTGTCGATAGGGGAAGGGGTATTAAAATGAACACCTAAACGATATCGTCTTGCTTTTAATGGGAAAAACGATGAATTTGCGATAAATCATCAAATAATGTCCAAAAATCCCCTAAGCCAATTGACTGGAGCGTTACAAAAGCATCAAAATTAAATGCTCCGTCCAAGAAAGCACATGGCTTGTGACGTGCTCAAATCAAGCGTGTGCTAGAATAAGGGCGTAAGTCGCATGATCGATTTCTCTACATCGATTCTCTCTTTTGTGAATAAATGTGAAAAAATGCGGGTTTGTTAACATTTTTTCACTCAAATACGCTAGGAATTAATGCAATCTTGCATCCTGAGGTGAAACAACGAATTGAATTTAGAAATTGATCAATTTGTGCCAATATTAGGGACTGAGGGTAATATGACCATGATAAGGAAAATAGCGATTTAAATATGAAAAACATGCTTTTTATTATAATCGGATATAAAAATATGTTTTCTATCAAATAGTAGAAACAACATCCATCCATTTGAGTATTTCTAGGGTTAATAAATCAATTAAAAATGCGTGCTTATCGGTCAACCATAAACCACGTAGTCATTTATTGGGGGAAGGGAGAAATTCTGCCCAATGACCACGGTCCATACAAATTGTAAATTTTGTGTATGGACAAATAACTACTAGGGGGAAGGTGGGTCTAAAATTGGGAAAAAATAACCACGTTACTAATGGTAGCCCCTTGTGCATTTCTGTGCTGTCACTTCAATAGGGCCTTACTAACATGAGTGTTTTTTGTTTCATCGATTCTGCATATATATAATGCATACCTACAGGCGTTTGTTCTGATGTTATTGTACAATAATAGATACATGCTGATGCGAAAGATTTACATTTGTAAGGTTCTAATTTGCGCGTTACTTCAGCTTGGCATTACGTTTGGTAGAACTTGAATTCAACAGCTGTTTTGATGTTATGAAATAGAGGGTGGGGGTTTTGCCCCCACGAGTTGATTAAAGTTTAGGTCCTTCGAAAACTTTTTCAAGAACAAATTTAACATATTTATTGCACGTATTACAAACTATGACAATGCATAAGTGGACCCTGTGGGAGTTGGTATCCCAGAACAAATTTCAACAAAGAAGACAGCCACTGACTGCTTTCGTCTTTTGTTAATAGCTTAACAAAACACAATCATTTACGGGATTGACTGTTCAACGAGAAACTTGCAACGATCGACGCGCCACAATAATTCGTGAACGGAGGGTATTAGAACTAAGTTGGAGATGTTGATTTCGATATTTTGTAGTAAACATCACCTCCAAACACTAGCGATTTTCCGGTGAAATGTTGACGTTTGATTACGAATTGTCTAGAGGATCCAAACACTTTAACGTTCAAGGATCCGTCATCGTAATCATCGAAACTTCAGCAGCAATTTTTCTCTTCAAAACTGACTTTCGAAAATGTGTTCACTGTGTTTCGGTTGTAGAATAAAATATAGTGAACACATGTATATACTCATGATTTTGAACGAAAAAACTGCTTTTGAAAATTTTCAGTTGATGACGGATTCTGACCCCTTAAACGAATTCTCGTCATTCCGTGTCATCAGCTCAAAGATTGGCGTTCCCCACAAAAGTAGTAAAGAGAACATTACAAATGTAACTCGATGTACTGTGATATGTCTACTCGCAGAAATTATCCTTCATTTATTAATTTGTTTATTAATTATAACTAGTTCTATCGCACAACATCAAAAATAGAGATGTTAATTAACGCAGCGATACGAATTGAGACTATGACAGGAAATTTTCACATACTTTCATCGTCGTTAAAAAATTATGGAAATGTTCATTTTATGTTGGTGGTAAAACACACGAGCAAAACAAACATTATTGATTTTTGTATCACAGTCCTAAAAAAACATCTATGAATGATTATAATCCCTTCGAAAACAGTTCTGAAGGTTTATGCTTCGACATCATATCTTTACGATATTCACCTCATTGAAAAACCTCAACATCTCTGTGCCTAAAATTACATTGGTTTTAATTTCTGGAATTTTAGGTTCTGACTTCAATTTATCTCTGTATCAACAAAAACACTCTTATTTATGCTCTAAATCATCCGTGCGTGATAAAAATTATTGAAATTTGTTCATGTGTAACAAGTTCGATGTTCATTTTACCATCCTGTTCATTTTTTCATCCCTTCCCCTATGTCAAATGGTAAACAAACTTCATGCTGTTACACACATGTGACTTAGCAATCTGTATGTAACCTAGCGTGTTATTTGTTTCTTTGCAACCACAGATTCAATTGCAATGCAACTTATTCATTTTGACAGCTCTAGGTTAAGTTACATGCAAGTAAAAATGCAACACCTATGTAATGTAAACAAAGCGTAAGTTACAATGTAATAGTTTAGTAACCAAAATTGAAAATCATCAATAAGATATGCTACAAATTATCTGAAATGCAACAGAAATGTAATTTGTTTTATTTTTCTAAAATTTTGCATTTGTTACCAGTGCTGCTTGGGATATTTTTTTTTACATGAAGTTTCTTAAGGCTTTATGATCTTGCCCGAAAAATTCTTGAAGTATTTGTATCAAATTAATTAAAATAATTTCTTATAGAATTCCGAATTTTTAACATATTTTCATGAAGGTTCTCTACTTACTTAGTACACAAAAATTCCAATTGTTAGTTTAAAATATTATTAGATTGCTCATTAATAATTTGTTGCGTATTTTCTGTAATTACAGAGGATTTTTCCAAGATATAGTACAAAACTAAAATTTAATTCAAGATCACCTGGCATTTTTCAGAAAATCTCTCAGGAATTGTGCAAGGATTGCTTGAAAAATTTACAGCAAAGATTATGCAGGACTTCCTACAAAAAAAAAAAAAAAAAACAATAATAATTCCACCAAATATTCCACAAGATTTAATTGAGAAAATTTTCTGTACGATTTCTTACAGAAGTTCTATGCAGATCTTTCTGATTTATTTTTTCACAGAAAATTCTACAAGTGTTTCTCTAAATTTATCTAAATATCAATTTGAATTTGCTCCATGCATTCCTTAAAAATCTCTATCGAAAATATTATTTTAAAATTTCTTCAAAAATGCCTACCTAAGAACTTCTGTAAAAAAATCAAAAAATTCTAAGAAGCTTTTAGCGGAATACGTTCAACTGTTCGTTCATAAACCCTTCCGCAAAAATACTTTTAAAAAATCTAGCAATTTCTTCGGAGAACTATATTATTGTTTCCCCAGCGATGTGGTCGTAGGATTCTTTCGAAAAGTTCATCAGAGATTCACCCAAGTACCGTTTTGATTCATATTACGGACACTTAAGGCCTCTGTGAAGTATAACCCAGCTTGGACCATACAAAATAAATCATTCTGTATGATTTTTTAGCGTTATCGAGCGTCGGAAGCCCTTAACTTTCGGATGGTGGGTAAAGAATACGCGTCCGCAACTTGAATAATTTTTAATAAATCAAAACGTGTGGCCTTTGCATGATTCTTATTCCGGACGCTCCCTCACTTTTGCCTCATATTCCGGACGCTTTGATTCGAATTACGGACAGCTCATGATAATCATTAATGGAACAGTCAAATCATCAATTGAAATCGTTCAATCACTTAAGAGACATATAAGGTAGTTGGGCATTATAAGTTTGCAATGATATTTATGGAAAAAACCTAATAAAACGAGCCTCGAAAATGAGAACTTTTGGACGGCGAAAATTGAAACATTTCGTGTGAAATGTTTCCCATACAAACGAGAGTGTCCGGAATTTGAAGCTGTCCGTAATATGAATCAAAACGGTACATTACAGAAATATTAACTTTAAATAGCAATAGCGAATCTTCTGGAGATTTTTCAAAGAAATTTGTCACCATATTTATTGAAGGATTTTGCAATTCATTCTTGAATTCAAAAAAAAAATCTTCAAAAATTCCATCAGGTATTCTTTCAGGTCCTAAAAGTAACTCCATATTTGTTCCGAATGTAAATTCAGGGATTCTTGTTAATTTTTATTTTGTCTTTTATAATAGACAATCTTTTTTGTTGAAACGGATGGAATTTTCACTGAATGTATTTGTATCTAACATTTTAGGAAATGTTTCGTTGAACTCTGAAGTACCATGATACTTTGGCAAACAGATTTTGTTAAAAACATTTTTTTCCTATTTGCAGAAAAATTCCAAGCAAACTTTTTTGAAGGGACTTATTTTAAAAATTGTGGTAGAATTTTGAAGTGAAAATATTAGCGGTATTTTTTTAAAAACATTGCCAATGATGACTTATGTTAAAATTCGCAATGTAAGATTTTACCGAAATTAAATCTTTGAGGATTTTTTCGCATTGCACTAAGTTTTTCAAATTCCGCGCTAAAAAAAAAATACCGTGCTAATTTTGGACTTTGAGTAAAAATAAATCGTGTTAATTCTGGAATCCTTGTAAATATGAAAAAAAGCCGTGTTAATTCCGAACTCCGTGCAAAAGAAAAAGTACCGTGTAAATTCCGAAAGGCGTGTAAAAAAAGCCATGTAAAAATGAAACGTGCAAAAAAACTTAAGTGTAATTTGAAAATTGTTTGAGGAATTCTTTATGAGCTTCCAAAAATCAGGAAAAGATTTATGAATCATGCGTATGGAAAAAAAAACTGTATTTTTTCAAAACTCCTAGCTCTCTTTTTTCTTAAGATTCTGTAAAGCATTGCTGTTTTGGAGTGTAGGATAATTCCTATACAATCCGGAGCTTTGAAGAAGCATTTACAGAGAAAACATCATAGGAAAATTTGTGAAATAGTTCGTGATGTATTTTGAAAGTATATCTGAATGACTTCTGACGAACTTCGCGAGAGAGTTCGTAACATTTTTTTTTTATAACTATATGAAATAATTTCATAGTGTAAATCATTTTTGAGGTAATTGATAAGAAAAATTTTAAAGTTTTAGGAGGTTAAGTATGGTTTTAGTTAAATCCGCAATCAATTAGTGGATTAAAAGTATACATAGGAGGAATTGCTGTCCTCCAGGACAAGTTTACGCTGAAATTATGAATAAATCTCACAATTTAATTTGACCAATTTCCAAGAGACTTAAAACAAAAATTATGAAGCTTCTCTTCGAAATTCCTTGAAGAGTTGGATAATACTAGAATTCTTGAGAATTTACATTTTTTTTCTTGGAAAATCGTAGTTTAGAGTTAAGGCAATAAGTTTACTGATGCGAAATTAATTTGAAAAATTGAAGTGAAATAAAACATTACTGGAGCTAAAAAGTATGACCACTTTTGTTAGACCTTCTTAGAAGCCTTAGCTAGGTTTAAATTCCATGAAAAGATCCGTTTTGAATATAGCTTTATATTTCGACAAAAAAATTCAGCAATATTTTTTCTAAGAAATTCCTTTGGTACTTTCGTCTATATTTTCAATTGATTTTGTCGGACATCGTACGAGTTGTAGTTTGTATAGATATGTTTAGAGAATACTTACATTTCGAGCAGTGAATATGCTGCTCTACGCTAAAACATATGAAACAGTAGTGTTTGTATTACTCGAAACAAAAACGAATTTCCAGGATACTGACGGTTTTTAGTATAATAGTATATTTTGCGACGGAGCTTTGGAAAAAATGCGCTTATCACACAGAACAACAAGCTGCTTCTAGCGGTAACCAATCGAGCAACAGCAGGACGGTTAATCTTTCGATTGTCGCGCGATTCACCGAAGCCAGCAGTTTGTCCACTATTGATGTGGGGATTTTTTTTTATTACCGTATGGGTTTGGGCCGAAGGGTCTTAGATTTTCATGAAACTTTTTCCACAGGCAGGGCTCATGGATATATGAATAAAAAAAATTGAGAAAAATTCAGGGTCGCCAATTTTTCCGGAAAACTCAGGTGGAATTTTTTTGTTTTCCCTTGACACTACTTACTTTGAAAAATCATAACTCAAGAACGAAGCATCGTAGAAACAAAGTTTTTATATGAAAATTTAAGCAAATTTTCTCAGAAATCAAAAAAAAAAATATGAACTGGAAAAAGTTTTCCACAAAATTTTCCACCGTTGGGGAAATTCATAAAGAAAAGCTGGAAAATCTATGCCCGAACTCGCGGAAATTTTTTAATAAAATATTATTAAGAAAGAAACTTTATAAACTTCAATTCTGGTAACTTTTAGGATGTACTTTTCTTTAGTTCCTGATCTATGGTAAATTTTGTAAAAAATGCAAAGATTTGCCATACATGCCTTTTCGTTTAAAAATCATGACTCAAGACTCATCATGACTTGTTGAACCGGATTCAAATTATCTCAAATATATGAAATTTGTGAAATGGAATCAGTTTCCCAGGACATTTTTCACTGTTTATGAAAACAAATAATGAAAACCCGATTGGCTATTCCAGCTTTCAAACAAAGTATATTTGAAAAGAGCGATCAATAAGATCCAATCCTACAATATTCTTCGATACGCTCACTTTTCGTTCCTAAAACATGATCAAATATTGCTAGGATGAGCTGTTTGAACCATATATTTACAAATTTATAAGTTCATAAACAAAATTTCTTAAGAACGAAACTACATAGAAACAAAGTTTTCTTCAATCAGAATGAAGGCAATTTTTTCCTGTTAGGTAACTACAAAATTGACAGTTAAATAAATGGGTAGACAATATGACAAATAGGTATTTACTAATTCAATTTTGAAGCGTTGAAATGGCTTGAGAATCATAAGTTTACCAAAAACTAACAAAGAGCAGTGAGAAAGTGCAAGTGTTGTCTAGCAGCTGTATATTCCTCGTTATTAATTTTTGGAAAGTGAAAAAAGTTTTCCCGAAGCTGTTGAAATGGACAAAGTTCAATATTACGAATACAATTCTTTATGCTGTAACCCCTTCGGACTGGACGGCCACAAATCAGTAAGGACAAATCTACGATCGATCAGCTAAGGCCTCATCAGTAAGCTTCATTCGAATGGAGTTCGGTGGATTACGGAAAAGATGAAAATTTGCGTGAAGTGCTCCATTACCGGTGACCAGAAGGCTCTCGTAACGGATCTTCCAAAAGCAATGGCGTTTGAGGAACAAGTTTCACCACTATCTTCGTTGGCGTCGCCAAAGGAAACTCCTTCCTCGGGTGAGTCAGTTGGTTCTATAAATAATGTACATAAAATACAAGCGCTTGCTAAATTCTTGGAAATTCTTTTCAAGTAAAATCTTCACGTTTGGATGCTTCTAGTAGTAACTATCGCAATGCTTCTATGGACGAAATGTTCAATCAAATTTTGAGTAAAATAAAGACTTGGTTTCCGCCAAATATTGTCGATGTTACAGAGGATTTTAATTCCGTTTTATTAAATTTGAACTCAGCTGTTACAAAAGCCGAACCTGACAAGCAAATTGAACTTCTAAAATTACTTCCTAGGAATCGGTCATATGCCAAAGTTAAAGCTCATTTTGACGTGTCTCAACACGTTATAACTGAATCAAAAAAATACAATTTAGGGATTCAACCACTTTCAAAAGTAGGACGACCCTCGCATGGATCAGATGTCCAATACATAGTTTCAAATTTCTACCTAAGGGATGATATCAGTCGGCCATTTCCTGGCTTGTAAGATACCATATCTATTAAGTTACCCAATGGAGTGCGCCAAAATGTTCAAAAACGCCTTTTGCTTGACCCTTTGGATACTTTATATAAACAATATTTGGAAACCTGTAAGAGTGAACAGGAATCTGTCTCATTCACATCGTTCTGGAAACTTAAACCAAAACAATGTGTTTATACAAAGGATTCATCGGCCATGAATGTTTGTGTTTGCATGATACATGAGAATATGAAATTCATAGTTGATGCATTGAAAAAAACTAATTGCTTTGAAGTTCATAATACAGAAAAAAAACTTAACACCTTTTTGACTAGTCAAATGATATGTGCAGATAGTACAGATGATTGTTACTTGAGGTCCTGTGAGGATTGTAAATTAAAGAAATTAGATTTTGTTGCCAATCGCTTAGATGAAAACAACGTTGAAGAAGTTAAGTATTGTTTTTAGATATTTCCCCTCGTTGTGAAATTATCAACAAAGAAGAAAATGTAAATGATTTTATAGAAAACTTGAAAAATCTCACAGAGAAGTTTCTTGTGCATCAATTCAAAGTAGATAAACAAAATAAATTTATAAGAGCTAAAAAGGAATCACAGGTTGAAAACAAAGAAATAATGTGCCAGATGGATTTCGCGGAAAATTATTCGTGCGTGATACAAGATTCCATTCAAAGCCATTACTTTGTACGACCTCAAGTAACAATACATCCATTTGTAATTTATTACAAAGACAAATCTTCGATCAAAGTCTTAAATTTTGTTGTAATTGCTGGCATAAAAAAGCATAACACGACATCAGTTTATGCTTTTCAAACAAAACTAATTTCAAGATTGAAAAATAAATTTCCTGAGCTTGAAAAAATCATTTATCTTTCTGATGGTTGCGGAGAGCAGTACAAAAATAAATCAAATTTCAAAAATGTATGCAACCATGAAAATGATTTTAAAATTAGAGCAGAATGGCACTTTTTCCCAACCTCACATGGAAAAAGTCCATGTGATGGTATCGGTGGCAATATTAAGCGAATGGCTAGAGATGCTAGTATTAGAAAGTCAGCGGAAATTAATAACGCCAAACAATTTTTCGACTGGGCTGTGTCGCAAAAGGTGAAAGACCAATTTAAAAAAGATTGGGAATTCATCTATGCAACTGAAAATGACTATTCAGAGGCTGAAAAATTACTTCAGGAGAGATTTTCTAACCTTGTTCCAATTCCTGGAACAAAAAAATATCATTCATTTATTCCAAAAGACGAACGAAGCATTTTTGCGAGTGAATTCTCAGATGCACATGAAAACCAAGAAAATACAGCATGCTTTGTTCTTAATACTACAAAGAAACGAAAATCTTCTGGTGGTAGCAACCAAAGGCAATCTTCCCGGTTGAAAAAAAAGATAGTTTTAAGATAAAATGTAAGTTATGTACTGAATAATTGAATAAATAAAATTAAAGAAAAATATAAAAAGAATCTTATTTGTTCCATAGAAAAGAAAGAATCCCTTGGAATGGAAAAGAAACAGTTTTTTCAGCTTTGCTTAACGGTGTAATGTTTCATGAAAAATATAATCCAATCCGACTTATACTTCATAAAAACAAATCCCATATCGTTTCTTTCAGATCTTTTAGAAAATTTGCAATTGCTTTGATAAAAAAACCTTGTTTTTCTGATGCTTCGATTAAAATATGGGTTTTCAAAGAAAAGGCTAATATGGTCATTTTTCACAAAATTGACCATATCTCAGGAACAAAAAAAAGTACATCCTAAAAGTTACTAGAATTGAAGTTTATAAAGTTTCCTTCTCAAAAATATTTTAATAAAAATTTTCCGCAAGTTCGGGCATAGATTTTCCAGCTTTTCTTTATGAATTTCCCTAACGGTGGAAAATTTTGTGGAAAACTTTTTCCAGTTCATATTTTTTTTTGGATTTCTGAGAAAATTTGTTTTAATTTTCATATAAAAACTTTGTTTCTACAATGTTTCGTTCTTGAGTTATGATTTTTCAAAGAAAAGTCTTATATGGCACATCTAGACATTTTTCACAAAATGGGCCATAACTCATAAAAGAAAAAAAAGTGCATTCCAAAAATTTCAGTGATTAAAGCTTATAAAATTACCTTCTCGAAAATATTTTTTTGAAAATTTTCCACGAGTTCGGGCATAGTTTTTCCTGTTTTTCTTTACGAATTTTCCCAACGGTGGAAAATTTTGTGGAAAACTTTTTCCATTTCACATTTTTTTTGGATTTTTGAGAAAATTTGCTTTAATTTTCATATAAACACTTTGTTTCTACGATGCTTCGTTCTTGAGTTATGATTTTTCAAAGTAAGTAGTGTCAAGGGAAAACAAAAAATTTCCACCTGAGTTTTCCGGAAAAATAGGTGACCCTGAATTTTTCTCAATTTTTTTTATTCATATATCCATGAGCCCTGCCTGTGGAAAAAGTTTCATGAAAATCTGAGACCTCTGGCCCAATTTGTACGATAATAAAAAAAAAATCCCCTTGTATAAAATAAAACAACGTAACGACAACTACTGAAGAATGTTTGTAAATTGATTCAGCAAATTTTTTTTCACGTTAGAGTAATGTAAATTATCATTTTTTTGTGTACAATTATAGAACAAGATCCACCATCACTACTGGTATGGAGACAACAACGTTTCGCTTAATGACGTTTGGCATAAAGAGAATTATATGCCTAATTTAAAATGCTACCTGTTCTTGTATGAAACTACTTTATGCGAAACGTCCATTATGCCAAACGTTCTTATGCGAAACGTCTTTATGCAAAATGGCTCAAGCACAAAAGATACTCACAAATTTACAGGCTCTCACCATGTCTATATCCTTGTTTAGAACCAGAATTTTCTAAGTGTCTAACATTACCATACATAACATGATTTAAGATTTTTGCGATATTTTCATAAAATTAAAATAAAGTCATCGCCAAAACACTTCACAACATACTTTTTGATAATATTTAAGAAAAATAACATAGCATGACTTAGAATATATGCACTCTATTTGTAAAAAGTGAATTCGTGACTATTGGTTATACATTTCACACGAACTTGCGATAAATTTTATATTCTATGAACTTAACTAAATCACAAAGAGAAATGTGTTATTATTTCATTTAAATTTTTTTGAAAATATTTTGTTGATATTGACGTTTTAAAAATACAATAAAATTTAAATAATAACAAATCAATATCTTAAAACCCCCTAAACTCAATGGTTCCTTCGAGTAGGTAAGAGTTGACTGTATTGGTATATATCGTAACCTAAAATTAATTGACTATGTATAGTGTGGACACTATTGTGTGAACGAAAATAACTATCTTATTCAGCCTTCCTTAGCCGAGTTGTTTCAGTCCACGGCTTCAAAGCAAAGCCATGCTGAAGGTGTCTGGGTTCGAATCACAGTCAGTCCAGGATCTTTTCGTAATGGAAATTTCCTTGACTTCCCTGGGCATAGAGTGTCATCGTACCTGCCACACGATACACGAATGTGAAAATGGCATCTTTGGCAAAGAAAGCTCTCAGTTAATAACTGTCGAAGTGCTCATAAGAACACTAAGCTGAGAAGCAGGCTCTGTCCCCGTGAGGACGTTAATGCCAAAAAGAAAAAGAAGATTCGAATATATTCACTAAGTATGACATTTTCATCGTAAAAATTAAATCCAGTTGCCCAATCTATTTTCGTCAGTAGAGATGCGTAACAGATTAATAACATTGTATTCGACATCCATCTGAAAAATAACCTTCACCCATCAAGTTTATTGCGCCTCTCATCGTTTCGCTATTTAGCAGATGAAATCCATCAAAAGCCTTTACTATTGCTACATTATGAAAATTATTGAAATATAGGTTAGATATGCGCAGATTTCAGTTCACCCAGACCCACTATACCCCACAGCCACGGTCAAGTAGTTCAGCTTCTCCGTGATTCCACGAGCCTGCATTGAATGGGAACAATGGCGGTGGGTGTTTCACTTCGGCATTTATTTGAATTAAATTAACCGAAGAAAAGGCTTAAATGTGAAGCCTAATGAAGGGGTGGGTAATGTTCTTGAACTTTTGTGAGCAAAGAAAAAGTTGCCATTGGTGAAGGGATGAACATTGGCTCCAGCAGGGTTCACCTGACGGCTATATGTTGTAATACCCGCTTAGGACAAAGCCGTGTTACAACTTTCCTTCGATCATCATTAATCAGCGGTCGTGAAAGGTAAAATAAACAAAACTGACAAAGTTTTGTAACAGATTTAATCTGAGCCACTTAATTCGATTTACAAAGTTACACACCTTTCCACAGCGACCAAAACGGGACCGTAAACAAACAAAACCCCAAATAAGGTCATGCCTGCCAACACATTTCAGTGCTGTAACCCTTTTGGTGAGCTTGGTGGAGTGGTTCCCAACCATGTCGAAGTGAACAATGACTGTTTAGAATATAACTTCAATTCTTCTTTTCTAGTCTTCTAGCTTGTTTTCTAGTATTCTGGTCTTCTAGTCTTTTAGCCTTCTTGTCTTCTAGTCTTCTAGTCTAGCCAATTTCTAGTTTATCTTCTAGTGTTCCTGTCTACTAGTCTTCTAGTCTTTTAGTTTTTTAATTTTCTCTTCTGGTCTTCTAGTTTTGTAGGCTTCTAGCCTTCTAGCCTTCTAGTCTTCTCATCTTTAAGTGTTCTAGTGTTCTAGTCTTTTAGTCTTCTACTCTTCTAGTCTACTAGTCTTCTGGTCTACTACTCTTCTAGTATTCTAGTCTTCTAATTTTCTGTTCTTGTAGTCTTCTAGTCTTCTAGTCTTCTAGTTTTCTAGTGTTTTAGTGTTCTAATCTGCTAGTCGTTTTGTCTCCAAGATTTATGTCGTCGAATAAGTGAATGATCCGCAAGTTTAATTAAATCGAGAACCCCTCACTCAAAGAATCGTACCAACAAAGACAAAAGTGAAGTAAAACCATCAAAGTCAATCCCTTTTCACACGTTTAGTGCCGTTTTGCCACCCTGAAATCAACCATAAACCAAGTCAATCTTACACCCCGTACCACCATCACACTGCCGGTGACCGCGTGCTGTTCAACGCCCGTTACCTAGTGGCCCCTTGTAGTGCTGGCAATCAGTAGTGGTGAGAAGGCTTAGCCTTCGGATGGCCTTACGAAAAAAAAATAGAAAAGAAAATTGCCTCACTAATTTCTATCCGTGCCGAGGCGGTATACTAAGCTATGCTAGGCGTTTAGTGAACACACCAGTATCTCATGCTAGATTTATTTTACACGAGCTAGAAATACACTGCTGGGAGGTGCCGCCTGAAAAGGGTACCAATAGGCCGCACCGAGTTGTCTTTCAAACGAAACGAAAAGTGAAACGACGTCCGTTTTCTAAATGATTTCGTGTAAGCGAGCATTCACTTATTGCTACAACTAGTAGTAGTTCGGCTTGTAACTTACCAGTATGGACGGGGTGAGGGTTAACCCTTTCGCTTTTCGGTTTCCTTCTAATGTATATGTTCCTTGCACTTAGGCGAGAAGAACCTCATTTCCGTCGGAAGAGTAAACTTTGCTGAAAGGCTGACAATTGCACATTTCCTTGTTCGTTGACTGCAAGACCATCGAGCAATTGACTATGGATGCGACCATGGCTGTAAGAACCGTTCCGCTGCATACATTAATGATGCCATTTCAATCATCACCTTCAAGTTTCACGTGTTTTGGAAAAGGAAACAATCGAAGAAAACATCATCACATTGGAAAAGTTTTTCGTTTCACTTCCGGCTGCCTGTCAGGAAGCAAGAGGCACTTCATCCTCGACAACATTGTTATTCCTCGTGATGAATTGGGTCACTTTTTTGAAAGTGGTAAGTGTTATTTTAGATTTTCTGTATGACTTTTGGAATATAATCAGCTTTATATATTGAGTTTTTAAAATACTTTTTTATACTTATTTGAAAGTTTGTTAAGGAAACTGCATTCGGTTTATCAAATTCAGAGGCACATCCACATTAACCTTTGCAGTACTGGGTGCCAACATCGAAGTTTCAAAATTCTGTAACTTCGCAATCGTTTGATTGGTTCTGATGAAATTGTCAGGAAAAATCACAAATGAGTTATATTTTTCAATCGTTGAAATTGAAAATTTCGCATTCGGTGAAGATTTTGGACAGAGGTCCAAACTTGTTGGGGTACCTAGGATATCACAGAATGAAAACTGCAATGCAAGAAATATTAAATAAATAAATGTAACAGCTGATTCAGTTTGGAGGAATCTCCCATATATTTTTCGTTGGTGATATAAAGGTGACCCAAAGACAATGTAGGTTTATATGGAAATTACTATGGAGAAAGTTTGAAAAGTGTTGATACTGTAATGTAAGTAAAAACTTATCATCCCATAGTGAAAACTATTGTGGGATTTGTGGCCGTGCGGTTAGTGTTACTAAGCATTTTACCGCATCGAGTCAAGGAGTGTGGGTTCGATTCCCGCTTTAGTTCGGAAAACTTTTTGTCAGGAACGTTTTTCGACTGTGCCACTGGGCGTTGCATGCTAGTAAATTGTCTAGTGTGGTGCTTTCTGCAAAGGACATAAGTTGGGGTTTGATTTTCAAACATTTTTGAAACTGAAAAGTATGGAAAGTCAGTCTGGAGTACAAATCGTAATTCAAAAACTGATAATTTTTGTTTGAAAAACGTCGATATTGAATGGCCATTGGCCGTTGGTGATTATAGAGCCGAAATCATCTAATTTTTAAACATATTTTCGTATCACAATTTGTGTTACGCTTAATACTATGTTATTTTAGAGAACCGAAGTATTCGCGTTGAATTCAAGGTTTCGGACTGCTCCCAAAACAAGATCTTATACTAAAATGGTATAGTATCGTTGCACACACAAATAATGATTGGTTGTCTTACATAATATGTAAGGTTTCAACACAAATACTGTATAACAACCACACATTTTCGGTGTATGCAACGATATTATATAATATGTGTAACGTTTCTATGCTGAAATGCAGGGACGAAAAAAATCATGCTCACTACACTCAATTCACTGACATTAATGCCACTATCAAAGTAACCGCACCACCACCAATATGATTGTACCAATGAAGATAGCACAAAAATAGATGAAGAAAACAACAACGATGCCCGTATGTCGTTGGTATTTTTGATTATCAGAACCAGAAGAGTGTCAATTTTGGAAAACTGATTATCAATGAGGTTCATATTAATTAAAAATATGCTGCTATACGAGTAATTAACGATCCGATGCACGGAATCGATTATATTGACGCGTCTTTAGTGTGCTTCGTGCAAACATTACAACATCCCAAAGCGGAATGTAAGAAAGTCAAGCTGGTTCTAATGAAAATCATTTTTTGTTTACGATTATCACAAAGCGGTTGAATATCTGCAGTTCAAAAGGAAACTGACAATATTGCAGCAAGCGCTTTGCCAATCTTTGTTGTGTTGTTAAGGTGAGGATGAAACCAAATAAAAATCAACGAAAAATACACCCAGCAAGCGTCAATGTAGGCAAGGGTAGATTGAGTATTTTCGTCCCTGCTGAAATATATCTAAATGTTGCAGTCATTGGTTAAATGTAAATTTATATAATAGGAAAAAAATTCTTTTTGGGGTTTTAATTCTACCTCCAAACGGGTAACTTTCATAATTTTCGTTTTTGAAAAAAAATGATTCTCTCAGCATTTAATAAAACAAGTTCTAGTTTCTTAGTTATTGATTGTATATCGTTAAATTAAGCTAATGTGGGGTAACATTGATCACCCATGTAAGCAATGATCGGTGACATTGAAAATGCCATTACTGTAACCAGGAGTAACATTGATAGGAATGACTCATCTCGTTTGAATCTACATATATTGTTGGACTATTTTAAATGCAAAAACTTTTGCTTCTCTTTCTTATATTCATAAAACTACCTAACAAAACTACCATAAATTTGATCAATTAGGCAACATTACAGGATAATAAACTATCAAGAATACATAATGTCCTTAGAAAGCTGTAAACCTTTAGATGTATTACGCGATTCAAGGTGCTTTAGCTTTAACCCGTTAACGCCCAAGGTTTCGTACAATTGGAATTCAGCTCCGTATTTGTTATTCATAGTTGTGTTCCCATAAATTAAACCTTATTTACCAAAAAATTTCAAGCCAATCCAAAAAACTTCTTGAAAGTGGTCGTCCATATCTAGTTGTTGTACAAGATTATTTTTGAGATTTATCAAATAAATTTCCATGCTATTCAACCCATAGCAATGTAAAGAAGTTGAAAAAATGCAATTGAAGGGTCATTCATGAATTACGTCACGTACCCAGGAAGAGAATTTCAGAGAAACATATACAAATTTAAATCCGTACAAAAAGTGTGATGTACAAGAAAAGAAAGAAGGATGAATATGGCAAAACTTTGCGTGACGTAATTTATGGACGTATCCTGATAAATAAATTGAAACATGAATAATTAACATTTTAGAGGCGAAAGATGCTAAACCATTCAGTAGCTTCAATTAAATTTTTTGCGCTACCACGTAAGTAAGATACAGACATACGGTGTCTGGCCATTTGGCCGAACGGGTCGTTTGGCCGAATAACGAACAAAAAAAAATCAAATTACTTCAATGACTGATCAGCAGTGTGGTCCATGACTGATCAGCTATTTCTTTATTTTTGTTATGTTGCCGAACGTCATGTTTGTCATTTTATTAGTACTCCAAGAGAATAATTAAAACGATACGTTAATTCAGGACAAAGTTGTGAACTCGTGTCAAGACTGTAAGTGTCTAAGTTAATGGTTGGTTCGTTTCTGGGTTACTAATGGTATGCTAGGGTTTTAAGTGATTTTCATCAGAAATTTTTCCTTGTTGCCTTGTGCCAAAATTGCCATTTTCGTATTCGTATATCGTGTGGTACAATGATACTCTATGCCCAGGGAAGTCAAGGAAATTTCAATAGCGAAAATATCCTGGACCGACCAGGAATCGAATCCAGACTTAACACCCTTGATACCAAAAATAAATCAAAAGCTTACGTCGAAAATTTTGATCATAAAAAATACCTTCATAATATATAATACCTGATAATGAAAACATAATTATCAAAATATTTTTTTTCTGGTCCATGTTATTAGCGCACGGTGTGTCTAAGATCTGACAGCGTTCCAAATATATATATTTGATAGATTCTACCCAATTACCACGAATGCCCGTTTCATATAGTAGGCGGTGCGCGTAAATGGACGGACGTGTAAAATTTTACTGCTGTCAATTCGTCGCGAAAAAATTCACTTTTTTTTCGAAGGAAAATAATACTAAGGAAGTTTATGGTGCAGTTTTGCCATCAAAGTGTTTGATTTCGGTGGAGTGCAAGTTGGGAAGTGTGTAGAGGTTAGAAAATCGTTCTGTCTCGGCTTCAGCAAGATGGCAGATGCGGGTCCGCCATGCGATCTTTTCTTTGATACCAAGCGTGGAAACGAGCTTGATCTACGTTGAATGATGACTGATAGTCATTGTCTACCGTATGGCTTAACCGCCAGAAGTTATTGTGATGGTTTTGTATAAAAAAACAAGTGGACATATGAAGTGTTACTAGGTGAAGGATATTGAGTCCGAGATATTTACGTGGAGTGGATAATGGACAGTTCTGCAAGTTGGTCTCACGTCTCACAAAAAAACATGCTGAATGCGGAAATCGGCCGGAAGCGGATAAAAGATTTGGTGAGTTTGTTCCGATTATTCTCTTTTAGATATGATATATCACTATATATTGGGTATTGGGGAGGGGTAGCTTAAGGGAGTTAATTGAACTGTTGACTGGATGAAAGTGCGTGGGGTCGCCAGCCTTTTGTCATGAGAAAACAGCCTTAGTGTTGTCTTCCAAAGGTCTTCAAAGATATTGACTAGCCCTGCTACAACAAACCATCAGGAAGATCATACCATCCTGGTATGATTCTGCAGCCATAGGTAATCCTTGCGCTGATGGTGGCTAAATAATCATCATCATCATCATCATCAATTACCACGAATGCCCGTTTCTCCGAATTTACAAATATCTTGACATGATGACATTTCCCAATGATATTGGAAAACGGGGTAATAGTATTCGGGGTAATGGGGTAGAATCATTTGACAATATCAGAACTTCGTTAGTGTTAATCAAAACTTTGTCCTTTGCCCTTTGCCCAATGACAGTCAAATATTGCACTCCAACTATTGCTTGCTTTACAGACGTGGATATTGAAGTCAAAATTATTCATTTATCCCGTTGGAGTTACTGTATCACTGAAGCATATGTAATTATCCACCGATGAACCGAATTCAATCGGTCAAAATATTTTGGTACTATAACGGGGTCAGAACACCTGGGGATAATACGGAAGCATGCACCGCTCAAGTGGCACAATTCTTGGACCGAGTGAATTCAGTTCATCGGTGGATAAGTCAATTTGTCCCGTTCTTTACTCCCTTCAAATGACCATCCTCTTCATTCGACGTGACGACAAGAAAACATGTGTTTTCTTTTTTAACTTTCAAGATAATTCATAAATAGTGTCAAAGTTCATCTGTAAGGAGCTTTTCACCCAAAGTAATCTATTGTTGCTCGACTCGATGGTGACTCCATTGTTTTTGTATAGGCAAAACAATTTCTGATTGGTGGTTTCCTCGATGTTTCGCACATAAAGTTAATTCCAAGCTAAAAAGATTTTTTTGGGCGAAAATGTCTCATTTAGTAGACCAATTTGTCGAAAATACCATATTTATTTCTTATGTCTGAACTGGCGCTAGTGACATCATGAGAGTGACTTTCGAACTTAAAAGGTTTTGGGCGAATAGCTTTCTTTCGATTTAATCACCTGACTTATATTTAAGGGAATAAAATGTTTGCCCATTGGTGCCACTTTGATGATTTCCAAACTAATAAATTTCCAGGCGAATAAGTCTCATTTAGTTGTTCAGCTTTGTCAAAAACCCCAACTTTGTATCCAATCACTGGAATTAGATATAAGTAAACAATATGTTTGCCTACTAGCGCCACCTTGGGAGTGTTTTCCATGTTTCTAAGCGAATAGATCTCATTTAGTTGTCCAACTTTGACGAAGACACCTATGTTGTATCGCATACACTCCCGTGCAAAAGTTTGGGTTCACCCCCTCAAAAACATACAAAAGTGTACAATCCATATTTCTGTGAATACACGTCCATTTGAAACTCATTAACCCCCCCAACGCCCAGTGTCACCTTGATTTCCGAGAAATCAGTTGTAAATGACAGCTATACTTATCTAGTTTCATTTTTGATTAAAGTGGTCCACCTCAATCCGGAGTAGCCGCCGGAAATCGACTCCAAGCAAGAAAAGTCCATTTTCTGTTTTCTATTATAACAGGAAATCAAAACGGTATTGAGGTATTAAATTTTTGGACACAGTATGTTCTTTTTATTCCGATTTTTTCATCTCTGACCAATTTTCGTCTATGCATTTACCATGGCAATGGACTGCAATAATATTCAGAAAGTAACTGTAAGAAGCGATGAATAATAGTCGTAAGATGTCGAGAAAAATCTGAAATGGCCACCGCAATCTTTATTATGGTACCAAGAACCTATCTTGGGAAGCACGCCCAAGTAACAATTTAGATTCTAACTGGCTTTATTTATTTTTATGATAGTTTTATCGTAGATTTTCATATTCTTCTAGGTTTTATAGTGATTTTTACCCAGTAGAAATGGACTTGAACCGTTTTTGTTTTTAAATACTGCTTCAAGAACACTTCAGATGCATCACATAAACCTTCATTTTCAATAAGAACAAGTCTCGCATAATCTGGGATAACGCCCTAAAAGCCAGTGGTAACCACGTGTGTAGCTCGTTGTTTCTGAGCAAATAAATGAATAAGCATCGAAACAAACACCACAGGCAGGTAGAGAATGATACTTTCTTCACCATAACGTTGTTAAATAACGTGTAACTCCATTCAAATTCTCAGAAACAACGTGCTACACACATAGTTACCAATGGCTTTTAGGGTAAGATCATAAGTTATGCGAGAATTAGCAAAAATTTTATGAAACTCTCGTACTTATCTGTAAGAACGCGCTCGAGCGAGAGTAAGAACTCTTGGCCGAGAACATCATTTCTCCCCCATCAATCAACGCACTAATATGTACATTATTAATTGTAGTATTATGAATCCTTGAGTGGATTTTCGATCTGTTCTTCACGGAAGTCGTTGTTGAACTCAAGGCGCACAACTTACTAATAACGCAAACAACCAGTTCCAGTGGTCTTCCTTCCCTTGGCCATGATATAGGAGTGGAACTGAACCACTGGACACCTCCTTGCAAGGTGGACTTCTGGATGTGGTTAAATGTCCGATTGCTTTCCCTGCTCAACATCTGGGCCTTATTAAGTTATCCACAGCTGGTAACACTTACCTTTAGTCGTTTTGTAGCTTTAAGTTTCATGCCATAACAAAATCTAGCATGAACGTTTTTCTCCGAAAACGGTAAGTGTAAATAAACAAACGTCAAAATGTGCTTCTCTTGAATAAACCAAACGAATCTTATCACGTTCTTCAAGAAGATTAGTTTGTCTCCATCAAGATCGCCTTAAGCCTAAGAATTCTCGAGTGATATTTGTTACGCTTGCCCGAGTTCAGCAAAATTTATCATGGTTCTATGATGGTGTTGAGTAAAACTACCGCCATGATTGTTATTATCGATGCTTTGGCAAGGGAGCCATGATGGGAGAATCCATGTATGCTTGATTGTTCAACATTTTCGGGCACCAAATTTTCTGAAAATGCAATATTGTCGAGGCGCATTGTGCGTTTCGGGTGTTTCATGCATGATATTCACGATGTTATAAGCGTGACAGCCGAAACACAGATAGGTATCGAAAAAAGGGGAAAGTTATCATCACAGATGTTTTAATTTGCACTGTGTTTTATTATTGATTGATAATTTTATTAGGAAGTATTTATAAATTCGTTAGCCAAACCAACATGATAAACACATTGTGAGTTTAACTTGTCTTGAGAACTACTTGTGGAAGGTTTATTGATGTGTTGAGGATTGTCATAAGTGATGATTACCAGTTTTAAGAGATACTTGACAGCTGCTCTCCAACACCGTCTCTAGTGTGGGCCACTTTAGTCTTATGAGAGGTTTATCATTGGGTTAGTGTAGGTTTGTAGAATTACTGGTTTTATTTCTAGTTTTATAGAATTGGTGTAAGAGAATACTTCAAGAATAGCATAAAATTAACTTTGCTACTTGGGGCCTCAGGGTCCCAAAAGACGACTTCCATCCAGAATGAGTCGAAAAAAAAATTGTACTCGATAGCCTTCGAATTGGATTAGATTTTGCACATGTTTTTGCTATGGTAAAATAAGTGTTTTCCATAGAAAAATTGATCATTTTGACTCAAGAATAACTTATGAAAATGACCTATAAATCTTTGCAGGCAAATAATTTGAAGAATTCTAACTCCGAAACTGTTGATTTCAGAAAAAAAAAGTTCTATGAAGAAGTTGTAGTGAACCGTTGGGACTATAAGAAGAAAATATACACTGAAAAAATAATTTATTTATTTTCATAAAAAAATACAAAACTGAAACATAAAATTTAAATTACACAAAACCTCATTTTTAATATTTTTTTAATTTTCACCATAGAATCTTGATAGTAAACAGATGTTTGGGACAAAGGTTCATGATGGAGAAATTTTTAATAAAAAAGTTTTTCTAAGAACAACTTTTTGATCGATTTTTTAAATTTTGGTTTTTTGACAAATTAAATACGTTCTGATGATACAAGAGGAATCTTGAAATTATTCTGAACCATAATGATTTTATTTTATTTTATTCCCACCTTTTTGTTTCGGCGCCAGGCTCGGCGACAAGGAAAAATGACGGCAGTCACAGGGGTGGTTCGTATTACTGATATTTGACATGTTTGACATTCATCATTGATCGGTTGTGTGAGAGTATTGTTTTCATGGAAGTAAACCATTTTACCGACAATGCATGTGCCGAATGTCATTTCTAACAGGTTTCCTGAAGTGTTAGTTAGAAAAGTGATCAATTGCTGTGTCGGGTAAGCATTCGCTGGATAGAAACGTCACTACATTCAGTGACATAACGAAAATTTTCAATGCAAGAAGCAATACAATCTTTTTTTTATTAGGGGAATTAGGGGCATAATGGACACGTTAAGCAAATGTTCTTTTAAGGACCATAAGATGGCAATGATTCTAATTTACCCCCGGCGGTTTGAAGGTTCAAAAGTGTACTAGGCCCATCAATTTGTATAACAAATATATAACAATATCAACGTTCCCTTCAATCGCATGATTAGTTTGATTTTGTAATGGCATATTTGTTCGAACCGTTTCATAAACAAATCAGTAACGCATTTCAGTACGCATCCCAGTCGTACAAATTTTTAACAGCAAACAGAAAAAAAATACCAATTCAAGAGTAAACCGGCCTGACTAATAAACCAGTTCATCAAATAACAAGATGTTGTCACACTACCATGTTCACTAAAGTTCATAATATTATGAAAATACGAAATCAAAAACTGCACAACTTCCCTTAAATGCCGATATTGTTATTTTACTGGTTCAAAAGTGAATTGATAAAATGAACCGGTTCAAAAAATTACACATTACAGTTGTACGACTTAACTGCTTTCAAATTATAACAGTAAACTTTAGCTGTCGTCTTCTGAAATAAAAATAGTTTTACTGGATCTAAAGGGAATTGGTAAAATTAACCGATCAAAAACGGTAGCATGTTTCAGTTCTTCTAACTCAAAATCTAAACAGCTTTGAGAGTTTGTCCTTCAGTGGCCATGACTCAAGTAAGTAACAGAATTGTTGTTCACATGCACTGAAAATAATACACACGTTCGATCCAAATTCTTTTCAACGTGAATCTATCGTGTAGATTGGTAAGATGAAAAAAAAAACATGTACAACCTATGATTCTGTGAAAGATTCACTTTGGTGTGATAGCAAAGTATTTTACATATTATTCCAGCGTATTTTACAATTGCTATATCCATCACTAGTAGAACAACAAGTAATTTACCAATCATGACAAGCACTTATTTTCTATCGTACGCGTATCATGTTACTTGACATAATATTTTTTGCAAGCCATATGTACCCGAAATGGATACATGGTATCAAATAATCATTAAATTGCTATAATTTCCTCAGCAAAGTTTTGTATTTACGGTTTACGGTTACGGGTTTACATATGAATTTGAATTGTCGATAGCGATAGGTTTTACACGTCCAATTGACATGTTTTTCAATTAGTGTGTTTTCAGTGTGTGTGATCAATTTCATATCATATCAGCCAAATCCGTACGTAGCCCTCACGAAAACTATCCCTGAAATCGCCAACGGCGGTCTCAGTCTGCTAAACAGGATGCACGACTGTATTTTGTACGCCGAATGCAGCAGGGTAATTCCTCTGTAATGGCACAATCCAGTCTGTGGTCTTTCTTGTAGATTGGGTCCATCCAAGCAGCCGGTTGGCATTTCTTCGTCCTCCTATACCTTCAGAAGTACTTGGTGGATCGCCTGGTAAAGCTGATGACTTCCGTACTCGAAAAGCTCGACCGGGATCTCGTCCTTCCCAGCAGCATTACAGTCCTTCATCTCGCTGATAGCCTTTGATTGTAGGAGATCCACAGCTTGATCGATCGATCAAATCGTGGAAATTATTGATTGGAGAAGTTTAAAAATTTAGGTATGAACAATATTTATTTGTTACAAAATTCTTAGTTTTTATTAAACCATGAATATAAAAAAGAGCTGCACTATTCATGCATTGGAACTATTTAGTATAATGTTGATTCGAACTCCTGACTAGGAGAACATTCCAATCATTGTAACTCCGCTGATCAACGTTACGCCGTTATACGGTACTCGATTTTCGGTTTTGGGATAATAAGTATGTAAACACATGAAAATCTACAACTCAACTGCTATTTGACGGGACCTTCCTTAGCCGAGTGGTTAGAGTCCGCGGCTACAAAGCAAAATCATGCTGGAGGTCTCTGGGTTCGATTCCCGGATGGTCCAGGATCATTTCGTAATGGAAATTCCCTGAACTTTCTCGGGCATAGAGTATAATTGTACCTGTCACAAGATATACATATGCGAAAAGAGCAACTTTGGCAAAGAAAGCTCTCAGTTAATAACTGTGGAAGTGCTTATTGAACATTAAGCTGAGAAGCAGGCTCTTTCCCAATGAGGACGTATGTCAAGAAAAATAAGAAGAACTGCTATTTAACATTATTTCAGTTGGAACTGTAATACAAAATATTAATAGAAAACGTAGAATTAATACGTGGTTTAAAATGCACCTATGAACAGCTGTAAAAGACTTTTGAATTAAAACAAACATTACACACAGCATCATGATTTATCAAAGGTTTTAAAATATTGAACAAATATAAATATATTCTAAATCAAATCTAAAATCTAATATTTATTACTCTGAAAATGCACACGCCCCAAAAGCAAATACAGCCCGTCTAAATGTTTTTTTTTTTTCACACACATTAGAGGTAGGTAGGCCCTCATTGACCGCACCGTTAATCATTCTTCGACACAGTTTGTTAGTTTCACCTAGGCCGACGACGACGCTTAGCTGAATGAATCCATCGTTCAACTCTTTGCCGTAGACTTTTACTAGTCCTTGAAGTTTTGCGCGATTGCTAAACATCTCCACCGCCGCCAGCACCACTTCTTAGGTTAGGTTGACTGCATCAAAAACGATTTGCGACTTGTTGGCTTTTAGAAGTCACACTGCAGTTGGCTTTTACCGACCGTTCCGCAAGTAACGACCATAAGGCTCACTTGCAGCGGCGGCCGGAGGAGTTTCTTTTTTCACTCTCCCTTCACCGGCTCTCGGTGGGCTTAGTCATAGCCAAACGGTATCCGCTAGGGTGTTCCGAAGTGCGCATCGTACCCTCCTCATGCTGTGCATACAAAAATGCAACCCATCTACGATTGATTTGGTCTTAACCGACTCTAGTCATTTTTTTGCCATCTGGTGCTACTCATGCTGATTTTGATTCTGATCATGTGCCTGTTACATTTCAAATATCCCATGAAGCGATTCTCGAACCTATCAGCTTCACTTTCAATTATTTTCGAGCCGACTGGGACATATATGAAACATATATTGACTCTAAGCTTGATGTTAACATTTCTTTACAAACAAAACTTGATATTGACAATGCTCTTGAAACTTTATCAAATTCCATTGTTGAAGCCAGGGGCATTGCAATTCCAAAATGTGATGTAAAGCTTATTTCAACTCACTCGCGATCCTGCTATGAAAATTATAGGGCAGGATCTACAGAAAGAAATCAAAAATGATTTTCACAATTAAGAAACAACAATTTAGAAAATAAAATTTTTCAATTGGACCCTGGCTGCTCTAAGCCTTTTTGGAAATTATCTAAAATTTTGAAAAAAAAAAAAAACATCTGCGGCCAATACCGGCATTGGAAAAGGAAAACAAATTATTACTAACTAATTGGGAAAAGACTAAAAAACTAACTATGCAGTTTGGAAGCGCGCACAATTTTAATTTAGGACTCACTAGTCCAATAGTAAATCGAGTTACTCAGCACTTCGAAAACATTCTCAATCAAGAGAACCTTTTCGGAAATTCCTGGGAGACTGATTTGGAGAAAGAGTTTCCACTTTCAAAAAAAAATATCAAAAATATGAAAGCTCCTGGCGATGATGGAATTTTCTACATCCTCATCAAGAAACTTCCAGAAAGTAGCTTTTCATTTTTAGTTGATATATTTAACAACTTTTATTTAACAATTTTCCTGACAAATGGAAAAATGCTTATGTTGTTCCAATTTTAAAACCAGACAAAAATCCAGCAGAAGCTTCTAGCTATCATCCGATCAGTTTGCTTTCCTCCATAAGTAAACTTTTTGAAAAGGTCGTTTTGAACTGAATGATGGTCCACATCAACGAAAATTCATTTTTTCCCAATGAATAGTTCGGCATCCGTCATAGACATTCGACCACACATCAACTTTATGAAGACTTTATGTAAGAGCTAGTGTTCCTCAAGGCATTTCCATTTCTCAGAGTTCATCCCTCAAAAAATAGTGTTCGTAACATTCTTAGTTGAATTTCCAAGTTACCCGAAAAAGTTAAATTTTGTGTCGCCCTATTATCCACGCGTTCGTGCGCCGGTGACGACTACGATGGTTGTTCTAAGTCTCTCTCTCTCGCTACATCTAGATAGTGTTGCAATTGTGACTTTTTATGGTTGGTTAGACTGGCAGTCTTTGGCGGTTGGTATACGTGTATAATTGGAATGGAAGGGAAAGCTTCCACTTTTGAGAACGTTGCCTAGTTGGTTCGCATGCAGCAGTTGGCAAGACCAAGCGTGGGCACAGTTGGGTTCTATTTAGAGCGCGCCGGCAGCCTTATAGATGAGTTGGCATATTGCGAAAGACAGACTCCAATCGAGTGGAAACCGATTCCCAGCTCCCATTCGAGCGGAAATCGAAAGCTTACAATTTACGGTCCAATTCAAGTCGAGATCCCATCACCACACCGGAGAAAAATATCCCTGATGTAGGAATTCTAGCATAGGCTTGCCTAAGCCACCTAGGGCGCTTTACGATCCTTTTTCCTCGCTTCGGAAAATACGAACCACACCCATTGGACGACCAGGGCCACCGGGATCGTAAAAACTTCCGCACATTTGGCCCAAAGTTTTGATTAGATTAGAAATTTTATTAGCTTCTGGGTTTTTTTTCGGGGGGAAGGAGAGAAACCGACCAATCGGGGGAACTTCTGGAACTTACGTTTTAACGACGATTCGCCTGAATGAGATTTCAAACCCCCACTGAGAGAAACCCCACTGGAAGGAGATTTTGATGAGGCAGCTTATCTGATACACCAATAAAAAAATAAATTATTCCTCAGAAAATACATATTATAAGCAGCTATTAACCACTACCATTTGTAGCGTATTCCATAAATAAATGGAATTAATTCATAAGTAGCTAAAGTTGTACCGGTATACAACAAATTTGAAAGTGGAAATTTGTTCTACAGTCAGCTTTTTCTAACTCTATATTTCTTGTATAGATATCAAGTTAGAGAGCCATATGTGTTTTTAAATTATTTTATTATTTTTTTTTATTATGATACAAACATTAGAGTGTTAGAGGCCGCGGCTACAAAGCAAAGTCAAGCTGTAGGTGTCTGGGTTCGATTCCCGGCCCAGGGTCTTTTCGTAATGGAAATTCCCTTGACTTCCCTGGCATAGAGTATCATCGATACACGATATACGAATACGAAAATGATAACAGGTCGTCCACGTACTTCTTCAACACTGGCATCGGGAATCCGACTCTCTCAACTACGTTGTCCAGCAATGTCTCCATCACTAAGTCTGCGATGATTGGTGACAGTGGATTTCTCATCGCAGTCCCGAACACTTGTTGATAGAATTGTCCCTTGAACCGGTAATAGCTGCAGTCAATACAGAATTCGGTAATTTCTAGGAACAAGTCCAGGTTTATGTCGGTGTGCTGCTTGATGTTGTCCCAGGTATTGATGACGTCACGTAGTACTAGATCCTTGGGGATGCAGGTGAATAACGACACTACGTCCAGGGAAATGAGGACGTAGTCTGGTGGCAGTTGTACGTTGTTGATGTACTGGCAGAACGTGAACGAGTCAGTCGCATCGTACTTCCGTTCGATCGACTTTTGAATGATCTTTCCAACGTATTGCGACAGTGTGTATGACGGTGACGTCATACACGGTACCACTGGGCGAAGTGGTAATCCCGGTTTGTGTGCTTTTGGGGCACCGTATATTCGGGGGGCTGTCGCTTTGTAGGTTTTGATCTTCATTTCGGTGGCACGGTCGACGAGCTTCAGGTCGGCCAGACGTTTGGCAAAATTGTTGTTGCGTTTTTGGTACGTCGCTGTTGGATCCCGATTGAGTTTTCGGTACGTGCTGTCATCGTCAATCATGCGTTGCATTTTGCTCTCGTACTCATCGCGCTTCATCACCACCGTTTTATTCCCCTTGTCCGCTTCGATTACGACTAGTTCGGGATGTTGTTTCAAAAACGTTCTAGTCGCCTTGGTGGTGGTCCGATAAAAGTTGGTAACCGGATCGTGTCTTTCCTTTCCTTTCTCCGCGTGGAGAAAATTCTGTATCTGGTTGGCAACCGCGCACCTGTTGCGTTCCTGAATTTCATCAACGTTGTTGGTTTGGATAATGCTCTCTACATCCGCTATCAAGTGGTAGATAGGAAGTTCGTTCCAGTCTGTATACGGTAGTGCAAACTTTGACCCCATACTTAGAAGCAGCTCAACGTCTTTGGGAAGTGTGACGTCAGTGCCGTTGTGTAACGATTTTACATTGATGCTGGGCGTCTGGCTGACGGTGGTTTCCAGTGATCGATCGATAATGGTGCGGAACTTCCTGTCTGTCCGACTTGTGTTGGTGTGGATGTGTCGGTTGAAAACTATAAGGGTACATCCCTATGGGGTTGTACGAGCTGGTGACGTAGGACCACGATGGTTTATGTAACTGAATTTGATGTCATTGTTGTTGCTCGTTTTGACTTCATACTGTTTTCAGTGCTCGAAACTTTCGTAAATATTAATGCATATAACGATTTGCAATTTGGTCAATCATTCGTCATATTTATCTATGAAAATGTGAAATTTCACTTCAGGATGTATGATCATTTTGAAATTATATTAATAACCTCCTCTGAAATATACAGTAGCATTGGAAAGAACAGTAGTGATTCAGTAGTAGATCCAGTCATCGCTTTGTAGTTCTTATGGTTTGAGAGAAATATTATTCATTGCTTGGCAATGTAATAAATTAAGTCGGAAATATTACTCCGATAACTCTTTTACTTACATGTGGTGGCCCTAAAAACAGCCAAAGGCTTTGTTAGCACGAATGCTGTTATAGATAAATGGCACTACAGGATATTATCAGTTGATTGCCATGGTTAAACGAAAAATCCTCAATGCAATGCAATGAACAAGTTCTCTGCTTATACGACGAACCAGCTGAATGTTTCGTCGTGTGGATGGCACACATCAGCAACAGGTATTGGACCACACGGCTGAAGTCGAAATCCTAAAATGTAGCTCAAGTTTGAAATCTCGAGCAATTTCACTAGCCGGACGCTTGATTTGTTTAATAATAGTGGTAATGGTACCTAACAGGCTTGATTCTTGACTGCACCACAGATGATTAGTTTGATTTTGACGGCGCACTGGTTGCGTTCTTCTCGCCCGATGAGATTTGCGGTGCTGATGACGATGTGCGCTTCAACAAGCGGCTTTGGTCGATTTTCTTCAGCCATCTCGAACAAATTAGGGAATATTACACAATCAACTCTTTAAAACACAATTGTTGGCTCTGAAAAGGGCCGATTGAATTGTTGAATTTGCGTAACACGGACACACTTTGACGGCGCACTGGTTGCAATCCTCCTCGCCCGATGAGATTTGCGGTGCTGACAAGCGGTGCACTTCAACAAGCGGCTTTGGTCGATTTTCTTCAGCCATCTCGTACAAACAGCTTGCCTCTGGTAGCGAGGAGCTGAGCAGATTTGGAGGAGCTCTTACCAGCTCGAAAGCGAAAACAGAATGAAACCGAATTCAACGAAGGAGGGATGCTTTATACCCTTAGAATAGCAGGTGATGCTCCTCCTTTCAAATTCTTCGTTTTCTTATCTGGGAAATAGGCTGTATGAAACTGATGTCTGGGTAAGGGATGTACAAGATTAGCATTATGCTGTTATTGCATCCCGACGGCACTGCAGCAGCGTCCTCGGAAACATCCTCAAATTGCCGTATTGTCAATTATTCGTAATAAATCAATTGTTGTATGCTGCTATGAGATGAATTAAGAAATTATAGCAAGTATGTGGTAAACACATTAGGGAATATTACACAATTAACTCTTTAAAACACATTTGTTGGCTCTGGAAAGGGCCGATTGAATTGTTGAATTTGCGTAACACGGGCACATTTTGGCGGCGCACTGGTTGCAATCCTCCTCGCCCGATGAGATTTGCGGTGCGGATGACGATGTGCGCTTCAACAAGCGGCTTTGGTCGATTTTCTTCCGCCATCTCGAACAAATTAGGGAATATTACACAATCAACTCTTTAAAACACAATTGTTGGCTCTGAAAAGGGCCGATTGAATTGTTGAATTTGCGTAACACGGACACACTTTGACGGCGCACTGGTTGCAATCCTCCTCGCCCGATGAGATTTGCGGTGCTGACAAGCGGTGCACTTCAACAAGCGGCTTTGGTAGATTTTCTTCAGCCATCTCGTACAAACAGCTTGCCTCTGGTAGCGAGGAGCTGAGCAGATTTGGAGGAGCTCTTACCAGCTCGAAAGCGAAAACAGAATGAAACCGAATTCAACGAAGGAGGGATGCTTTATACCCTTAGAATAGCAGGTGATGCTCCTCCTTTCAAATTCTTCGTTTTCTTATCTGGGAAATAGGCTGTATGAAACTGATGTCTGGGTAAGGGAAGTACAAGATTAGCATTATGCTGTTATTGCATCCCGACGGCACTGCAGCAGCGTCCTCGGAAACATCCTCTGATTGCCGTATTGTCAATTATTCGCAATAAATCAATTATTGTATGCTGCTATGAGATGAATTAAGAAATTATAGCAAGTATGTGGTAAACACATTAGGGAATATTACACAATTAACTCTTTAAAACACATTTGTTGGCTCTGGAAAGGGCCGATTGAATTGTTGAATTTGCGTAACACGGACACATTTTGACGGCGCACTTGTTGCGTCCTCCTCGCCCGATGAGATTTGCGGTGCGGATGACGATCATCTCGAACAAATTAGGGAATATTACACAATCAACTCTTTGAAACACATTTGTTGGCTCTGAAAAGGGCCGATTGAACTGTTGAATTTGCGTAACACGGACACATTTTGACGGCGCACTTGTTGCAATCCTCCTCGCCCGATGAGATTTGCGTTGCGGATGACGATGTGCGCTTCAACAAGCGGCTTTGGTCGATGTTCTTCAGCCATCTCGTAGCTTGCCTCTGGTAGCGAGGAGCTGAGCCGGTTTGGAGGAGCTCTTGCCAGCTCGGAAGTCGAAACGGAATGAAACCGAATCCAACGAAGGGAGCATGCTATATACCCTTAGATTAGCAGATTATGCTCCTCCCCTTCGTGCTCTTCTCTTTCTAATCGACCAATCTGGGAAATGCATATGTGCCAATAATGAGTTGGACTTAGAATTACTTGATAATTGCGAAAAATGATAATGCGTGAGAAATTGGTCGAACATGAATGAAAGGGTTGACAATTACTAAATATTCAATAGATCGCTATTGATAATCAATAGTTTTCTTTAATATGAAGGTAAATTTCTGATCCATGGTGCCAAAATTATGAAAATTGTTCAATGGGAATTTCTTTTCAAAAGCATTCTAAACATGTCGCAATTTTGTTACATGTGATCATTTTCGTAATCGAAGTGTTCTCATAAAATATGGCAAATCAAAGACACTGTCGGAAATTCCACTCTAGTTTACAATCGTTATGAAATTTTGAGCACTCACCCCGACGGCACTGCAGCAGCGTCCACGAATAGTCTCAAATTGACGTGCCATCCATTATTCATAACAAATTAAATTTTGTACGAAGCTGCGAGATTGATTGAGGAATATAAGATGTAATAAGGTTGGAAATATTATTCCTTCAACTCTTTTCCACAAATATTATGGCCCTGACAAGGGCCGATGGCTTTCTTAGCCTCGATTCGGTTACAGATAAATAGCACTACGGGATGTTATCAGTTGATTGCCATGGTCAAACGGGGAATTTGCTGAATGGTTCGTGACGTGGATGGCGCACAATAGCAACGGGTATTGGATCCCCGGGCACAAGTCGAAATCAGGAAACGATGCTCACTCGATGCTCACACGATTTCACCAGTCCGACGCTCGATTAGCAGCATCTCCTCGGATCAGCAACTCTGGGGGCTTCTGGTTTCTGGTTCCTAACGGGCTTGCTTCTGGACCACCGATCACGAGTCGAAATCTGTGAGCGCGGATAAATTTGCAGCGGCGATGACGATGGCTTGGACGCTTCTCTGAGCAGCAGTAGTTTGCCGCTCGGAGAAGCGCCCAAGCCATCGTCATCGCTGCCGCAAATCAATCTTACGTTTTCCTCTTCCGACGACACAAATTGGACTGTGACGCGGGTGCAAAAGCAAAGCGAGAATGACTCGCCCGACCGTGTTCACAGTCCGACCGCAAGAAGAAGACTGAGGGAAGAAGCAGGGACCCATTTGCTTTTATAGTGGGAAGCGACACCGTCGAAAAGTGCTCGAACGTGATTGGTTGGATAAGAAAGAGGTCAACATTTATCAAATTTTCAATAGTTAAACAACAAAATTCACTTATCGGATATATTACTTACGATGCGTACATATATTTCTGATCGAATGATACTAAAATCGTAATAATTGGTTCATAAACAACGTTCAAAATCTCCCCTAATTTCGTTACATGTCTCATTCTCCGTACTTTTAAAGTGAAATTTTGAGCACTCACCCCGACGGCACTGCAGCAGCGTCCACGAATAGTCTCAAATTGACGTGCCATCAATTATTCATAACAAATTAAATTTTGTACGAAACTGCGAGATTGATTGAGGAATATAAGATGTAATAAGGTTGGAAATATTATTCCTTCAACTCTTTACCACAAATTTGATGGTCCTGACAAGGTCCGATGGCAGATGAATAGCACTGCGGGAAGTTATCACTTGATCGCCATGGTCAAACGGGAAATCCTCAACGCAAACAGCAACGGGTAGTGGATCCACGGGCACGTGTCGAAATCTGGAAACTCGAGCGCTTCCGACGCTCGATTAGCAGCAGCTCCTCGGATCAGCAATTCTGGGGGCTTCTGGTATCTGGTTCCTATCGGGCTTGCTTCTTGACCGCCGATGCTGAATTTATCACGGGTCGAAATCTGGGAGCGCGGATAAATTTGCGGCGGCGACGACGATGGCTTGGACGCTTCTCCGAGCAGCAGTAGTTTGCCGCTCGGAGAAGCGCCCAAGCCATCGTCATCGCCGCCGCAAATCAATCTTGCGTCTTCCTCTTCCGACGACACAAATTGGACTGTGACGCGGGTGCAAAAGCAAAGCGAGAATGACTCGCCCGACCGTGTTCACAGTCCGACCGCAAAAAGAAGACTGAGGGAAGAAGCAGGGACCCATTTGCTTTTATAGTGGGAAGCGACACCGTCGAAAAGTGCTCGAACGTGATTGGTTGGATAAGAAAGGGGTCAACATTTATCAAATTTTCAATAGTTAAACAACAAAATTCACTTATCGGATATATTACTAACGATGCGTAGATACATTTCTGATCGAATGATACTAAAATCGTAATAATTGGTTCATAAACATCTGAGTTATTAACGTTCAAAATCTCCCCTAATTTCGTTACATGTCTCATTTTCCGTACTTTTAAAGTGCACCCCAATATAGAAAACAAAGACGTAGTCCTACGTCAAAAACGACTCTTGGTTCTCGAAGAAGTTTTTGCTCACATTCTCCGGAACCACCTGGCTGATGCGCGTCTTGAGATTGGAAAGGTTTTGCTTGTGTTGTTTCACTTTGTGGAAAGTGTGTTTGATTTCCACATTCAGGATCGCCTTCTTGTCTAGCCGACCTGAAGCTCGTCGACCGTGCCACCGAAATGAAGATCAAAACCTACAAAGCGACAGCCCCCCGAATATACGGTGCCCCAAAAGCACACACACCGGGATTACCACTTCGCCCAGTGGTACCGTGTATGACGTCACCGTCATACACACTGTCGCAATACGTTGGAAAGATCATTCAAAAGTCGATCGAACGGAAGTACGATGCGACTGACTCGTTCACGTTCTGCCAGTACATCAACAACGTACAACTGCCACCAGACTACGTCCTCATTTCCCTGGACGTAGTGTCGTTATTCACCTGCATCCCCAAGGATCTAGTACTACGTGACGTCATCAATACCTGGGACAACATCAAGCAGCACACCGACATAAACCTGGACTTGTTCCTAGAAATTACCGAATTCTGTATTGACTGCAGCTATTACCGGTTCAAGGGACAATTCTATCAACAAGTGTTCGGGACTGCGATGGGAAATCCACTGTCACCAATCATCGCAGACTTAGTGATGGAGACATTGCTGGACAACGTAGTTGAGAGAGTCGGATTCCCGATGCCAGTGTTGAAGAAAATGATAACTTAGGCAAAGAAAGCTCTCAGTTAATAACTGTGGAACATTGAACACTAAGCTGAGAAGTAGGCCCTGTCCCAGTGAGGACGTAATTCCAAAAAAAAAGAAGGGTAATCGTGGCAATAAAAGATTACAATGATTTTTATCTAGAATTATTAAAAAAAAAATTGACATTTGTTGCAATGTTTCAACATTGTATATTCTATGTAACTCATTAGTGCTATACCAGGGAGGAAACTTCAAGAGAACCATAGAAAACTTGGTTTTCAAAGCTACCTTCATGGTCCCTTGGATCGCAGTTGCACTGATTTTGTGACTGATTACTATGACTCGAACCTTCCTAACTCGAATGTCCCTTCAATATCGAGCTAAGGAGAGTTAGGGTAAATGATGGTTTCGGCACCCTGAGGGTATTTTCGGCAACACTAACTTATCGTCCTTGTTTAAATTTATCTATGGAACAAGAGTTAACTTCAATGTACTCAACATATTCCATGAACTATAATCTTCCATGTAAATCACTCTTTCACAAAAATATTATATAACATGGGTTTTATCATTAAATCAAATAAATGCTTACGAAATTATCGTCATTCGTGAGCTGCCGAATAAAACAACACAAGAACAGCTTACAAAAACTCACCACTTTAAAAGGTCCAATTCTCAGCTCCAATGCCAATTTTTCACACAAGCTACGCACCGATCACTTATGCACTATTGAACTTTTGATTTGTATATAAAGCACTCGAAAATACTTAATTTTTATGCTTTAAATCACAAATTGAAATTAATGCACTTTGATTTCCTCGGCAATCAATTTTTATTGCTGGACTAGATTGCCAGAAAACCATATTCAATTGCGGTGTATTCATTATTCACAATTTAAATTCACCGAAAAAATAGAACACCTCTAATTAATATTAGCCAACAAAGCATGCATTGGTAACAATTGATCCTTTTAATACTTTCTTATTACACAGATAATGTCCTCATTTGATTCATGTGCCAACCCATATGGATTTTTGCAATGTGGGTTTACAAATGGAAAGTATGTGCGACATCAATGGACTGTCGCCAATCTTTATTTCCTTTGAATGTATGATTACTTCTTATCTTATCCATAAACCAGACACATACTTCACATGGGCGCCTTCAATGGAGTATATTGATCGAACAAATCTTTTTAATGAACTTTTTGGATTTCCTTGTTTTCAAATCTAATAATGAGTGAAAATAAAGAAAAGTTTATTTTGCAGATGGATATAAACATTACTCAATATTTATTTGTGGTAGGATAAAACAATGAATCAGAGAAAGCAGTAGAAGCAAATGATCCAGAAATTACCATCTTTTTGGGCAATATTGGTATGCATTTCATCTCTGTGGGCAGCGAGGTGGACGGTTCATCGATCCATGACTGTATCATCAATCTGATGAAATCCATTATCTCCATCTGTATTGAAGTAAATATAAGTCAAAACCATATTACAGTATTGATTTTGTTTTGCAATATTACCTTCAGATACAAAATAAAAATGCAGTTTATCAAGATCACTACCACGAAACTTTTAACGGATGCCATATTTGTTTGCACAATGTGCTTCAGAAGAATGTATAACTTGCACATAACTTGAAAATGTTTCAAATGACTTATATGTGCTGCAAATAGAAGAGTATCATAGTGAGTGTGTGGCACAAATAAAACTAATGATTTTGGAAATTTGAGCAATGTATGTGCTAATCCTCATGAATTCAAAGGAGCTATTTTCTTGAGTGTAGTAGATTGTAGGGCATAATCTTCAATATACTGAAAAACATATAAAAGATACGTCTTTTAATAGTTGAACTATTTTGGCAACACGCCTGTTGTTCTACAGGCAATCAGAGGATGATGTTTTTGTGTCAAGTCATAAGTGAATTGATTTGCAAAGGGCCTATTCTGATTTTCTCATACACTGAGAATAATAAAAACGCAAATCAATTTTACTGGCAAAGTTGATCCGAATGGATCGAAAAATATTCATAAACCAGAAAAAAATCGTGGAACATTGAAAACAAATGTGCAAGTACCGTCGTTGGGGGTGAGATTTAGCCAAAAATGCGTAAGTCCTCATTTATTTTTGAACAAATTTCGCAATTTGACTTGATGTGTTCGGCTAAAAAAAAAAAAAATAAAGTATTCTCATTGCAAAAATATATTTCACGGGTAGGCATCAAAATTATCAGATAGACGATGATACTATCATCTATCTGATAGACAACTGATACTACCAGTTCAGCCAGATGATACTATCACTTCACTATGGGCGGTTTCCATACAGACTGGCGGCCAAAAATATTTTTTTCCATTTCATGTCGTATTTATGAGTTTTATGATACAAATTTGATGTTTTATTTTCAAACACAAGTTTTCGAGACTAACTTTTGAATAGGGCCTATAGCGAAATATTAAACTTTGTTACTTATAATGCATATATGCCATTTATGCGATTAACGTTGTGCAAATCATTATAAATGTTAAAACATACATAGAAATGATGATTTGAATGATTTAGCGTCATTAAGTTATTTTCTGAATTAGTTTTTAGCTGTTTTCAATAGAAAATGGTTAAAAATATTGAAAAAATTCAAAAAGCCTTAAATTAAAAAAGTGCAAATTTGTGCAGCTAAACTCTTCACGATCCTTTAGTTTACATCTCAAAGAACCCTTGGAACTGAATTTAAGCCTGGGACAACTTGGGACAAAAAAGTACTCGATGTGTTAACTATAAGCTTATTCGATTTTTTTAACTGCTTTATAAAAAAACATCATAAAAGCCACTATTTTGAAGCTTTTTGTTATTTTTTTATTGTTTCTGGGAAGCTTTTTTTGTAAGCTTTCAAATGGTGTAAAAACATTTTACGTAAGTATTATAGAAAAAAAGTTATATTTATTTGAGTAAACCATAGTTTTTGTTAATAAAAACAAGTTTTTCTTCATAGGCTCAACTTTGGCATCTCATATCTGAGTGTGCAATGCAAATCATGCCCTAATATTTTGGGGATTTCTTAGCAGACATGTTTACAATGAAATGGCGAACAAGAATTGAAATTTGGGGCACATCACTTTTTTGATTATTGGCCACCTGATAAGCCATAGTGCACTTCTTGTCCATCCTGATAGTATCACTGAGAGAATGGTTCCTATCAGAGAAAGAGGATAGAGTGATAGTATCCCTATCCCAAAAAAATCTTATGATGATACTATCAGTACAACATCTCTCAAATAACAATGATAGAGGTTCTATCTTTATCAATCAATAAAAATAGAATAAAAATTGATGGACAATGGGTATGGAAAATTAACTAAATTCCATATTTAGCAATCCAATGTGGTGGCTTCAGGAGTGTAAGAATTGTTGGAAACCCATGCAATATGGGTATTTTCGGAACGGGCACGATGAGGATATGACGAAAATCGATATCCGACGCCGTTTTGAAATCCAAGATGGCTGCCTCCGGATAAGTAAAATCATTGAAAACCCATGCAATATGGGCATTTTCGAAACGGGCGCGACCAGGGGATGACGAAAATTGATGCTCGACGCCATTTTGAAATCCAAGATGGCGGCATCTGGTCAAGAAAACTTGGTGAACCCCATGTAATATGGGTATTTTCGGAACGGGCACGACGAGGGGATGATGAACATCGATATCCGACGCCATTTTGAAATCCAAGATGGCGGCCTCCGGATTAGTAAATCTGGTCAAGGAAAATTGTTGAAAACCCATGCAATATGGGTATTTTTGGGACGGGCGCGACGAGGGGATGATGAAAATCGATGTTCGACGCCATTTTGAAATCCAAGGT
Organism: Aedes aegypti; assembly: GCF_002204515.2. Classification (NCBI taxonomy): domain Eukaryota; kingdom Metazoa; phylum Arthropoda; class Insecta; order Diptera; family Culicidae; genus Aedes; species Aedes aegypti. The sequence continues at coordinate 338,965,049 of NC_035109.1, forward strand.
GACGGCCTCCGGATTAGTAAAAGTACAGAAAATACCCTATTGCATGGGTTTTCAATGAATTTACCAAACCGGAGCCTGCCATCTTAGATTTCAAAATGGCGTCGGACATCGATTTCCGTCATCCCCTCGTCGCGCCCGTTTCGAAAATACCCATATTGCATGGGTTTTCAATGATTTTACCAAACCGGAGGCCGCCATCTTGGATTTCAAAATGGCGTCGGATATCGATTTTCGTCATCCCCTCGTCGCGCCCGTTCCGAAAATACCCATATTGCATGGGTTTTCAACAATTTTCCTTGACCAGATGCCGTTATCTTGGATTTCAAAATGGCGTCGGATATCGATTTTCGTCATCCCCTCATCGTGCCCGTTCCGAAAATACCCATATTGCATGGATTTTGAAGGATTTTACCAAACCGGAGGCCGCCACCTTGGATTTCTAAATGGCGTCAGGCATCGATTGCCGTCATTCTCTCGTCGTGCCCGTTCCGAAAATATCCATGAGAACATATCTTGATTTATTTTTATTGGCCTTTTCCCATTATGCGCAAGATTTTGGTTTCAGTATTTGTATCAATGATAGGATACATAGGGATAGCTATAGAATTTTGCAAATAGTATATTTTTACCCAAAGATAGATGATAAAGATATGCTTGTTCCAACAGTGATAAAAAATGCTGGTAGTATCTCCATCCGTCTATCAGTTGATAGAGATAATATGGTCTATCTTCTATTCATCATTTTTCAAGAAGTGATAGTATCCCTATCACTACCCATAGTGATAGTATCATTTGATACTATCAAAAGATAGACGTGATAATGGTAAATGAGGGGGATAAATTTGAAGCCTGTTACCTGGAATCGAACCAAGAACCTTGTGATCGATAGGCTCGTGCGTACTCCCCTCGTCTATCGGGTTTATGGACAGAAGGTCGAAGGACAAAAGGTCGAAAGGACAAAAGGTCGAAAATGATTTGCTTGGTGGGAAATTTTTCCTTCTTTGAAAAAAGATTTTCGAGCTTTTGTCTCCCCTTTTTTGTTCTTCGGCTTTTTGTCCTTTCGACCTTTTGTCCTTTCAACCTTTTGTCTTTCGACCTTCTGTCCTTTCGACCATCTGTCCTTTCGACCTTTTGTCATAGATTCCGTCTATCGACTCCTTGATGTGGGGTGATGCTAAAACGATAAATAAAGCTTTCGTATTGCAATCGTTCCATCTTTCTTAAGGCAAAATGTATGAATTTCTATAGTCCAGATCGCCGCATGTATAATTGATACGCAATAAGAACAAATCATTTTCGACCATTCCCCTTTCCGCAACAGTCCTTGTATGAAAATTGGTGATATATTGGCTTTTCAGTCTTGACAAAAATAAAAACTGTTATTTTATTTTGTCCAACGTTTCGGTCCGTTTGGGACCTTCCTCAGCCAGTTTAGGATGCTTTTTCGGTGGGAAAATCGAAAGACAGTTACAGGTTCTACCGAACCACACTGGACGAAAGAACTGTAACAATTGAGTCCCTGAGGAAGGTCCCAAACGGACCGAAACGTTGGACAAAATAAAATAACAGTTTTTAATTTTGTCAAGACTGAAAAGCCAATATATCACCAACAACGAACTACAGTCGAACTATCAACGATACTTGTATGAAAAAGTAAATTTTGTGTTTGAGCCGCAACGTTTGAGCCTTCTGCCCCTCCCCCTAGAGCGTTACGTAATTTGTGGACGGCGCCTTAGTCTGCACAAATTTAGTGACGTTGTGTATTCAATATGACTCTCAGCTATTCTATTTATAACTGCAATGCTGTTCTCAGTGTAGTCTGTATTTTTCTGCATTGGCCCTTTCAACGAGTAAAACATAATGAGTGACGTTCAATTTCAGGCATTGTCAACAAATACAAAAATTTACCAATACATAACCTAGTTTTTGTACTTTTTTTGGATTGCCGAAGAGAACAATTTTGTTGCCGACAATAGTAATTGCATTGTCGATAAAAGAACAAGTGCCTCATGACTTTGGTGAGGAAAAATAGACGATTTAGAAAACAAAATAGTGTTTTGTGCATAATAATTAATAAATTAAGTGTGTTCAAGTGTAGTTCAGGTGTCTCCTGTTAATTGTTGTGTATAATTGCCTTCCTAAAAGTTCAACTGCTTAGGCTGCTGACATTACGTAAGTTCCCCTATCTGTAGTACATAATTTCACAAAACACCATAATTATGGAAGTATGATCTATGAAGCACAATAATATTTACTCATATCTGGCCCATAATACAGCGGAACAAAACTAAATTCTTTATGTCTCTCAAAGATCATGATATACCTAATATATTGATGTTTTGATGAAATAATTCATTTTCTTGATAATCCATGCAGCATTTTAATTTTCTTGTACTCGCAAAAACCTTTTGCCGTTTTACGACGCATCCAATCCCCAATGTTGGGTGCCCGGGAAAACGAAGGAAAAACTTTGCACAGTGACATTAAAAAAAAAGATTCCTTCCTGTTGGCTGCTGCTACTGCTTCTGATACTGATATAAGCACCATGTGCGCGCTCTTTCTTTTACGACTTTGCGCACCCCGAAAAATGGCGGTATCGTAAAAGAAATTTTTATTTCTCATACGCTCCAGTACGCATCGTAAAAGAATGCGGCGAATGGGATCTTTAATGGGTTGGGTGCGATGTGGCTGCTTGGGCTGGAAATGAGTGCAAGAGGGATGTCTTCCTGGAGGCACGTGGCACGGAGAGAAGTAATAAGGGTAGAAATGGAAAACTTCAACTGCAATTGTTGTAAAAATTCTACATCCTATGTACGGTTTTTTTGTTCAGTAGACTATATACAGTTATTTCCAAAAAATATTTCCATGAAATCCTTCAATTACTCCTGTAATTCCTTCAGCATTTCTTTCAAAAAGGTCATCCACGATATCATTTGGAAGTTTCTCCAGGGATTACTTCTAGAGAATACACCAGTACAGTCACCCCACAGTTATGGATAGCACACAGATATTTTCAGAGTTGGATTAAAACGGGAATAACTCATCAAATACAGGTGCAATTTCGCAGAACACATTTTACCTACGTGAACCATAAATCTGTACAGCATCAAAATCAATCATAATATGCTTAAGTATATATTTTTCGTCTGCAAGAAATAAAATATCAACCGTATTCCCAGAAGCTTTGATTCATAACTGTGGGACATTGAAACCCATACCACAGTTATGAATCAACGATAAGACGATTCCGAAAGAAACGCCAAAACGTATGCTTTCACTAATATACCATTTGTTTTTCTCGCAGATAAATTGCTGTTATAGTGTTTTGATCCATAATATGAGTCGATTTGATCCATAATAGGGATCCTCCTCTCCCACTGATCCACATCTGTGGAAAGGACATGGTTTGGGATTTCTATTAAAATCGACACATTTTGGTAAATAACCGCGAATGTTGATGTGTATTCTCAAAAACAACTATATTCTGCAGTGTCAGGAAGGTAATTTTGATTTGTATAGCGTCACCATGATTTTTAATCATACTTTGTTCTGTAAAATGACCCTTAGTTGATCCATAACTGTGGGGTGACTCTAATTCATCCAGACCATCCATCACGGGGTTTTTCCCGTAATTTCACAAAAAGTTTCTCCATGTATTCCTTCAAGGATTCCTCCAGGAAGTCATCCATAGATTAATACTGATCCTCCTAGAATATATACATAAGTTCCCCCAGTAAATTTCCTAGAAAATTTTCCATGAATTCCTGCAAAATTTTTCTCCAGAAGTTTCTTTATAAATGTTTAACACCTTCAGGAATTCCTCTAGGGATCCATCAGGGTTCAGCGACTCATCCAGAAATTCCTTCAGGAATTCCGTAAAGAAAATTCTTCAAGCAGTACTTTCTTTCAAGAAATTTCTCAAAGAAGTTCTCAAGGAATTTCACCAGGAATTCCTCGAGAGATTACTTCAGGGGTTCCTCCAGTAATTCCTTCAAGAACTCATCCAGAAGTATCAACTGCTTTACCTTTAATAATTCTCAAAGAATTATTTCTGCGATTCCAGAATATTTCCAGGAAATACCTCAGGAACATACATCCCATGGAAATCTTTCAAAAAGCCCTCCAGAAACTTCTTCACAGATTTATTTAGTAATTCACAGATTTATTTAGTAATTCATCCAAACCATTCATCAGAAGGTACTTTCTCAAAAAGTTTCTCCTATATAAGTTTCTCGAGGTATTCAAGATTACTCCAGAAAATCATCTATATATTGATACTGATTGCTCCTAGAATAATGTCAGATGTTTGCCCAGGAACAAAAGTTTTTTCATTAATTGCTTCAAGGATTCCTGTAGGATTTCCTCCAGAAGTTCAACATTACTCCAGGAATTCATCGACAGATATCTACTGATTCCTTTTGCAATCATCCCAGAAGTTCCTCCACGATATTTCCAAGAAAATGTTCCAAGAATTTAAGCAGAAGATCCTCCAAAAAGATTCCAGGGGTTACGTCAGCAATTTCTCCAGAAAATTCTCTCTAAAAAAAAAAATAAAAAATTCCTTCAGTGAATCCTGCTGAAACTATTTCAGGAATTCCGTTGTGGTTCCTTCAGGAATTCATTCAAGCAGTACTTGCAGTCATCCAGAAATTATTCCAAGGATTTCTGTACGAATTCATTTAATGAGTTTCTCCATGAAATTCTTAAGAAATACCTCCAAGGAAGAATTCCTCCACAGATTTTTCGTGGAATTCCACCAGGGATTCCTCCAGAGATTACGTCAGTAATTCCTCCAAGGTATTCCTCAGGCATTCCTCCAGTAGTCTCTATAGTGGTTACTTCAAGAATTTCTCATAGAACTGATGATGGATGATCCTAGATTGCTTCAGAAGTATTCTCAAAGATTCTTCTGTGGATTTCATTACTCATTCCATTAGAGTTCTCCTGGAATTCCTCCAGCGTTTTCTTCAAGAAACTTATTGATTTTTTACAAGTTCCTCCAGGGATTCTAGAAAATACATTAGTATTGCATCCAGACCATCCATTAGAGATTCTTCTCGTTATCCTTTCAGAAGTTCATCCCGTAATTTCTCTAAAAGTTTCTCTAAAAATGTTCCTTCACTGATTCTTCCTGGAATTCCTTCAGGAATTCCTCTAGTGATCCTCTAAGGATACACCCAGGTCCCTCCGGAAATTCATTCAGAAATTCAGTTAGGGATCAAGGAATTCATATTCATACAGAAATCCTTCCAGCGATTTCTCCAGTAATTCTTCCAAGGAATTTCTCCAAGAAGTTCTCAAGAAATTCCTTAAGGTATTCAACCAGAAATTCCTCGAGAGATTACTTCAGGGGCTCACCCAGTGATTCCTTCAAGAACTCCTTCAGATTTCAACAGGTATTCCTTTAAGGCAGTGCTTCCCTAACTTCTTCAGCTTTCGCCCCCTTGAGTTCAACATTTATGTGAAATCGCCTCTCTGATATATGATTTCAATATTTTATTTAATTAATTAATGTCAAAATGTATGTCAAAAATGAAATGTCAAAAATGAAATGTCTTTGACTCGCATATCCACAGAATCATGATACAAAAACTATTAGGCTGATACAAATATTAAATTTCTTCTATGTCCGAGACCACTTGGAAGGTACGGGAGGGGGGATAAAAATAAATAAAGAACAAAAAAAAAATGAAAAAAAAGTGTTTTTTCGAATTTTTATGTTTAACGATAATTGTTAAACTTTTTTCAAACTTCCTCTGGATCATTATTTTACTTGTTTTTTTACTTTAAAAATGGATAAAAACCTAACTAATGTCAAAAAAATGACGAATATTTTTTTTTCTCCCCTTCAAAATTTTCGGATTTTTGAAGGGGGGGGGGGGTGACATAAAAGAAAATTAATATTTGTATCAGCCTTATGTACAATTGAAAATATTTTTTTGAATATCGATATTTCAAAATAATTAGGAATGATTTACTAGATTGCAATTTATAATAGCAATTTTAACAATATTTTGCGTGCATTACAGGCTATTGAATCAGTTTTCTATACAAGTTCAGCCCAGTTTAAACTATTTTAATGTTATATTATATATATATATATATATATATATATATATATATATATATATATATATATATATATATATATATATATATATATATATATATATATATATATATATATATATATATATATATATATATATACAGGGTGTTTGGTTCCATGTTTTTAATAATTTGAGGGTAGATAGGTCTCCATGAGATATGAAAAAGTGCCCATGGAACATAGGGTCGCAAATCACTGCTAAGTGAGTTATTCACGATTTTAAGATTTTCAACTTGTTCATCTTTGGAACCTCATATCTAATTAACTATGCGTCATACATTTAAACTTAGCGCATGAATCGATAGCTTATGATCTAATCTATCTTAGTTTCTTGGACGTGATTTTTGTATAAAATTATTCAAAGGCTCAAATTACGAAAAGTTTGCAAAAAGTGACGGAGAAATCAGCAGTTTTCGACGTATTTTCATGAATTTTATTAAAATTATCGTAATTAATGTTAAAAAAGTTCTTCTACAAAATATGCATTAACTTGTTAGCTACCAAAGTGTCTTTGAGAGCAAAAGTGTATCTCTTGTAGATTCGTCACAATATCATGTTGAAAGTTGTGCTTCAAAGAGCAAAAAAATCAAAATAAATATCGGCTGATAACTCTATTCGTTCGTGTGTTGATGCCTCCGCGTGTGGATGAAGTGCTCGGAAACGACAGATGTCGGTCGTGCCGAAGCGAAGGGGAAATGAAATCGCTTCGCAACATGCGCCATTTTCTCTCCTCTTCGCGGCGTTTGGTTTGCAAACAGTCGCATAAATAGATTTAGTGCGTTCGCCGCACGACCACCGCAGTAGCGAAAGTGTGCTCATAAAGACTGATCCTTTTAAATTCCTCGCACTAGTAGCTGAGCTACGGTGCAGAGCAGATGGGGGGTGCGCTTGCGCGTGTAGCGAGGACTCAATTTATGCATGTCTCGCCTATGACGTGGAACTTTTGATGCATTTTAAAGGGTTTTAGGTCGTCTATTAATTACGTAGAGGTGGACAAGGGAGAGTAGAATTTATGACGTGCCATTCACGCCGTTGTAAAAGTACAACACTACCAAGTAAACCTCGCCCGTGATACACAGCACGAGCGAGGTGAATTCTTAGGTTCAATAAAGTAATTTAGGTATCGCACTAATGCTCAGCGTGAACTGTTGGAGCAGCAGGATTAGTGGCCGTCTATTCTACTACAGCTTGGTTTTCTGTATAAGGTTGCTTACAAATTATGTTCAATAGATCAATAATCTGTCAGTTAACTATTTTTATAAAATCAAATAATAGACCTACATGTAATAATTCATATAATTTGCAGTGTCGTATCCAGAAAATTGCTCAGGGGAGACGAACGACGCAAAACAGTGGATATTTTTACAAAGGTTGGGATGGCTTAAGACGGTTCAATCACATCATTTTGTTTTTCTTTTATCCAGCAAAATAATAGAATAACTGCATAAAATTAAGAATTTCTTTTGAAATTGAGACTTTGGCAGTTTAATAGGTTCTTTGTGCAGTCACAACAATTAAAAGTCACAATTTGTAGATCAGTACTTTTCTTAAAAAAAAGCCTTAAGCCTTGCAATGTTTATAATACGAAATCAAATATTTTGGAAAAAAAATCAAATAATTCATCAAATTCCAACATTTTTACTTCATTATTGAAACAATTTATGATAGATTGAACGAAAACGACACAATTTTATCAAGCATTTTGATGCGGTTCTTGTACAAGAATAATAAAATATAAATAAACCTTTTGTTATGCTTTAAATCAAATAGTAATCAGATCAGTACCCAAATATTTGTAGTTCAAAATTTCATTTTTTTTCTCTCTCTCTGTTGAGTTACTGAGTCTTATTTTTTTTAATTTGAATTAAAAACCATGAGAAGTGTTAATAACATTTGAAATATTTGCAGTTTGCTGTAATAGATGGAAAATTAGAAATCAAATTGAATATAATTTAACAATTAAATGTATTAAAATGAACTTAAAACAGTCACAGTCACAATTAGAAATTGATCACTTGTTTCTGTTTTGTAGACAATATGATCTTAATTTTCTTTCTGGCGTTATGTCCCAACTGAGGCAGAGCCCTGCTCCTCAGCTTAGTGTGCTTATGAGCACTTACATAGTTGTTAACTGAAAGGTTTTCTCAGCCAAAGTTGCTGTTTTGTATGTGTATATGGGCAGAGGCATATACGTTTTAAATATTTTATATGAGACAAAGTCCACGAGACCCCTCCCAGCTCTGAAATTCTTTGGAAATGAGCATGTAGCTTAAGGACAGCTATAAAAGCACTGCAATATTAAATAAATGAAAAAAAAAACTCTAGTGGAATTAAATGGTATAGTACTAGATTCGGGTTTTCTTTTATTTATAGGTATTCCTCTAAACAGCTCGAAGATTTATTACACAATATTCTTAATTTTTCTCATGATCTGAATTAAATGCTTTGTGTGAAACAAAACAAAAGCATGATTACTGCATCCAGATGAAAATATTAATTTAGACAATTTTCAAGAATCTATCCGGCAATTTCCAAGTTGTTCCAAGAATTTCTCCACAAATTCCTTCAGGAATTCTTTCAGTTAATGTTCTCAGGAATTTCCCAGGGATACCTTCAGACTGAGACCACTTGAGGAATCCTTTGTCGGCCAATACCAGGCTGGGTTTTGGGAGGGCCGATCCGACAACGAACCAGATATTACCAGATACATCTTGCAAATGAACTTAGATAAATTCTTGGAGTATAACTAGCAGACTCACCATCTGTTTGAATTGGAGACGAGGTGTCAATGTCGTGTGTGAATTTAGATGGAAGCAAGGAGACGCACTTTGGAATTCACTGTTCAACATTGCACTCCAGGGTGATATTAGGAGATCAGGCGAGCAAAGAAATTACACTATCATGACACGCTCACATCTTCTTCTTCTTCTTCTTGACATTCCGTCCTCACTGGGACACAGCCTGATTCTCAGCTTAGTGTTCTTATGAGCACTACTACAGTAGTTAACTGAGAGCTTTCTTTGCCAAAGTGGTCATTTTCGCATTCGTATATCGGGTAGCAGGTACGATGATACTTTATGCGCAGAGAAGTCAAGGAAATTTCCATTACGAAAAGATGCTGGACCAACCGGGAATCGAACAGAGACACCTTCAGCATGGCTATACTTTGTAGCCGCGGACTCTAACCACTCGGCTAAGGAAGGCCTACGGTCACATATGGTCCTTGGTCTTGTGGACGATATCGGCCTTATTTAAATCGATCACAGGTCAGTGGAGGAGGTTTTCGAGGCTCTGATGAATCTGTTATTTCAGGGATTACCCCTGATACTCCTTCAAGAATTATTTTATGAATTTCTCCATGATTTTCTCCAGAAATTTTTTGGTAAATTCTGGCAAATTTTTTTTCAGGGATTTCCTATGAGATACATCAAAGGATTCCTCTAGGAACTCCTCTGAAATTTCTTCAGGGATTTCGCGGATTTCACCAAGCACTTTTTCTCTTAGGAATTCCACTAGTTCGGAATTTCCTCCAAAGACTTTAACAGGAATTATTCAAAACATTCTATCAGGAATACCTCTTTGAATGCCTCCAGAAATATTTACAAATATGTCTCGTAAAATACTTCCAGAGCTCCCTCCAGGAATTCCTTAAATTACATTCCTTCAGCATTTTCTCCAGAAATACCACCAAGAATACCTCCAAGAGTTTCTCTGAGGTTTCCTTCAAAAATACGTCCAAGGTTTCCTCCACGATCTACACAAGAAATGACTTTAAAATCCTACTAAGAATAGCTCCAGGGATTCTTTAGGATTAACTTCATGGTTTCATCCAGGAATACCTTCAGGTAGAGGAATATCTATCAGGATTCGTCCATAAATTACTGCTTACTGGAATATCTCTGATGAATTGTTAGGAATACCGCCAGGGTTTTCTCTAGCAATCAATAATATATCCATTGATTTTTTTCAAAAGTACCACTAGGGTTTTCTCTAGGATTCCGTCAGTTGTAACCCGATGAATCCTCTAAAGCAGTGATTCCTAAAGTGGGTGAATTCACCCCCCTAGGGGCGATTTTCAGATCCAAGGGGGCGAAAATTTGTAAAACAGAAATTGGGGAGCAAAAATCTAGAAAAAGCTGACATGGGAGCAGTTGAAAATAATTACTTATAACCTTTGAAGAGTTAGGGGGGTCTGTAGCCTTGAGGTTACGCTTTCGCTTCATAAGCGGAAGGTCATGGGTTCGATTCTCAGCCCCTCCACGAAAAACCCGTCCAGCCACCAGAAGACACCTCACGGAGGAGCGTGCTTTGGGGAGCACATCCATCCCCCGTCAGTATCAGATGGTGACTGAGACAAACTGACCCTCTTCGCAGGCAGCTAGCCTCACTAATAGCAGAGCTCTCTCCTACCTGCTCGGTGTGAGAGTAAAAGAGGAGGAGAGAGTGAAACTAGATGTAAATATGGTAAATATAGATAAGTTGAAAATAGATCTGTATCGATAAATAAACAGATCAACTGAGTCCGGCACAGTAGTGGCCACGAGCACGGAGTGCCTATGAAAAAAAAGAACCTTTGAAGAACACACTCAAGTACAACTATACAACAAGAAACTATTACTAATGCATCTGAAGGAGAATGAATTCAAAACTAAACCATTTTCATGATTTCCTTTATCTTAGACTGCTTAGAACTCTTAGCATGTTCCGTTTAAAATTATGCTAGAAAACACTGAATGATTGTCAAAAACAAAATGTTTGTAATATACATTCATTTTTCCATATCATGTGAATGTTCGGTTTTTGAGATTATCTATGAATCGAAAAGATAAATCACTGATATCATTGAGAACACAGATAACATGTTTTGAAAGTTCAAAACATTTATCTGAGAATTTTAAACTATTTTAATGTTATATTATATATATATATATATATATATATATATATATATATATATATATATATATATATATATATATATGATATATATGATATATGATATATAGAAATATATATATATATATATATATATATATATACAGGGTGTTTGGTTCCGGATTTTAAGAATTTTGAGGGTAGATAGATCTCCACGAGTTATGAAAAAGTGCCCAAGGAACATAGGGTCGCAAGTCACTGCTAAGTGAATTAATCACAATTTAAAGTTTTTCAATTTTCTCATCTTTGATGCTCCATATCTAAATAACTATTAGTCGTACATTCAATCTCTGCGCACGAATCGAAAGCTTATGACCTCATCTTTTTTAGCTTCTTTGAGATGAATTTTGTAGAAAATGGTTAACATGCATAAATAATGAAAAGTTTGCAAAAAGTGACGAAAAAATCAGCATTTTTTCAGGTATTTTCATGAAATTTAATATGATAATGAAAGTTCCTTTAAAAAAGTTCTTCTACAAAATACGCATTACCTTTTTAGCTGCCAAAGTTGCTTTGAGAGCAACATTGTATGTTTTGTAGATTCGTCACAATATCACTTTGAATGTTGCGCACCAAACAGTAATAAATCAATCAAATAATTGCTGGTAACCCTATTCGTTCGTGTGTTCGTTGATTGCTGCCTTCGCGTGGGAATGAAGTGGACGGTGACGACGGATGTTGGTCGTGCCGAAGCGGAGGGAAAATGAGTTCGCTTTGCAATTTGCACCATGGCATCTTCGCTGCGGCGTTTGGTTTGTAAACAGTTTCACAAACAGATTCAATGCGTGTGCCGCATGACTGTCGTAGTAGCGAAGGTGTATTTATAACGACTGATCCCTTTAAATTCTTCGCACTAGTAGCTGAGCTACGGTGCAGAGCGGATGGGGGGTGCGCGTGCGCGTGCTGCTAGAACTCAATTTGTGCATTTCTCGTGTACGACGTTGCACTTTTAATGCATTATTATGCTATTATGGGTCATTTATACTTGAATTACATGTGGGATATAGAGATTCATAATCTTGACCCATATTGTAAGCGATGTACATAAAGATGGGCGAGGGAGTCTCACAGGGCGAGAGGTCGGTTTTTGAATAACCATATAGGGGGAAGAGAGGTGTGGCCAATGAACACGGTACAAACAAATTTTATTTTATGTTTTTGTACAAATCACGTGGTTCATGGACAACCTCTTTTCACGCAATACGCGCGTCGTTGTAATGTTGTACTTGTAATGTAACCTCGTAAACCTCGCTCGTGATACACAGCACAAGCGATGTGAAGTCTTAGGTCAATTTCTCAATGCGGTGGAAATTTGAGAAAATGTCTAACCCTAAACGACCTTCAATTGGCGGGATTCGAACCCACGATCAACAGCATGGTTCGTGGAATTACCGGTACGGCTGGCATATGATATGATATGTAGGAATATTATAATCGCGTTGAACATAGTTTTGCATAATGTACTTGCTAGAAGAACCTGCTCCTCAGCTAAGTGTAAGTACTTCCACTGTTATTAACTGAGTGGTTCTCTTTCCAATTGATCATTTTGTGCATTCTTGAGTCGTAAAGGTTCCTTTAAAAATCACAACCAGCATTTCCAGAACTTTCAATAGAGATTGCTAAAGCAATTTCTCTCCTCTTTTTCACGAATTAAATTACAAGGAATTATACTGGAGATAACTCAAAACAACGACATAGTAATTCGTTTGAGGATTGCTTCAGGAATGATTTCAAGAATTATTCAAGGAACTTCAACGAAGGTTTTTTCAAAAATTAATCTGGGAGTTTCTTGATCTCCCAATTTTTATGCCTGGAATGCTAGAGATAGTTGGGTCTCGGGTTTCCAACCCGACGGGATCGCGTTTAAAAAAAAATGAGTTCAGGTTGCTTTCAACCTTCAGTTCAAAAGATTTAGGTCGGGGTTTGGCTTGGTAAATGTCATGTTTCGGTCGGGTTTGAGTCGTCTTTGGTGATCATTATGAACAGAGCTACAATCGCCAACGAACATTTCTGCTAAACAAGAATTGAAAAAAACACTCTCAAGCGTACTCCAACGTATGTATGTCAGAAAAGTTTAATTTACTAGTAATTTCAAAATGGGGTTTTAGAAGGATTTTCTCAAAAATTGCTTTCGAGTTTATAATCAGAAAATTTTGGGTTTGAGTTTGGAAACGAATTATTATTTCGGGTTTAGGTCGGGCCTGGGCTTAAAAAAAATATGTCGGGTACGGGTCGGGTTTGGTTTTATAAAATGTGAATTCTGACCAAACCTACCTTCTGGAGTTTTTCCAAAAGTTACATTTGAAATACTTGACAGAAAATTTGTCTGGAAATCATCAACAAAAAATATATTTTTATTTGTCTAGAACACACTTTTGTATTTTCCAAGGAATTGTTTAGGTATTTCCACATTAAGTGGTTCTGGAATGATTGCAAAAGTTCTGTTGGAAACTTTTCAATTTGTTCCTTTTGGAATTCTCAAAGAAGCTCATGATTTCTTCAGGCATAATTTTTTGAAATGCTAGATGAGTTCTTTCTGGATTTTTTTCCTCCAGAAGGGTACCTTCAGGAAGTTTTGAAGAACCTCCTGATGAAAAAAATCCTGGAACTCTGCATGAAAACCTTTGGATATTCCAAGTGACACCTCTGGGGTTTTATGCAATATGTTTTTTGGAATTCCTTTATGAAAATTTGATTACAAATTGATACAGAAATGCGTATAAAGATGCTCTCAGAAAACAATCCAGTGATTACTTCCAGGATTGCTTAAAATATTCCTTTAGAGACACCTCCCGGTGCTCCAGCCAGCAAGCATTCCTTAAAAAAATTTCTCCAGGACTGTCTAAGAAACACACTTTTTTTATTTTTCATCTGTTCTCTCAAGAACATTAACCTTATTTTTATTATTTTTTCTCCGTTTCATACACAATAATAGAGGGTGCTTTAAACATTTGCAAGATTAATTGAATAACTTTTTTTCTATTTTCAGTGGTTTTCAGGTTTTTCCTCCAAAATTTTGCAAGTACCATTCTGGATTAAATTTCTGATGCCTCATTGATTCCAAATATTGGTTGATTCAATGCTGAGAAAATTTGACTTGTTTTTTCCAGTTAAGTTTTTGACATGTGTCACAAACTCAAGTAAAAGTTTGGTAAACAATATTCAAATGTTTGGTCCAAATTCCTATAGAGTAAGATTTATTCATTCGACACGTCAATTAATCAAAAACTTATGTTTATTTTTTCAGATGGTGACCCTAAACTATTGAACGCGAATTTACATTAACTTAAACAAACTTAAACTAAAACTTAATCCACAAATGTAATCATAACGAATCAAACTATGTGTCTTTAAACTATAAACTAAACAAAATTCCTATAGTGGTTTTCCCAAGAATGTATCACAGGCTCTTTTTAGGTATTCTACTAGGAATTTTTTAAATTTTTTGTCCATGAAATTTTCAAAATAATCATCCAAGAATTCTTCAATCAATTTCCTGAGGTACCGGAACTCCTTTTGCTTTGAATTAGAACATTTAAACTTTTGAACGCGAGTTTACATTAAGGATGCCTCTAGGAGATTGGACTGGAACTCCTACAAAAGTTACATTAGAAATTTATCATGATGAATTTGAATCAATGATTCTTTCAATACTTTCAGAGGTTTCTTCAAAGAATACTTAAAAATCTCTTAGGAATCATTCAAAAGTTTTTAATAATACCATAATAACTCCTGGAGCCTTTCGAAACAAAAATTGTTGATGAATTCTCCATTAATTTCATTGGGAAATTCTATAGCAGTTACCCATGAAATACTCTCAATTAATTTAACACATGACGAATTCCATCCAGAATGATTTGAAAAAAAAAATGGAAACCGTGCTCGATAATCTTTGATTATGATTTCATTTTACACATGTTTTAGTAACCCCCATCTGTTTTTTTTCTGAATTGCTGCGCGTTTACCGCTACAGCTACCTGTGTCCCATATTTCGTGTATAAATCCCTTAGCTTTCGGCAGGAATATGTGATGAATTCCATGTCAAATTGACCAATCACAGAACTCGAACATCGTCGATTTGCAGTGAATTTTGCACATGTTTTTAGTATGGTAGAATAAGTGTTTTCCATAGATCAATTTGACATGGATCATTTCGACTCAAGAATAGCCCATGGCCTATGAGTTTTTGCGTGCAATTTATTTAAAAAAATATAGTTCTGAAACTGTTGATTTCAGAGAAAAAATGTTCCACGGAAAATTCAAAAATAAAACATGAATTTTAAATAACACAAATATTACATTTCAAATATTTTTATATTTTCACCGTGAAATCTTGATGGCAAACAGTTATTTGGGATAGCGTTTCATGATGAAGAAATTTTAAGTAAAAAAGTTTTTCTAAGAACCTCTTTTGGTCGATTTTTAAAATTATTCTAAATCATAATGATATTCACAATCACCTCTCTAGAAGCAGCCCTTTTCGAGTTATTTCAAGCCAAATGCCAAAATATATCATTTTAATAATTAAATAGGACATTTCCATTAGTTATAGGGGAAGTTGTACAAAGCAAAGCTATGCTGAAGGTGTCTGGGTTCGATTCCCGATCGGTCCAGGATGTTTTAGTAATGGAAATTTCCTTGACTTCTCTGGGCACACGAAAATGGCAACCTTGGCAAAAGAAGCTCTCAGTTAATAACTGTGGAAGTGCTCATAAGAACACTAAGCTGAGAAGCAGGATCTGTCACAATGAGGACGTTTTTCGGCCCATTTAGTTTGCGAACCCCTGGTTCTGATCTCTTTAGATCGCATTCAATTCTCCTAAGATAGGAGATAGGAGCGATAAGAGCTATCTCCCATCTCTCGCTTCCCGAGAGATCGCCGCATCCAGATGATTATAATAGCCAATTTGCACCAGAATAAATTTAGTTAGCCACCAATATCCAACAAGACGCGGTCGGAAATAAAGTTTAGTTTTTTGCCAACGTAAAACTCGTCCCAGTGTAGTGATCCTAGTGAGAAAGGTCAACGATCGAAGGTGGAGGTCAGGGACCTCTGAAGACCCGCGTCTGGACGGACTTAATTCTATACAGTCCACTTAAATTGTCCGTGCCAGAACATGGTCCTCACGCCGTGCTGCGGCCCGATAGCACAACTACCAAGCTGAGGGTCGTGTTTGACGCGTCGTGCCGAACTTCCAGCGGAATCTCACTCAACGATACTCAAATGGTAGGACCGGTCATCCAGAATGATCTGATCACTACGATTCTACGATTCCATCATCACCGTATAGCTGTCATCGCCGACGTAGCAAAAATGTACCGGATGGTCCGAGTTCCAGAGCAAGATCAACATCTACAGCGCATCCTTTGGAGAGACACGCCAGAGGAACCTGTGAAGACGTTCGAGCTACTAACGGTCACGTACGGTACTGCGAGTGCACCATACCTGGCCACAAGATGCCTGAAGAAGCTGGGAGAAGATAGTGTATCGACGCATCCGATTGCTGCCCAAGTGGTTCAAGAGGACTTCTACGTCGACGACATGTTGTCAGGTGCAGACACTGCTAGCGAAGCACAAAAGCTGATGGATGAAGTCATTGAGTTGACAAATTCCGTCAGATTCACCTTGAGAAAGTGGAACTCAAATGCGCCAAGACTGCTCGCCAAGCTGCCCACACATCTACGTGACGAACGTTCTGTTCCCGACCTAGACTCCTCAAGTGCGACGGTCAAGACTCTAGGGCTGCGATGGGACACACAGTCGGACAATTTCTGCTTCACCTTCCCCGAGTGGAGATCGAATTCTTCTGCAACCACCAAGCGCAGTGTCCACTCCGACGCAGCGTGTTTCTTCGATCCACTCGGCTTGGTCGGTCCTGTGGTAGTTCAGGCAAAGATCTTCATCCAGCGGCTCTGGCTGCTGAAGTGCGGTTGGGACGATCCTCTTGAAGAATCCCTACAAACATTGTGGCAGGAGTACAAGCAGAACATGATTGCTCTGGAGTCGATAGCAGTTCCTCGCTGGCTCGGATTCAGCAACGACTGTACCGAAGTGCAGTTGCACGGCTTCTGCGACGCTTCGGAGGCTGCATATGGAGCGTGCCTCTATCTACGTTGTACTGCTTCGGACGGCACCGTCACCGTAAGAATAATCACCTCCAAGTCTCGAGTGGCACCTCTGGAAAACCTCCAGAAGAAAAAGAAAAAGCAGAGCATCCCACGCCTCGAACTGTCCTCGGCACTCTTGCTGAGTCATCTATACGAGAAGTACAATCAAGTTCAACCCAACATCAAGGCGTACTTTTGGACAGACTCGATGATTGTCAAGCACTGGTTGGCATCGTTACCCTCTCGCTGGCAGATATTCGTGGCTAATCGAGTGTCTGAAATCCAGCATCTCACCAAGGACGGAGTTTGGAACCATGTTCCGGGCACCGATGACCCAGCAGACCTCATCTCGCGGGGATTGTCTCCGGCTCACCTTCAATATCAATCCATTTGGTTTGAAGGTCCCCAGTGGTTGTCTCAAGATCCACAGCATTGGCCTCACGCATACGATGCTGCCAACGTTGAATTAGATCCAGCATTATTGGAAGAACGACCGTCACCTGCTTTAGCAGCTCAAGCAATCCCACCGAGTGAAATCTTTGGAGAACGATCATCGTTTACGGAACTAGTCCGAATCGTAGCCCTTCTGCTTCGGTTCAGGCACAACTCGCAGAAATGCAATCGGCAGTTCAGGAAAACTGGATGCTTGTCGTTACAAGAGCAAGAAGAGGGAATAGTTGCCTTGGTTCGCTTGTCCCAGCAGGAATGCTATCCCCAAGAACTTCGAGATCTGGCGAAAAATGGTTGTGTGAAAGATTCGTCTAATATCGCTGCTCTACATCCACGGTTATTTGACGGCGTGATGCGCGTCGGCGGCCGGCTCTCTAAAGCACCGATATCGTCCAACCGCAAACATCCCTATATTCTGCATAACAAACATCCGTTTGCCGCAATGATCATACGACATTACCACCACAAGCTCTTCCACGCTGGTCAGCAGCTACTAATCTCGGCTGTCCGAGGCAAATTCTGGCCAGTTCACATCCGCAGTTTGGCAAGAAGGGTGATCCACAGCTGTATTCCATGTTTCCGCAACAAGCCCAAGGTCTTAGACCAAATAATGGCCGATCTCCCGTCGGCGAGAGTAACCCCAGCGCCGGCATTCCTGAAGGTCGGAGTAGATTACTGTGGTCCATTCTTCGTGAACTATCCCAACCGTCGAGCAAGTCCCGTGAAGTGCTATGTGGCGATATTTGTGTGCCTGGTCGTCAAAGCGATCCATCTGGAGCTGGTAATGGACCTAACTTCTCAGGCGTTCTTGGCAGCGCTAAAACGATTCACGGCTCGTCGTGGTAGGCCACAGCTGATAATGTGCGACAACGCAACTACGTTCGTTGGTGCAAAACGAGAACTAACCGAGCTGCGCCGCCTCTTCCACGATCAACGATTCCAAGCAAAGCTTATCAAGGACACCAGTTCCGACGGTATCGAGTTCCGATTCATCCCTCCACGCACACCCAACTTTGGAAGCCTCTGGGAGGCGCAGGTGAAGTCGTTCAAGGGACACTTCAAGAAAGCTATCGGCACCAAGGTGCTGAAGGTCGATGAAATGTTGACTGCACTGTACCAGATTGAAGCAGTACTCAACTCACGCCCGCTGACTCCACTAAGCAACGATCCGAAGGATTTCGAAGCCCTAACTCCGGGGCACTTTCTGGTTCAACGACCGCTAACCGCCATCCCGGAGCCAGATTTGCAAGATGTGCCCAGTAACCGCTTATCTAAGTGGAAAAACGTTCAACAAGTGTCGCAGCAAGTTTGGAAAAAGTGGTCTACCCAATACCTCTCGGATCTACACAACCGCACAAAGTGGACCAAGCAGCGGAACAACATCTCCGTCGGTACGATGGTCCTACTCAAGGATGAGAATGCCCCATCTGAAGTGGCACTTGGGTAGAGTCATCAAGGTGTTCGAAGGTTCGGACGACAACATTCGTGTGGTAACGGTCCGCACGAAAGACGGATGCTTTGATCGAGAAATCTCAAAGGTCTGTCCTCTTCCCATTCGGGACAACGAAGAGCTCAACAATCTCCAAAACGCTTAAGTCACTCACTGAGTGCACCCTGGTGCAACCGCACCACTCAAGTTTTCGATTACATCAGTCAAGTCGTCTGAGGGCAATCCAGTCGGAAAAAGGTTAATTTGGTATGGTCTGTGCATGTATTGTAAGCGTCATTCAGTCTGGTGAAGGTCTCGGCGCACAAGGCGTCGGCGTTGGCCACAGGGTCATCGCAAGGTTAAAGGCATCACACTAATCCCTATGCATATCGTCGGTAGCACCACAGCGCTCGCTATCATCTCTAATCGGGAGGAATCCATGGTACCCCTCCACACCGCCGTTGCCAACTGGTTGGCATTGGGCTTGGCCAGCCCATCCTGTCGATCAGCGCACCGATGGCACGAAGTCCAAGAAGTGGTTTCCGGACCATGAAAGCAGCTACCCAAGACGAACACTGCCACCCAGGCGTTGAAACTCTACGGAGGATCCTCAGGCACCGTTCTTGCCTGGGTAGGTAAGTTGTTCCAGTTTTACAGAAATCTATGCCAGTCACTACATCCATTCCTTTTCGAGGAAATCATCACCAACTTCACCATCACCAATCGCACCAAGTCTCACACTTACGAGGGAAGGAAGGAAGCTAGTCATCAACCGATGCACTGAGCGCAGACGATCGTACCGCTGAAACCTCATACCAACTGAAGCACCTCAAGAAGCCCACTGACGTCATCAGAACTTCGTAACAAGACCCAACACCGAAGAAGAAGAAGAATCCCCGCTGTGCACTCGGCACGGCAGCCCCGATGAAGCAACATCACCCTCCATCACGAAGGCAGCGCACGTGAGCGCTAGCGTAACGTGTGCCGGCGCAGAAGGCGCCTCGAAGCAGCAGTGCCCAACTACGCGTCCCCAAGCGTGCTGGCGTTCCCGTCGACAGGGGTCAGCGCAGTTCAGCAGTAGCAGAAACAGTGATATAAACAATGAACTTGAAAACAAAATACAATATTGTTAGATGTAAGCAAGTGCGATACAATTAGAAGACCACAAGGTAGTTCTTTCTTGAAACTCATCTGGTTTCAAGGCGGCCGGCATGTTCGGCCCATTTAGTTTGCGAACCCCTGGTTGTGATCTCTTTAGATCGCATTCAATTCTCCTAAGATAGGAGATAGGAGCGATAAGAGCTATCTCCCATCTCTCGCTTCCCGAGAGATCGCCGCATCCAGATGTTTATAATAGCCAATTTGCACCAGAATAAATTTAGTTAGCCACCAATATCCAACAAGACAACACGTCTCTGTACTCGGTTCGCGGTCGGAAATAAAGTTTAGTTTTTTGCCAACGTAAAACTCGCCCCAGTGTAGTGATCCTAGTGAGAAAGGTCAACGATCGAAGGTGGAGGTCAGGGACCTCTGAAGACCCGCGTCTGGACGGACTTAATTCTATACAGTCCACTTAAATTGTCCGTGCCAGAACAGACGTAATGCCAAGAAGAAGAAAAAGAAGACGGAGGACAATTGAAGTAAAAATATCAACGAAAACTAAAATTTCAGAAAACTACTTTTGAAAATGAGAACTGACGTATTTTTTTAGTTCGGGAGTCTTGAGGTTTTCCAGTGAGATGAACATCGTTATGATATGAAGTCAAACCTGACACCTTCAGATTACCACCAACAACTGTTCATCTGAAAATATACCAAAAGTACTTTTTAGAAAAACTTTTGCATTAAAAGTTTCTCCATCTTGAAACAGAGCCCCAAAACAAATGTTCACAATCAAGATTCCATGGTGGCAATTTAAAACAATATTGAAAATGGGGTTCTGAGTAATTTAAAATTTTGTTTAATTTTCATGATAAAATTTATATATTTTTTCAGTGCATATTGTTTTCTTTAAAATTGGAACATTTAATTTCATCTAGAACTAGAATTTTTCGAATAAATTGCACGCAAAACCTCATTGGCCATTTTCAAAAGTTATTATTGAGTAAAAATGATCGATTTATCTATCAAAAACACTTATTCCACCATACCGAAAACATGTGCAAAATTCACTGCAAATCGAAGATGGTCGAGATTTGTGACTGATCGATTTGACATGGAATTCGTCACATGTTCTGTCGGAAATTAGAAAAATTATACACGAATTTTGGGGCCCAGATAGCTGTAGCATTAAACGCGCAGCCATTTAGCGAGACGCAGTTGGGGGTTATGGGTTCGATTCCCACCGGTCGATGATCTTTTCGGGATAGAAATTTTCTTGACCTTCCAGGACATAGAATATCGTTGTACCTGCCATACGATATACAAATGCACAAATGGTCATTCGACAAAGTAGGCTCTAAGTTAATAACTGTGGAAGTGTTCATAATAACACTTATCTGAAAAGCAGGATTTGTCCCATTTGGGAAGTAGTGCCCATTAGAAAGAAAAATCCACGAGTTTTTAGACTTATTCATCTATGGAGTTCGCCAGAATTTATCAAGAGAACATTCGTTTTGGCAACAATGATAACTTTTCAGCTTGCATTTCAAAGTGATTAAACTTAGTCTTGATAGTTTATATTGACTTGAAAAAGTATCACTGTACGGGCCTATATGCATAAAGTATGCTGATACTTTTTTGACTGTGTCAGTGCAAAACCAACTGATTTTCTTTGATTCGAAATCGTGAAATGAATTAGAAACAATCATCAACGACACGTACAAATTTCAATGACGGCCTACTTCGCCTTAAGGAACTCTAAGAGGTTCTCCAGGAATGCCTCCAGGGATTCCCCTTAAACAATCCAAGTTTTCTTGAACTTATTTATCCTGAAACTTCTAAAGGGAATCGAAAACTAAAAGCACAAACGTGATAATTGCAAAAAAACCTAGACAAAAAAAATATTAACAATATCATAAACAAGTTAACACCAAAGATGAAAAAGAAAAAGATATCTGTATCATCAACAGTTGAAACATGTGCTGTAATATACAATAACTTGAAATTAATTACTTTCTTAAGTCAAAAACGAACGAATTTTCAGAAATTAATAGGGCTCGTACGCAGCCCAAGTAACAATTTTAGTTTTACGAATTACTTCCAGGGTGCTATAAATAAACGCCCATAAATCCACTGTTGCCTTAACGCTCCCCACAAAACCTCTTGTATATTAGAACGTGACCAGTTGGTCCACTCTGAAAGAGGCTATGAAGTGTATAATTATGTCACACGAATGAAGCAAAATAGCATGTATGGTAGCTATTTTGAGGCCATCTGTTCTGGATGAATGTCGCGTCATCTTGAAAATGATTTTATCATAACGTCGATCGGATTTATTAATTGTTAATGTTAATGACATAAGTAGTGACGTTATATTGGTGTGGCAAGTATTAAGTTTGCAATGTTAACCCCTCTACTGGCAGCTTCATTTTTTACCGTCAAAAAATATTCAAATCACGATAACTTTTTTGTTTCTCGATATTTTTGCACCATTTTTTCACAAGATCTCAAAAAAACTTTTTTAGTTTAAGAAGCTGAGTCGATATTAATCATTGGTTATCTGGTTTTGAAGATTTTCCGATGTTCCTTGGGGGACCGACATTTTCCATATAAAATATCTTTGGCGGCCATTTTGTTTTTGGTCAATTTATCAAAAAATAAAATGTGTGTTATACATAATAGGTTATAACGAGCTACTCTGAAAAAATCATACATATCAGTTCAGTATTCTTGGAGAAATCTAAAAATTACGATTTGAGGTTTTTTAGAGTTATCAATATCTTTATTTGTCCAGGGTGGTACCAGAAACATAAATGCTCATAATTTAAAGACAGCTGCTCCAAATTGCTAATTTTTTTCACAACATGCTAGCATTAATATATCGTTTCGAGTAGTGAATGTGTGAATACGATAAAAATTCTGTAGCCTGAGATGTTTACGTTGGTTATGGCTACGCGTCGGTCCCCTAAAGAATGTTGGAATATCTCCGAATTCAGATGACCCATTATCAATATCGACACACTTTCGAAAACTAGAAGAGTTTTTTGAGAACTTGTGAAAGAATGGTGCAAAAATATCTAGAAACAAAAAAAACTATCGCGATTTGAATATTTTTTGACGGTAAAAATTGAAGCTGCCGGTAGAGAGGGTAACATTGCAAATTTAATACTTCCACACCAATATAACGTCACTACTTATGTCATTAACATTAACAATTAATAAATCCGATCGACGTTATGATAAAATAATTTACAAGATGAAGCGACATTCATCCAGAACAGATGGATGATATTGTTTATAATTTTCTAGGTTTTTTTTTGCAATTACCACGTTTGTGCTTTTAGTTTTTGATTCCCTTTAGAAGTTTCAAGAAAACTTGGATTGTTTAAGGGGAATCCCTGAAGGTATTCCTGGAGAACCTCTTAGAGTTCCTTAAAGTGTTCTCTTGATAAATTCTGGCGAACTCCATAGATGAATAAGTCTAAAAACTCGTGGATTTTTCTTTCTAATGGGCACTACGTCCCAAATGGGACAAATCCTGCTTTTCAGATAAGTGTTATTATGAACACTTCCACAGTTATTAACTTAGAGCCTACTTTGTCGAATGACCATTTGTGCATTTGTATATCGTATGGCAGGTACAAAGATATTCTATGTCCTGGAAGGTCAAGAAAATTTCTATCCCGAAAAGATCATCGACCGGTGGGAATCGAACCCATAACCCCCAACTGCGTCTCGCTAAATGGCTGCGCGTTTAATGCTACAGCTATCTGGGCCCCAAAATTCGTGTATAATTTTTCTAATTTCCGACAGAACATGTGACGAATTCCATGTCAAATCGATCAGTCACAAATCTCGACCATCTTCGATTTGCAGTGAATTTTGCACATGTTTTCGGTATGGTGGAATAAGTGTTTTTGATAGATAAATCGATCATTTTTACTCAATAATAACTTTTGAAAATGGCCAATGAGGTTTTGCGTGCAATTTATTCGAAAAATTCTAGTTCTAGATGAAATTGAATGTTCCAATTTTAAAGAAAACAATATGCACTGAAAAAATATATAAATTTTATCATGAAAATTAAACAAAATTTTAAATTACTCAGAACCCCATTTTCAATATTGTTTTAAATTGCCACCATGGAATCTTGATTGTGAACATTTGTTTTGGGGCTCTGTTTCAAGATGGAGAAACTTTTAATGCAAAAGTTTTTCTAAAAAGTACTTTTGGTATATTTTCAGATGAACAGTTGTTGGTGCCCAGACAACCAGAAGTCGCATAGCAGTATACGACTAAAGTCATTTATTTGTACAATCTGCATCACTCCCGCACTAAATGATGGGTGAAATCGTTTGATCGATGAGTTTCCTCGCATAAAACGCTATTTTATGAGTTCATATGTACATTTCGTTTTGTTCCGCATAGTTTTACAAAGTAAGTCGGATCAATCCGTAGCAGCTGTCAAATAAACTTTGTTATCATGAATAAAGTCGCATAAGAGTATAGACCAATTCGCAAGAAAATCTACACACTCGCATTGCATGTTATGTTTCATCATATAAAATATGTACGTAAATCGCCTCCACTTTTGTACGCATAAGGCCTTTTCGCGACATCTTATACGTGAAACTTTGCACATATAAGCATCGCATAAAGCAAAAGGTGATTTGGTTATACGTACATTTTGGTTGTCTGGGTGGTAATCTGAAGGGTTCAGGTTTGACTTCATATCATAACGATGTTCATCTCACTGAAAAACCTCAAGACTCCCGAACTAAAAAAATACGTTAGTTCTCATTTTCAAAAGTAGTTTTCTAAAATTTTAGTTTTCGTTGATATTTTTACTTCAATTGTCCTCCGTCTTCTTTTTCTTCTTCTTGGCATTACGTCCTCATTGTGACAGATCCTGCTTCTCAGCTTAGTGTTTTTATGAGCACTTCCACAGTTATTAACTGAGAGCTTCTTTTGCCAAGGTTGCCATTTTCGTGTTCCCAGAGTAGTCAAGGAAATTTCCATTACGAAAACATCCTGGACCGATCTGGAATCGAACCCAGACACCTTCAGCATAGCTTTGCTTTGTACAACTTCCTCTATAACTAATGGAAATGTCCTATTTAATTATTAAAATGATATATTTTGGCATTTGGCTTGAAATAACTCGAAAAGGGCTGCTTCTAGAGAGGTGATTGTGAATATCATTATGATTTAGAATAATTTTAAAAATCGACCAAAAGAGGTTCTTAGAAAAACTTTTTTACTTAAAATTTCTTCATCATGAAACGCTATCCCAAATAACTGTTTGCCATCAAGATTTCACGGTGAAAATATAAAAATATTTGAAATGTAATATTTGTGTTATTTAAAATTCATGTTTTATTTTTGAATTTTCCGTGGAACATTTTTTCTCTGAAATCAACAGTTTCAGAACTATATTTTTTTAAATAAATTGCACGCAAAAACTCATAGGCCATGGGCTATTCTTGAGTCGAAATGATCCATATCAAATTGATCTATGGAAAACACTTATTCTACCATACCAAAAACATGTGCAAAATTCACTGCAAATCGACGATGTTCTAGTTCTGTGATTGGTCAATTTGACATGGAATTCGTCACATATTCCTGCCGAAAGCTAAGGGATTTATACACGAAATATGGGACACAGGTAGCTGTAGCGGTAAACGCGCAGCAATTCAGAAAAAAAAAACAGATGGGGGTTACTAAAACATGTGTAAAATGAAATCATAATCAAAGATTATCGAGCACGGTTTCCATTTTTTTTTCAAATCATTCTGGATGGAATTCGTCATGTGTTAAATTAATTGAGAGTATTTCATGGGTAACTGCTATAGAATTTCCCAATGAAATTAATGGAGAATTCATCAACAATTTTTGTTTCGAAAGGCTCCAGGAGTTATTATGGTATTATTAAAAACTTTTGAATGATTCCTAAGAGATTTTTAAGTATTCTTTGAAGAAACCTCTGAAAGTATTGAAAGAATCATTGATTCAAATTCATCATGATAAATTTCTAATGTAACTTTTGTAGGAGTTCCAGTCCAATCTCCTAGAGGCATCCTTAATGTAAACTCGCGTTCAAAAGTTTAAATGTTCTAATTCAAAGCAAAAGGAGTTCCGGTACCTCAGGAAATTGATTGAAGAATTCTTGGATGATTATTTTGAAAATTTCATGGACAAAAAATTTAAAAAATTCCTAGTAGAATACCTAAAAAGAGCCTGTGATACATTCTTGGGAAAACCACTATAGGAATTTTGTTTAGTTTATAGTTTAAAGACACATAGTTTGATTCGTTATGATTACATTTGTGGATTAAGTTTTAGTTTAAGTTTGTTTAAGTTAATGTAAATTCGCGTTCAATAGTTTAGGGTCACCATCTGAAAAAATAAACATAAGTTTTTGATTAATTGACGTGTCGAATGAATAAATCTTACTTTATAGGAATTTGGACCAAACATTTGAATATTGTTTACCAAACTTTTACTTGAGTTTGTGACACATGTCAAAAACTTAACTGGAAAAAACAAGTCAAATTTTCTCAGCATTCAATCAACCAATATTTGGAATCAATGAGGCATCAGAAATTTAATCCAGAAGGGAACTTGCAAAATTTTGGAGGAAAAACCTGAAAACCACTGAAAATAAAAAAAAAATTTCAATTAATCTTGCAAATGTTTAAAGCACCCTCTATTATTGTGTATGAAACGGAGAAAAAATAATAAAAATAAGGTTAATGTTCTTGAGAGAACAGATGAAAAATAAAAAAGGGTGTTTCTTAGAAAGTCCTGGAGAAATTTTTTTAAGGAATGCTTGCTGGCTGGAGCACCGGGAGGTGTCTCTAAAGGAATATTTTAAGCAATCCTGGAAGTAATCACTGGATTGTTTTCTGAGAGCATCTTTATACGCATTTCTGTATCAATTTGTAGTCAAATTTTCATAAAGGAATTCCAAAAAACATATTGCATAAAACCCCAGAGGTGTCACTTGGAATATCCAAAGGTTTTCATGCAGAGTTCCAGGATTTTTTTCATCAGGAGGTTCTTCAAAACTTCCTGAAGGTACCCTTCTGGAGGAAAAAAATCCAGAAAGAACTCATCTAGCATTTCAAAAAATAATGCCTGAAGAAATCATGAGCTTCTTTGAGAATTCCAAAAGGAACAAATTGAAAAGTTTCCAACAGAACTTTTGCAATCATTCCAGAACCACTTAATGTGGAAATACCTAAACAATTCCTTGGAAAATACAAAAGTGTGTTCTAGACAAATAAAAATATATTTTTTGTTGATGATTTCCAGACAAATTTTCTGTCAAGTATTTCAAATGTAACTTTTGGAAAAACTCCAGAAGGTAGGTTTGGTCAGAATTCACATTTTATAAAACCAAACCCGACCCGTACCCGACATATTTTTTTTAAGCCCAGGCCCGACCTAAACCCGAAATAATAATTCGTTTCCAAACTCAAACCCAAAATTTTCTGATTATAAACTCGAAAGCAATTTTTGAGAAAATCCTTCTAAAACCCCATTTTGAAATTACTAGTAAATTAAACTTTTCTGACATACATACGTTGGAGTACGCTTGAGAATGTTTTTTTCAATTCTTTTTTAGCAGAAATGTTCGTTGGCGATTGTAGCTCTGTTCATAATGATCACCAAAGACGACTCAAACCCGACCGAAACATGACATTTACCAAGCCAAACCCCGACCTAAATCTTTTGAACTGAAGGTTGAAAGCAACCTGAACTCAATTTTTTTTAAACGCGATCCCGTCGGGTTGGAAACCCGAGACCCAACTATCTCTAGCATTCCAGGCATAAAAATTGGGAGATCAAGAAACTCCCAGATTAATTTTTGAAAAAACCTTCGTTGAAGTTCCTTGAATAATTCTTGAAATCATTCCTGAAGCAATCCTCAAACGAATTACTATGTCGTTGTTTTGAGTTATCACCAGTATAATTCCTTGTAATTTAATTCGTGAAAAAGAGGAGAGAAATTGCTTTAGCAATCTCTATTGAAAGTTCTGGAAATGCTGGTTGTGATTTTTAAAGGAACCTTTACAACTCAAGAATGCACAAAATGATCAATTGGAAAGAAAACCACTCAGTTAATAACAGTGGAAGTACTTACACTTAGCTGAGGAGCAGGTTCTTCTAGCAAGTACATTATGCAAAACTATGTTCAACGCGATTATAATATTCCTACATATCATATCATATGCCAGCCGTACCGGTAATTCCACGAACCATGCTGTTGATCGTGGGTTCGAATCCCGCCAATTGAAGGTCGTTTAGGGTTAGACATTTTCTCAAATTTCCACCGCATTGAGAAATTGACCTAAGACTTCACATCGCTTGTGCTGTGTATCACGAGCGAGGTTTACGAGGTTACATTACAAGTACAACATTACAACGACGCGCGTATTGCGTGAAAAGAGGTTGTCCATGAACCACGTGATTTGTACAAAAACATAAAATAAAATTTGTTTGTACCGTGTTCATTGGCCACACCTCTCTTCCCCCTATATGGTTATTCAAAAACCGACCTCTCGCCCTGTGAGACTCCCTCGCCCATCTTTATGTACATCGCTTACAATATGGGTCAAGATTATGAATCTCTATATCCCACATGTAATTCAAGTATAAATGACCCATAATAGCATAATAATGCATTAAAAGTGCAACGTCGTACACGAGAAATGCACAAATTGAGTTCTAGCAGCACGCGCACGCGCACCCCCCATCCGCTCTGCACCGTAGCTCAGCTACTAGTGCGAAGAATTTAAAGGGATCAGTCGTTATAAATACACCTTCGCTACTACGACAGTCATGCGGCACACGCATTGAATCTGTTTGTGAAACTGTTTACAAACCAAACGCCGCAGCGAAGATGCCATGGTGCAAATTGCAAAGCGAACTCATTTTCCCTCCGCTTCGGCACGACCAACATCCGTCGTCACCGTCCACTTCATTCCCACGCGAAGGCAGCAATCAACGAACACACGAACGAATAGGGTTACCAGCAATTATTTGATTGATTTATTACTGTTTGGTGCGCAACATTCAAAGTGATATTGTGACGAATCTACAAAACATACAATGTTGCTCTCAAAGCAACTTTGGCAGCTAAAAAGGTAATGCGTATTTTGTAGAAGAACTTTTTTAAAGGAACTTTCATTATCATATTAAATTTCATGAAAATACCTGAAAAAATGCTGATTTTTTCGTCACTTTTTGCAAACTTTTCATTATTTATGCATGTTAACCATTTTCTACAAAATTCATCTCAAAGAAGCTAAAAAAGATGAGGTCATAAGCTTTCGATTCGTGCGCAGAGATTGAATGTACGACTAATAGTTATTTAGATATGGAGCATCAAAGATGAGAAAATTGAAAAACTTTAAATTGTGATTAATTCACTTAGCAGTGACTTGCGACCCTATGTTCCTTAGGCACTTTTTCATAACTCGTGGAGATCTATCTACCCTCAAAATTCTTAAAGTCCGGAACCAAACACCCTGTATATATATATATATATATATATCATATATATATATATATATATATATATATATATATATATATATATATATATATATATATATATATATATATATATATATATATATATATATATATATATATATATATATATATATATATATATATATATATATATATATATATATATATATATATATATATATATATATATATATTAGAGTGGTTCAAAAAATCGTTTTTGCTCCACACCGCTCATTCGATTCTAGATCAAATTCTGAGTGTCCTCCCAAAATTTGAGCTCATTCGGATGAAAACTGAGACTGCACAGTCCCTTTAAAGTTTATATGGGAATTACTATGGGAAAAGCAAGCAATTCATTCAATCGGTCATAGTGTTTGCCCATGTGCTCTTGAGGATTAGTGCTACGTTGATACTGTGAGATACATTTATCAGCTACAACTTTACCGAAGACCGTTTTCAAATCGGACGTCTCAGTAATTAGTTAGTTATTGGTATAAACACCTAATCTAGTAATACATAAAAAAAATAAAACTCCTAAATTAAAAGAATACAATTTAATTAAATAAGGCATACTTATTCAAATTAATAAAGACAAAAATAAAGAAAAAATAGGAGAAAAATAATAAAAAATATAATTAGATAATAAAGGATAAGTTTGTTCCTTAGTAAATAACTTTACAGCATCACTAAAAGGTTGTAATAACCCTATAAATCCTACTTTATTAGGTCCTTTACGAATTTGAATATATCCTAAAACTTTCCGCTCTAATAAAGTTAAAAAAGCTACCCCTACTATTACACAAATTACCAATAATAAACTTCCAATCAATGATAATAAATAATCTATATAAAACAATACTATTTATAATTAATTAAATTATATAAATAAATTCTAAATTTATTGCACTAATCTGCCAAAATAGTTTATTAAATATTAATATAATTCATAAATTTAAAATTTATATTTTTTATATTAGGTCCTTTCGTACTATAATATAATAATTAATTAAAGATAGAAACCAACCTGGCTTACGCCGGTTTGAACTCAGATCATGTAAGAATTCAAAGGTCGAACAGACCTAAACTTTAAACTTCTACACCTAAAAATAACTCTTAATCCAACATCGAGGTCGCAATCTTTTTTGTCGATAAGAACTCTAAAAAAAAATTACGCTGTTATCCCTAAGGTAACTTAATTTTTTAATCAATATAACTGGATCAAATATTCATAAATTAATGTAAATTAAAAATAAAAGTTTTTTAAATTTTAATACCACCCCAGTAAAATTTTTTATTAAAATATAAATTTAATTATTCTTTTTAATTTATAATTAACAAAAATAAAGATCTATAGGGTCTTCTCGTCTTTTAATTACATTTTAACTTTTTAATTAAAAAATAAAATTCTATAAAAATTTAAAAAAGACAGTATATATCTCATTCAACCATTCATACAAGCCTTCAATTAAAAGACTACTGATTATGCTACCTTCGCACAGTCAAAATACTGCGGCCCTTTAATAATTTATCAGTGGGCAGGTTAGACTTTAAATTAAATTCAAAAAGACATGTTTTTGATAAACAGGTGAATATATAATTTGCCGAATTCCTTATTTAAACCTTTCATTTTAAATAATTTATATAAATTAAATATACTAATTTTATCATAATTTATAAATTATTATCATTAAAATTTATATTTTAATAAATAATTTAATTTAACAATAAATAATAAAAATTTTAAAATAAATTATAACAAATTTATTAATGATAACTATTTTTAAGCTTACATTTATTAAATATTTTATTAAAAATTTAAAAATTTATTTTAAAGCTAATCCCTTAAAATATTAATTTTATAAAATAAAAATACTATATAAATAAAATTTTTAGTTTATAAATCTAAATTAAATTTATTTCTTAAAAAACTAGATATATTTTAAAACGATTAACATTTCATTTCTAATTATATATTTAAAATAATTATTCCACAGTAACTTTTATATATAATTAAATCTTTAAAATTCGAGAAAAATTAATATAATAATTAATTAATTAATAAACCCTGATACACAAGGTACAATAAATTAAATTTTCTTTTTAAATAAAAATTTTTCAAATTATTTCAATTTTCTTTTACAATACAAATATACTATTATTAAAATTATTTATTTCTTTAAAAAATACTAAAACTAAAATTATTAAAATTATTTTTATTAATTAAATTAAAAAAAAAAAAAAATTAATAAATAAAATTTAATCAATTTAAATTGATTTGCACAAATTTCTTTTCAATGTAAATGAAATACTTTACTAATTAAGCTTTAAATTGTCTTTCTAGATACACTTTCCAGTACATCTACTATGTTACAACTTATCTTATTTTAAAAATAAGAACGATGGGCGATATGTACATGTTTTAGAGCTAAAATCATATAAATAATCTATTTTATATTACTATTAAATCCACCTTCAAATTTTTGTTTCAAAAAATTATTCATTTAAATAAATTTATTGTAATCCATCTCTACTTAAATATAAACTGCACCTTGATCTGACATTTTATTTAATAAAATATTAAGAAAATTAAATCTTATAACATATTCTGATGACGACGATATACAAATTAAACAAATTTAAGTAAGGTTCAATGTGAATTATCAATTACAGGACAGATTCCTCTAAATAGACTAAAACACCGCCAAATTTTTTAAATTTTAAGAATATAACTAATACTACTTTAGCATTTTAATATTTATTTTTAATAATAGGGTATCTAATCCTAGTTTATTACAAAAAGTTTATAGCTTAAATTATTTTTTAAAATAATAAATTAATAAATTTAAAAATTTCACCTAATAAATTTATATTTATATTATAAAAATTTATAATTTAACTAATACTAAAAATTTTTACTTGCATTATTTGTATAACCGCGGTAGCTGGCACAAATTTTACCAATACTATATATTATTACTAATACAAAATTTCTTTTTTAATTAATATCAATTACTGCGAATAAATTAATTATTATAATTTTTTAAAAATTAAAACAATTCACACAAAAATTTACATGTAAAATAAAATAATAATAAAAATATTAACCAAAATAAAATAATATTTATTGATATAAATATTAAAAAATACAATTATTATTTTTAAAATAATATAAAATTAATAAAACTTAAAAATTTACAAAATTATTAATTATGTAAAATTAATTAATATAAAATTTTATTAGTTCAATTCTCACTAAATTAAATTTTATATAAAAATACCCCTTAAATATTTTTATATTTATTTATTAATAAATAATTTTATATCAATTAATTATTATTTTTAAAATAATATAAAATTAATAAAACTTAAAAATTTACAAAATTATTAATTATGTAAAATTAATTAATATAAAATTTTATTAGTTCAATCCTCGCTAAATTAAATTTTATATAAAAATACCCCTTAAATATTTTTATATTTATTTATTAATAAATAATTTTATATCAATTAATTATTATTTTTAAAATAATATAAAATTAATAAAACTTAAAAATTTACAAAATTATTAATTATGTAAAATTAATTAATATAAAATTTTATTAGTTCAATCCTCGCTAAATTAAATTTTATATAAAAATACCCCTTAAATATTTTTATATTTATTTATTAATAAATAATTTTATATCAATTAATTATTATTTTTAAAATAATATAAAATTAATAAAACTTAAAAATTTACAAAATTATTAATTATGTAAAATTAATTAATATAAAATTTTATTAGTTCAATCCTCGCTAAATTAAATTTTATATAAAAATACCCCTTAAATATTTTTATATTTATTTATTAATAAATAATTTTATATCAATTAATTATTATTTTTAAAATAATATAAAATTAATAAAACTTAAAAATTTACAAAATTATTAATTATGTAAAATTAATTAATATAAAATTTTATTAGTTCAATCCTCACTAAATTAAATTTTATATAAAAATACCCCTTAAATATTTTTATATTTATTTATTAATAAATAATTTTATATCAATTAATTATTATTTTTAAAATAATATAAAATTAATAAAACTTAAAAATTTACAATAATTATTAATTATATAAAATTAATTAATATAAAATTTTATTAGTTTAATCCCAAATTAATAATTGTAATATATAATATTTTTATAATTATATAATATAATTATTAATAAATATTTATTATAATTATTAAATATTTTTAGTTTTCCCTTAATTTTTTTTTTTTTTTTTTTTAATATAAAATTTTATATTAAATATATAAATTTATTTGTATTAATAAATAATATATATATATATATAAATTTATTTATATTAATAAATATTTTATAAAATAAATTAATATAAATAATTTATATATATATATATTTATTAATTAATAAATAAATAAATAATATTTATTTATAAATTAAATATATTAATATATAATATATATATATATAAAATTTTATATTTATATATATAATATATATTTAATTAATTATGCTTATAATTAATTAATAATTTATATAAATCTATTTTATATTAATATAAATTTATTATATATTAAGTTGTTTATTTTTTTTCTTCATTTAGGACCCATAATTATATAAATGATTTTCTATTATTATTATAAGAACCATAATTATGTTTTCATTGAGATATATTTATATATTTAAATAAATATTTTATTATTTATATATATGAATATATTATTAAATTATTTATATTAATATAAATTATAATTTAAATATTTAATTACAATATAAAAATTTATATTATAATTTATATAAATATTTAATTATAATATAAAAATTTATATTATATTTTATATAAATATTTAATTATAATATAAAAATTTATATTATAATTTATATTTTAATTAAATATTAATTTATTTAAAAATTATAATTTAGAACCATTCATTTTTTTTTTACATATAATTATAAAATGAATTGCCTGACGAAAAGGGTTACCTTGATAGGGTAAATCATAAAGTTTATACTTTATTCATTAAATTATATTTAATAGAATTAAACTATTTCCAAAAGCTTCAAAAACTTTTGTGCATCGTACACTAAAATATAGATAATATATATATATATGTTTATGTATTTATATAAAAATAACTCTTATAAAAAGATAAGCTAATTAAGCTATTGGGTTCATACCCCACTTATAAAGGTTATAATCCTTTTCTTTTTAATTAAAAAAATCTCTAATAATATTTTTTTTATTATATTAATTTCAGGAACTTTAATTACCATTTCGTCTAATTCCTGATTAGGAGCCTGAATAGGATTAGAAATTAATTTACTTTCATTTATCCCCTTAATAAATGAAGGTAAAAAAAATCTAATAACTTCAGAAAGTAGTCTAAAATATTTTTTAACTCAAGCTTTCGCTTCTTCAATTTTATTATTTGCTATTATTTTAATAATAATATTTTTTAATGAAAATTGAATAATAAATAATAATTTTAATAATTTATTAATTTTATCTACTTTATTATTAAAAAGAGGGGCAGCTCCTTTTCATTTTTGATTCCCAGGAGTTATAGAAGGATTAAATTGAATTAATGGTTTAATTTTAATAACTTGACAAAAAATTGCTCCTTTAATACTTATTTCCTATAATTTAAATATTAATTTTTTTTACTTTACAATTTTACTTTCAATAATTATTGGAGCTTTAGGAGGATTAAATCAAACATCTTTACGTAAATTAATAGCTTTTTCATCAATTAATCATATTGGTTGAATATTAATAGCTATAATAAATAACGAACTTTTATGATTAACTTATTTTTTATTATATTCAATTTTATCTATATCTATTATTTTAATATTTAATAATTTTAAATTATTTCATTTTAATCAAATTTTTAATTTTTCAATAATAAATCCTTACATTAAATTCTTTATATTTTTAAATCTTTTATCTTTAGGAGGATTACCCCCATTTTTAGGATTTTTACCTAAATGATTAGTTATCCAAAATTTAGTAGAAATAAATCAATTATTTCTTTTATTTATTGCTGTTTGTTTAACTTTAATTACTTTATACTATTATTTACGAATATCTTATAGTATTTATATATTAAATTACAATAAAAATTCATGAATATTAATAAATTCTTATTCTAATAATAATTTAACTTTAATTTTAACTATAAATTTTATTTCTATTATAGGATTATTAATTATTACATTAATTTATTTAATCTTATAATAAGAATTTAAGTTAAATAAACTAATAGCCTTCAAAGCTGAAAATATTTGTATTAATCTTTTAATTCTTAAACTTTAATAATTTTTTAATTATTCCTTTAGAATTGCAGTCTAATATCATTATTGAATATAAAGTTTGATTAAAAAGAATATATTTCTTATATATAAATTTACAATTTATCGCCTAAACTTCAGCCATTTAATCGCGACAATGGTTATTTTCAACAAATCATAAAGATATTGGAACTTTATATTTCATTTTTGGAGTATGATCTGGAATAGTCGGAACTTCTCTAAGAATTTTAATTCGTGCTGAACTTAGCCACCCTGGTATATTTATTGGGAATGACCAAATTTATAATGTAATTGTAACAGCTCATGCATTTATTATAATTTTCTTTATAGTAATACCAATTATAATTGGAGGATTTGGAAATTGATTAGTTCCTTTAATATTAGGAGCCCCTGATATAGCTTTCCCTCGAATGAATAATATAAGTTTTTGAATACTACCTCCTTCATTGACTCTTCTATTATCAAGCTCAATAGTAGAAAATGGAGCAGGAACTGGGTGAACAGTTTATCCTCCTCTCTCTTCAGGAACAGCTCATGCTGGAGCTTCTGTTGATTTAGCTATTTTTTCTCTTCATTTAGCTGGAATTTCCTCAATTTTAGGAGCAGTAAATTTTATTACAACTGTAATTAATATACGATCGTCAGGAATTACTTTAGATCGACTACCCTTATTTGTTTGATCTGTAGTTATTACAGCTATCTTATTACTTCTTTCTCTTCCTGTTTTAGCTGGAGCTATTACTATATTATTAACAGACCGAAACTTAAATACATCTTTCTTTGACCCAATCGGAGGGGGAGACCCTATTTTATACCAACACTTATTTTGATTCTTTGGGCACCCAGAAGTTTATATTTTAATTTTACCCGGATTTGGGATAATTTCCCATATTATTACTCAAGAAAGTGGAAAAAAGGAAACATTTGGAACTTTAGGAATAATTTATGCTATATTAACAATTGGATTATTGGGATTTATTGTTTGAGCTCATCATATATTTACAGTAGGTATAGACGTAGATACTCGAGCTTATTTTACTTCAGCAACTATAATTATTGCTGTTCCTACAGGAATTAAAATTTTTAGTTGATTAGCAACTTTACACGGAACTCAATTAACATATAGTCCAGCCCTTCTATGATCATTAGGGTTTGTATTTTTATTTACAGTTGGAGGTTTAACAGGAGTAGTGTTAGCTAATTCTTCAATTGATATTGTTCTTCATGATACTTATTACGTAGTTGCCCATTTTCATTATGTTTTATCTATAGGAGCTGTATTTGCTATTATAGCAGGATTTATTCATTGATACCCTTTATTAACAGGAATAGTTATAAACCCTTCATGATTAAAGGCTCAATTTAGTATAATATTTATTGGAGTAAATCTAACTTTCTTTCCTCAACATTTTTTAGGATTAGCTGGAATACCTCGACGATACTCAGATTTTCCTGATAGTTACTTAACTTGAAATATTATTTCTTCTTTAGGAAGAACAATTTCATTATTTGCTGTTATTTTCTTTTTATTTATTATTTGAGAAAGTATAATTACTCAACGAACACCTTCTTTCCCTATACAATTATCTTCATCTATTGAATGATATCATACACTTCCTCCTGCAGAACATACTTATTCAGAATTACCACTACTTTCTTCTAATTTCTAATATGGCAGATTAGTGCAATGAATTTAAGCTTCATATATAAAGATTATTATCTTTTATTAGAAAATGGCAACATGAGCAAATTTAGGACTTCAAAACAGTTCATCCCCTTTAATAGAACAATTAAATTTTTTTCATGATCATACTTTATTAATTCTAATTATAATTACAGTTATAATTGCATATATTATATTTATATTATTTTTTAACAAATTTACAAATCGATATTTATTACACGGACAAACAATTGAAATTATCTGAACAATTTTACCCGCTATTATTTTAATATTTATTGCCTTCCCTTCATTACGACTATTATACTTAATAGACGAAATTAATTCACCATTAATTACTTTAAAGGTTATTGGTCACCAATGATATTGAAGTTATGAATACTCAAATTTTTTAAATTTAGAATTTGACTCTTATATAATTCCTACCAACGAATTAGATTTAAATGGATTCCGTTTATTAGATGTTGATAACCGAATTATTTTACCTATAAATAATCAAATTCGTATTTTAGTTACAGCTA
The DNA here is from genome assembly GCF_002204515.2 of Aedes aegypti. Classification (NCBI taxonomy): domain Eukaryota; kingdom Metazoa; phylum Arthropoda; class Insecta; order Diptera; family Culicidae; genus Aedes; species Aedes aegypti. The sequence continues at coordinate 339,003,248 of NC_035109.1, forward strand.
CAGATGTCCTTCATTCCTGAACAGTCCCCTCTTTAGGAGTTAAAATTGATGCTACTCCAGGACGATTAAACCAAACTAATTTTTTAATTAATCAACCTGGATTATTCTTTGGTCAATGCTCAGAAATCTGTGGAGCAAATCATAGTTTTATACCAATTGTTGTTGAAAGAATTCCTATAAACTATTTTATCAAATGAATTTCTTCTCAAATAAATTCATTAGATGACTGAAAGCAAGTAATGATCTCTTAAATCATATTATAGTAAATTAGCACTTACTTCTAATGAAGAATATATTTAAACTAAAAAATTAGTTTAACCCAAAACCTTAGTATGTCAAACTAAAAAAATTAGTTTAATCTAATATTTTTTAATTCCTCAAATAGCTCCTATTAGTTGATTAACTTTATTTTTTGTTTTTTCTATTACATTAGTAATTTTTAATATTAAAAATTATTTTTGTTTTTCTTATAATTCAACTGAAACATCCCAAAACTTAAATATTAAACAACACAAATTAAACTGAAAATGATAACAAACTTATTTTCCGTATTTGACCCTTCAACAACTATCTTAAATTTATCCTTAAATTGACTAAGAACTTTTTTAGGTCTATTAATTATTCCTTCAACTTACTGATTAATACCTAATCGATTCCAAATTATTTGAAATAACATTTTATTAACACTTCACAAGGAATTTAAAACTCTTTTAGGTCCTAATGGACATAATGGAAGAACATTAATATTTGTTTCTTTATTTAGATTAATTATATTTAATAATTTTTTAGGATTATTCCCGTATATTTTTACGAGTACTAGTCATTTAACCTTAACTTTAACTTTAGCTTTCCCATTATGATTAAGATTCATGCTTTATGGATGAATTTGTCACACACAACATATATTTGCTCATTTAGTTCCTCAAGGAACTCCTCCTGTTTTAATACCTTTTATAGTATGCATTGAAACTATTAGTAATGTAATCCGACCAGGAACTTTAGCAGTACGATTGACTGCTAATATAATTGCAGGACATTTACTAATAACTTTATTGGGAAATACCGGCCCTATATCAACATCTTATATCATTCTTTCATTAATTTTAATTACTCAAATTGCTCTTTTAGTTCTTGAATCTGCTGTTGCTATTATTCAATCTTATGTTTTTGCAGTATTAAGAACTCTTTATTCTAGTGAAGTAAATTAATTTATGTCAACACATGCAAATCACCCATTTCACTTAGTAGATTATAGCCCTTGACCTTTAACAGGAGCTATCGGAGCTATAACAACAGTTACAGGCCTTGTCCAATGATTTCATCAATATGATAATACTTTATTTTTACTAGGTAATATCATTACTATATTAACTATATATCAATGATGACGAGATATTTCTCGAGAAGGAACTTTTCAAGGACTTCACACTATTCCCGTAACATTAGGATTACGATGAGGAATAATTTTATTTATTATTTCTGAAGTTTTTTTCTTTATTTCCTTCTTTTGAGCTTTTTTCCACAGTAGCTTATCTCCAACAATCGAATTAGGAATAGTTTGACCTCCAATTGGAATTGAACCCTTTAATCCTTTTCAAATTCCTCTTTTAAATACAGCTATTTTATTAGCTTCCGGGGTTACAGTAACCTGAGCCCATCATAGTTTAATAGAAAATAATCATACTCAAACAATTCAAAGATTATTTTTTACTGTTCTTTTAGGAATTTATTTTTCAATTCTTCAAGCTTATGAATATATTGAAGCTCCTTTTACAATTGCAGATAATGTCTATGGATCTACATTTTTTGTAGCAACAGGATTTCACGGACTACACGTATTAATTGGAACTTCTTTTCTATTAATTTGTTTATTTCGACATATAAATTGTCATTTTTCTAGAAGTCATCATTTTGGATTCGAAGCAGCTGCTTGATATTGACATTTTGTTGATGTAGTTTGACTATTCTTATATATTTCAATTTATTGATGAGGTAATTAATTTATAAAGTATATAATTGTATATGTGACTTCCAATCACAAGGACTAAATAATTTTAGTATAAATAATTATTATATTATTCATTATAAGAATTATTATTTTTACTATTACAATTATTGTAATAATATTAGCAACAATTTTATCAAAAAAAACTATCACAGATCGAGAAAAATCATCTCCATTTGAATGTGGATTCGACCCAATAAATTACTCTCGTTTACCTTTTTCATTACGATTTTTTTTAATTGCTATTATTTTTTTAATTTTTGATGTAGAAATTGCTTTAATCCTACCAATAATTTTAATTATTAAAACATCAAATCTAATAAATTGATCAATGACTAGTTTATTTTTTATTTTCATTTTATTAATTGGCTTATACCATGAATGAAACCAAGGAGCTTTAGAATGAAATAATTAAAATATGAAGCGATTTATTGCAATTAGTTTCGGCCTAATCTTAGGTGAAATTCACCCATATTTTAGGATAATAGTTAACTATAACATTTAATTTGCATTTAAAAAGTATTGAATTTATATTCAATTTATCTTAATTAATTGAAACCAAAAAGAGGTATATCACTGTTAATGATATCATTGAATAATTTATATATTCCAATTAAGTAGAAATATAAATGGAATTAAACCATTAAAGATAAAAGTTAGCAGCTTTTTCTTGATCAACATATTTCATTTTTAATTCCATTTATATAGTTTAAAAAAAACATTACATTTTCACTGTAAAAATAAAAATTTATTTTTTATAAATATTTAAAAATTACAATAATTTCCCTAACATCTTCAGTGTCATGCTCTAAATATAAGCTATTTAAATTTAAAAATTAATTTAAAAATAATATTATTCTTACTAAAATAATTACTCATAATATATAACTTAATAAATAAATTTTTAAATTATTATTTTGAAATTCTTGAACATATAATGAATAAATTTTTAATTGATTATATAATATCTGACCTCCAAAATATTCACTTCATCCTTGATCAAACATTTTATAAGAATAGATTCCTAAAATTAATGGTCATTTTACAACACCCACAGTTGAAATTAAAGGTATAAATCATATACTTCCAGAAAAAAAACTAAAATTATAATAAACTAAAGACTTATTAATAAAAAAAAAATTAACATTTCTAATTAAATACCCAGTAAATCCTCCTAATAAACAAACTATTAATGTTAAATTTTTTAAATAATAAGGTAAACAAATTATTTCAGGATTAAAAAATATTAATCAGCTTAACATTCTTCCCCCAATAATAGCTATAACTATTAAAAAAAAATTCTAAAAGATATAGTTCACCCCTTATCATTTAATATATTCAATGTAGTTCTATTAAAATCTCCTGTTATTGAATAATAAACTAATCGAAAAGAATAACATACAGTTAACCCTGTAGAGAAAAAAAAAAGAAAAAAAGAAAAAAAATTTATATAAGACAACATTACTGTTTCTAAAATTAAATCCTTCGAATAAAACCCCGCCAAAAAAGGTATCCCACATAAAGCTAAATTAGCAATATTAAAACAACTACATGTTAAAGGTATTCTTATACTTAAACCCCCTATAAATCGAATATCTTGAGCATTTTTTGTATTATGAATAATTACTCCAGCACATATAAATAATAAAGCCTTAAAGAGTGCATGTGTTAATAAATGAAAAAAAGCTAACTTATAATAACCAATAGATAAAATACTTATTATTAAACCTAATTGACTTAAAGTAGATAAAGCAATAATTTTTTTTAAATCAAACTCAAAATTAGCCCCTAATCCAGCTATAAATATTGTTAATCCAGAAACTAATAATAAAAATTGTCCTAACTTAGAATTATCTAATAAAATATTAAATCGAATTAATAAATAAACTCCAGCAGTTACTAATGTAGAAGAATGTACTAAAGCAGAGACAGGAGTCGGCGCTGCCATAGCTGCAGGTAATCAAGAAGAAAAAGGAATTTGAGCACTTTTAGTCATTGCAGCTAATATCACTAATCCCCCAATAACTATTATTTCAAAATTATTTTTTATTATATCTAAATAAAAAATATAATTTCAACTTCCATAATTTAATATTCAAGCAATAGCTAATAATAAAGCAACATCTCCGATTCGATTAGATAAAGCTGTTAATATACCAGCATTATAAGATTTTACATTTTGAAAATAAATTACTAAACAATAAGAAACTAATCCTAACCCATCTCATCCTAATAAAATTCTAATTAAATTAGGACTAATAATTAATATTATTATTGACATAACAAATATTAATACTAATAAAATAAACCGATTTACATTATAATCTTCTCCTATATATTGGTCTCTATAAAAAATTACTAAAGAAGAAATTAATAAAACAAAAGATATAAATATTAAACTTATTCAATCAAATAAAAAAGTTATTACAATAGATATTGAATGTAAAGAAACAATTTCTCATTCAATAAAATATACTAAATCTATTAATAAAAACTTTAATCTTAAAATAAATAAAGTAAATCTAATAAAAATTAAAATATAAAAACTATTTTTACAATAATTAACTAAATAATTCACGATCTAAAATGAAATTTTCATATCATTGACACCACAAATCAATATTTTATTTTAAACTATTTAAATTAAAATTAAATTCATAATATACAAAAATTTCTTTTTATAATTAATAAATTTAATGGTAATCAATGCAATATTAATACTAAAAATTCTCGAATAGTTCCTGAAGAAAAAAAATAAACCCCTGAATAAATTTTTCCATGTTGTCTATAAGCAAATAAATATAAAGTATAAGCTGCTCTAAAAAAAGACAAAAAAGCTAAACTAATCATAGTTAATCAAGATCAACTAACAATTCTATTTAATAAAGAAATTTCTCCTAATAAATTTAAAGTAGGTGGAGCTGCCATATTCCCAGAACATAATAAAAATCATCATAAAGATAAACTAGGTATAAAATTTAATATCCCTTTATTAATTAATAAACTTCGTCTTCCTATTCGTTCATAAGAAATATTAGCCAAACAAAATAACCCAGAAGAACATAACCCATGAGCAATTATTAAGGTATATGACCCATTTAATCCCCAATAAGTTATTGTTATTAATCCTCTTAATACAATCCCTATATGAGCAACCGAAGAATAAGCAATTAAAGCCTTTAAGTCTATTTGTCATAAACAAATTAAACTAACTAAAACTCCTCCAATTAAGCTAATACTAATTCAAATATAATTAAATTTTATACCTAAAACTTGCATTAAAGAAAATACCCGTAATAAGCCATACCCTCCTAATTTTAATAAAACACCTGCCAAAATTATAGACCCTGAGACAGGAGCTTCTACATGAGCCTTTGGTAGTCATAAATGAACTAAAAATATTGGCATTTTTACTAAAAAAGCAAAAATTATACATAAATATAAAAAATCTAAATTATATAAATTTTTATAACTTAATATAATAAAATTCATTGTATAATTATTATTTTTAATATAAAAAATACCAATTAATAACGGCAACGAAGCCAATAAAGTATAAAATAATAAATAAATCCCCGCCTGTAAACGTTCAGGTTGATACCCTCAACCTAAAATTAAAAATAAAGTTGGAATTAGACTTCTTTCAAAAAATAAATAAAATATAAATATACTTATGGAACTAAAAGTAAAAATTAATATTAAAAGTAAAAAAACAATTATAAATAAAAATAAATTAACATAATTATTATAACGAACTACCCCTTCTCTAGCTATTAATATTAAACCACAAATTCAAAAACTTAATAAAATTAATCCATAAGAAATTATATCTATACCAAAATAATAAGAAATATCACAAAAATAATAATTAGAACTAATTTTAATTATAAATAAACAAGTAGCTAAAAAAATTAAATTTTGAACCATTCAATAAATATTTTTTTTAAAAAATAAAAAAAAAATAAATATAATTATAAAAATAAATTTTAACATTGTAAAATAGAAAAACTCTGAAAATAATCATTACCATGAGTTCGAATCATAGAAACTAAAATAGATAGCCCTAGAACCCCTTCACAAACACAAAAAGTTAAAAAAAATATACTAAAGTAACTTTCATAATTTATAAAATTTAAATACAAAAATAGTAGTATAAATAATATTAATACTATAAACTCTAATCTCAATAAAGTACAAAGTAAATGCTTACGACTAGAAATAAAAACAATACTTCCAAAAATAAATATAATAATTATTAAATAATATATATATAAATTTATCATTAGTTTTAATAGTTTAAAAAAAACATTAGTCTTGTAAACTAAAAATAAAAATTATTTTTTTTAAAACTTCAAGAAAAAAGATACTTCCTTTTCATTAACTCCCAAAGTTAATATTTTATTATAAACTATTTCTTGATATTATAACATTAATTATACTAATTTCTTTAATTACTAGTTTTATCTTTATACAAATAAAACATCCCTTAGCTATAGGGTTAATACTTTTAATTCAAACATTTCTAACTTCCTTGTTAACTGGTATATTCGTAAAAACATTTTGATTTTCTTATGTTTTATTTTTAATTTTTATAGGAGGAATATTAGTTTTATTCATTTATGTTACTTCTCTTTCATCTAATGAAATATTTTCACTATCTATAAAACTATTTTTTTTATCTTTAAGTATAATCTTAATATTTATTATATTTTCTTTTTTTTTTGATAAATCAATTATTAGAATATTTATTAATAATAATGAAATAAATAATTTATTTTCTACAAATTCTTTAATAATAGAAGACTTAATTTCATTAAATAAAATATATAACTTTCCAACTAATTTAATTACTTTATTATTAATTAATTATTTATTTTTAACTTTATTAGTAACAGTAAAAATTACAAAAAAAAATTATGGGCCCTTACGCCCAATAAATTAATTTATGTCTAAATCATTACGAAAAACCCACCCTTTATTAAAAATAGCAAATAATGCTCTTGTCGATCTCCCGGCTCCTTCCAATATTTCTGCTTGATGAAATTTTGGTTCTTTATTAGGATTATGTTTAATCATCCAAATTTTAACAGGATTATTTTTAGCAATACACTATACTGCTGATATTGAAACAGCTTTTAATAGAGTAAATCACATTTATCGTGATGTTAATAATGGTTGATTCCTACGAATTTGTCATGCTAATGGAGCTTCTTTTTTTTTCGCTTGTTTATTTATTCACGTAGGACGAGGAGTTTATTATAATTCATACTTATATATCCCAACATGAATAATTGGAGTAATTATTTTATTTATAGTGATAGCAACAGGATTTTTAGGATATGTTCTACCTTGAGGACAAATATCATTCTGAGGAGCCACAGTAATTACTAATCTTTTATCTGCTGTACCTTATTTAGGTACAGATTTAGTTCAATGAATTTGAGGAGGATTCGCTGTTGATAATGCTACTTTAACTCGATTCTTTACATTTCATTTTATTCTACCTTTCATTGTATTAGCTTTAACTATAATTCATCTATTATTTTTACACCAAACAGGATCAAATAATCCATTAGGATTAAATTCAAATGTAGATAAAATTCCCTTTCATCCTTATTTTGTTTACAAGGATATTGTTGGATTTATCATTTTTATATGAATTTTGAGCACTGTTGAAGAATTTGTGACTGGATATAAATCAATAACTAATTACTGGGGCGTCCGATTTAAAAATGGTCTTCGGCAAAGTTGTAGCTGATGAATGTATCTCACAGTATCAACGTAGCACTGATCCTCAAGAGCACATGGGCAAACACTACGACCGATTGAATGAATTGCTTGCTTTTCCCATAGTTATTCCCATATAAACTTTAAAGGGCTTGTGCAGTCTCAGTTTTCATCCGAATGAGCTCAAATTTTGGGGGGACACTCAGAATTTAATCTAGAATCGAATGAGCGGTGTGGAGCAAAAACGATTTTTTGAACCACTCTAATATATATATATATGTTGAATAATTGCTTATGGAATTTTTCCAGCTATTCCTTCAGAAATTTTTCTTAGCATTCCTTCAATCATTCCAGATACGGAAATTCATTCAGGGATTTCTACAGAAAATCCTTTCTTGATGGCATAAGTTTCTTCGAGAATTTCTCCATGGATTCTTTTAGAAATACCGCCAGCAATTCCTTCAAGGATTCTTTCCGGAATTCCTCCAGAAATTCCTCGTACACCTGCATACATTTAGAAAGAGATACAGTAGAACCTCCATGAATCGATATATGAAGGGACCATCGACTCATGGAAATATCGAGTCGTGGAAACGAAAACCTTGGAAAGTCGTTTTGAGGGACCATCATAGTAAAGCTAAGTATGCTGTTCCGCTCAAGAAAAGTAAAAATTTCTGAGGAAGAAATGGTCAAGAAATGTTCTACAGTGAGCTCCATTTGAAATGACATCAATGCTTTTCTTGACCATTTCTTGCAAGAAATTTTCCACGCATCGAGATAGGCTATTACTTTTCTGTTGTAGTGCATACTTCGCTTAACCATTAAATTTTTACTTGTTTTAATTATGAATCGTGGTTTACGGCAAACCAGCCGAGTGGAAGTTTAACAACTACCGAAAAGCTAAACATTACATATAATTTGCAATTGGTTTAGATGGACAAATTGATGTGAAGATTTGCGAAAAAGTTACACGTCTTCTCAGTGAGAAAAACAATGCGCTCTCGGGCTAGGCATTGGATATATATAGAAAGCGTTGTGTTTGGATGGGCATCTAATTCTTCCGAAAGAGGTGCACTTTGCGAAAGAGGACCACGTGATTATTGAGCTGAAATCGAATTCAGGTTAACTTCTGCGTTCATGAGTCCTCTCATGGCGTAGTGGTTAACGCGCCCCAACTAGAGATCGGGGAGTCGTGAGTTCGATTCTTACTGAGAAGACGTGTAACTTTTTCGCAAATCTTCACATCAATTTGTCCATCTAATCCAATTGCAAATTATATGTAATGTTTAGCTTTTCGGTAGTCATTAAATTTTGTTTTCAGTATGGTTCCATGAGTCGATATCGAGTCATGAAACATTGAGTGATGGAGGTTTAACTGTACCACCTTTATAAGAGATTCCTTTAAAGGTTCCTCGTGGGATGTCTCCTCGTTTTTTTAGATTTTTCTTTTTCAAAATCTTCTTCCACTGATTAGTACAGAAATTCAAACAGAGTTTTGTCCAGCAACACTTTTAAGAAGTCTTGTAAAGATAGCAAACATAGAAATTTTTAAGAGTTACCCCAGGAAATCCTTCGATAATATGTTCATGAATTTCTTTTAAAACACTTCCACGATTGCTTACAGAGTTTTTCCAGGAACTCCTTTAAGATCCATTCACAATAGTCCTAAAAAATGGACGCAGTGATCCCACACCCGACAGAAGAAGAAGATCCATTCAGTAACAGCTCCAAGTGTTTTTCGAGGTGTTTGTATTTTAGGAACGTACCGAGAATTCCTTCAGAAGTTTCTCCAGAAATTCCTTCAGAAACTCATTCAAACAATTCTACATTTCTTGGGATTCTACCTTGAATTCCTTCAGAATATTCATAGCAAGAGTAGAATCTTTTAAGAGTTCCTACAAGGAATACTTCAGTATTTTCTACATAATTATTTTAGATACCGTAATTTCGGGTGAAATTGATCATTTTTCACGGTTTTTCTAGTCTGTTTTCTAAAATGTAAACAATGCCAAACAACTAAATGTAGGAAAACAAGTACGAAGGTAAGCCTCATCGACTCATGTACCGAAAACTTCTAACAAATGTCATTTTAGTGTTAACAAATATCTCTAAAATAAAAAATCAGGGGATCTCATTTCGGGGTGAAATTGATCACTTGTCAATGCCATAATTGTTTGTTTTCAAAACAATTCTACATGATAAAATTGAGCTCCCTGAATCCGAATATGCTTGTCAAATTCTTGACAATGCAATATTTAAATAAATAACGAATAGTTAAATTTACAGATATCCGCGGAAAACGCCTAAATGTATGCAAATTCCTAAGGAATTCAATGATATCTAACAGAAATTCAATTATTTCAACCATTTGAACTAATTGGTACGAGTTTTGGTGATGAAATCTGGTTTAGGGATATATCTCAAGCATCCTCACAAACTTTCAAGTTTATACCATGTTCAAATCCTTGCTTAGAAATAGAAGTTTATAGGTGTTTGTCAATACTCCACCGTGCATGATTTTAAAATTTTACATTATTTTCATAGTAATAAACATTCTTTAACTCAAAAAACTTCACAACACACAATTTGACAATAGTTACGACAAACAACATTCATTTACTGCAGCTTACATTGATATTTATGCTCCATTACGAATAAATAAAATCATGTGATACGATGATCAATTTCACCCTTCTGATCAATTACACCCGATTTTACGGTACTTCCAGGGTTGCTTTTAGAGATTTTTCAAGTAATTTCTTCAATATTTTTCCAGGAACTCCCCCAAAGTATCTCTCGATGAGCTTGCTCTTTGGAATTCGAACCGGGAATTCGTTCAGGGTATCCTTCAGAAATTCCTCTAGGGATTCCTTCTCAGATTTCTCCAGGAACTCCTCCACAGGTTCTTTCAGAATCTCATCCATATATTTATTCAGGAGTTTCACTGGGTATTCCTCTCGAATCTTTCCAAAGTATTCCTACAAGATGTTTCCTTCAGATATTTCTCGAGGGATTTCTCCAGGCTTCTCCTAGAGCCCCTCCAGGGAATACCTCCAGCAAATTAACATTTTTTTCCAGGGATTTCTTCACTCATTTCTTCAAAGACTTCTTTCAGGGATTTATCCAAAAATATCTCCAGAAATCAAGGAATTCTTTAAAAAAATTCCTAGAATTAATTAGGGAATTATTTTAAGAAATCTACCATGAAATGCACAAGGGCTCCCAGTAATTCTTCCAGATTTCCTTCAAAAGTTCTTTCAGGGATTCCAACTGGATTTCCTTAAGACTTTCAGGGGTTTATTTACAAAATCCTACATAGATTTTTCAAAGATTTCCTCTAGTTTTCTCACAAGGAATTTTTGTGAGTACACTGTAAGTCACACAAAAGTAACCTTTTTAAAGGTTACACACAGTCTGTAACCTCATTTTACGAACTAGATCGGGCGTTCGTTAATCGAATTGCTTCGTAAAACGAGGGAGTTTAGTTCGTAAAACGAGGTTTTGCCTTGTGGAGTGCAGGGTAACGTATGTAACTTGGACTTTCATATAATTAGGAAATGCGTATCGTTCTATGCTCATTTAAAATGTGATGGTGAGCAATATATGTACGGGAAATCATGTATTGCATTATTAATACACTATGCTACTTATTGATGATGACCATTTTCATAACTATTACAAATTGGCTTCAAAAATATCAAAATTGTAAGTTGTATCAACAGAACATCTGTGAAACCTACGAATGCAAGAGGATGTGCATTTCAATCATGCAATCATCAAATTCAATAATAGCGCTCATAATTGGCATTTATAAATAGTTTAAAAGTGGTAGTATAATTAAATATGTCTAAAATTGAAGCTAAGCTAAGTATATAAGGCATAAATCAGATGATATTCAAGATAGATTGTAGTTTTTGATCATTTGACATAATTTGGCCATCTGATGGAATACACTGGAATGTCGCATGCATGCATGCTTGCAGGCGTATTCCGTGGATTTGATGATATTTGCTTGCCTTAAATTAAATTATTGATTATCATTAATATACACATCCAATAGGCGAAAACATACATAAGTCACATGTAAACTCTTTAAATTTTATGATATGATCGTCTTTTCAAGAAACTATTTATTGGATATTGAGGTAACGCCCCTGTGCAAATTATATTCGCATGAGACTGTCCAAATTGTATATTTGGTGTACGGAATGTATAACAGACAGGCCGCTAAAAACGCTGGAAGCTAATGCTACAATTTGTAAGTGTTTCCTCCCCAGAAACTCAAAGAACAATGAGACATGTAAGCATATAAGTGACACTACGTAATAAAACATCAGTATCTAATGCAGTTAATCGATTCCCCTTTTCAAACATATTCTTAACCTGTCCATAATACATAATTTACCCTACTCTCTGGGGCTTTTCGTTATTGAAATGCCTTCAACGGCCGATCTGGTCGACGTAAACACCGACTCACCATGGTTGGCATTGTAGTGTGTAGTTAGGTAGGTTATCAAATTAAATAATTCAATTGTACCACACAAGAGAAATTTGATAAATAAAGAAGACTTTCAGTCAGTCAGTGTTCTGCCATCATTTTCGTTTCAAGCGTCAGAGATGACGCAGCCAGGAGATCTCGTCCAGAAGAAGCACGTGAGATTTCTACGGTCAAGAAGAAGGCACGCCAACGCAGAAGAAGGAGATACTTACAAATGAAAGGTGTACACAGTACCAAAAAATAATGTGATTTACGTCTTTTGGGATGCACATAAAAGAAGCGAGCCGAATGACGTAAATTTGTGTCCAATTTCAAATACGTTAGTGTCTGATTCGGGAAATGTCGATCCCAGTTCCATCGTTTTCGTGTCTTTCGACATGTAAAATTACATTCTTTGTTCAATACATCTTCAAGGACACGTTTTTGTGTCGTTCCATCACTTACATCATGTGTCATTCAGTCATAACCAGAATTACGTCCAGAGTAATTTTCATTATTTTTAAGAGTGTAGGTATCAACAGGACGGTATTCCGATGCGGTAGTAATATCCTCGTTACCAGCACGTACGGAAGAGTTTAACTAGAAGAGTTTTTAAAACGATGCGCTTACGATTGATCTTACTTTGCGGGAACTTCCCTATCACAGACATTTATGTTTCAAAACGTTGATAAACATAATATTTTGATATAGAGTGAAATTGAGAAATGTCGAAGTATTTGGCCACCCTGTATATGCAGAATTCCCGGAAGAGCGTGCTGGGAAATCAACCGAAGCAGACAATGACCGACGCAGAGCGGGCTCGGAGCTATCGGGAGAGAATGAAGGCGGCCAAAGGTAAAGCGTCTATCACCAGTGGTTGGGATGCTGGCGAAGGGCCTTCAACGCGAGGTATGTGATTTTAATTACCGTAATCCGGGGTAACATTGATCAGCGGGGTAACATTGATCGGGATGACTCATCTTGCTAAACGTTCAAATAAAGATTTATTGATGAAGCATTTTCGAACCATGAATGGTGCCTCTCTTTCGTATATTCATAAGCTAATGATAATTAAGGTTTTTGCCAAAATTGCGTTTAGTTCATGCGCAAATTTGTCAACTTTTTGAAACAATGATTTCTATCATTTTCACTGACACTACCGAAAATTCATGTCTCACATGAGTTCTGCAGACGATGTGATTAAGGAAAATACGGGTGTTACTAAAAATGGCATCGCCGAAAACGATTCCGTTGTCAAATCTTTCATAAGTTTATTCAATTAGGCAACATTAACTAATTACTATTACGAATGTAGAATTTCATGAGGAAATTGCCTACTTTTAGGCGTATTACGTGGTTCAAGGTGTTTTTCATTTTGAAATAACTCAAAAAGTAAATGACTTGTAAGAGTTTGGTCTGATTTTAGTAAGTAACGACATTTCCAATATTAGCGAACGTTGTTTACTTGGGTGATCAATGTTACCCCATATCAGCTGAATCAAAAAATCACTTAAAACATGTATTTAAACATGTTTAAATCTTTCGAAAAACAAAATAAAGTACATAGCTAGGAGCGGTGGGTGCCAGTACTTGTTTTAAAAATATGAAACTTGTAACATTTGTATTGTGAAATGAAAAATTTAAGAAAAACTAAAAAAGTAAGAGGTTGTTTCCAAGATACGACCGCCATGTTGACGTTGGATAACTTTAGCCTCTTCTATTTCCTGGCTTGGGACCGTCACGAACTTATGAAAGATTTCTACTGCTAAAAATCCAATTAATTTTCACACTATTTGTTGCATGTCAATTCTGATTTATTATAGACATTTGTGTTATTATTTTGTGTTAATACAAAATAATCACTTTACATGTATTCAGAAGCTTAGTCCGTTATATTGAAGAATTGATTTTTAAGTGTATACTTAATCATTGTTAATTTGGAGCAATTAATTCAAAATATTTGAATCATTCCTTAACAATAGAAAATATATTGCATTACGACAGCACTGCAGCAGCGTCTTCGGAAACATTCTCAAATTGTCGTTTTGTCAATTATTCATAACCAATCAGAGATGAATTATAGCAATAATGTGGTAAACACATTAGCAAATATAACACAAATAACTCTTTAGTACACATTTGTTAGCCCTGAAAAGGGCCGATTGAACTGTGAGAATCGAGTAACTATTATTCAGTTTACCGACAGTTCTGTTGCTGTGAGAATTGCCAATACTGTTGCGCTTCATGTTAGAAATATTTTCAAAACTCTTTCAAAATTGAATTGTCGTCCTGAAAAGGACGGTTGGGTTTGGATATCGTCGATCGCCATTCCATGCTCAGGTTTGATGGATTCAGTGCTGGTTTTGAATTATGGTCTCGGTGATGGAGGTGATTTAACCTCAAAATCTGTACAGCGTACGGCCCTGCCACTTCAGAGCGTAGCCGACAGAATTCTGGATGACTTCAGCACACCGCGGGTTTTCTCGTAAATGAGACCGAAGGTACGCTTGACGTCACCACGGCGAGCCAGACGGCGGTGGTTTGGTGATGATGCAATTGATGTTGTCACGCAAAACCTTGCGATGACGCTTGGCGCTTCCTTTTCCGAGTCCGGTCTATCTTCGGCAACGATTGTAACAAAACTGATGCTTGGCCGATCGATTTAATTCATATTTATTTTCATGTTTGATTTGGGGGGGTACAATTATTCTTACATCTAAATTGGTCGGCCAAGGGCCTTTCAATCTTGGTCGTTTTGATATGGTGTTGTGGAATTTAAATTTTAATATTCTAGTTTGACAATTTAGCTCTTTGGAGCTCTGGTGATTATTAAAAATTTGATAACCTAACTACTATATACACAAGCAAAACAAAATTTGATAACCTAAGGGGGTGCGACTATAGCGCGGACGACCTGCTGGTCTGACGTGCGGCAACGAGCCCTGTACCTTCCGATAGACTCACTAAAGCGATCTTCAAGGGTTTGTATCTCGGCCAGACGGAGGACCTCAGAGTTTCGCATTCTCCTTGGGGCGTTCAGTGCCATTCTCAGGAACTTGTTCTGAACCCTCTGGAGTTTGAGATGGTGTGATTTAGCGCAGCTCTCCCAGACCGGTATGCCGTACTCGATCACGGGACGGATAATTTGTTTGTAGACAGCAAGCTTGTTCTTTTGGGACAGTGTCGACCTACGGTTTGTGAGGGGATACAACATTCGCAGCATCGTGCTGCACCTCGTGACCGTTTTGTCGACTTGTTGTCGAAAGATCAGCTTGCTGTCCAAAGTCAAGCCTAGATAATCGGCCTCGTTGGACCATTCCACCGCTGTGCCGTTTAGGGTGATTTTGCAATCCTCAGCCGGAACAAGTCTGGGGGATCTGGAGTGGGGGAAGAGGATGACCTGGGTCTTCGCCGCGTTAATACATATCTTCCAGCTGGTGAGGTATTCTGTCAGGACATCCAGGCCCCGTTGGAGTTTTGCCGTGAGCGCTCTGATTCTTCTACCACTGTAGACGATGGAGGTGTCATCTGCGAACAAAGACAGTGCGCCGCCTCCTGGGAGTGTGGGCATATCGGAGGTGAACAGGTTGAATAGCAGGGGCCCGAGGATACTGCCCTGGGGGACGCCTGCGATGATGTCGTGCGCATCGGAAATTACTCCGTTTAGTGAGACCCGGAATGTCCTCGCCGACAGATAGTTGTGTACTATTTTCACCAGGTAGCTGGGAAGATTATATCGTTGAAGCTTGAACACCAGGCCATCATGCCAGACATTGTCGAACGCTTTTTCGACGTCGAGCAGGGCCATGGCAGAGGTTTTGGATAGAGACTTGTTCCGTCTGAGGATGTTGGTGACTCGGGACAGTTGGTGCACGGTTGAACGACCGCGTCGATAACCAAACTGTTCATCGAGCAGGATGTTGTTTTGCTCTACGGAAGCAAGAAGTCGGCGATAAACTGCCCTTTCGAAAAGCTTCGATAACGCTGAGAGAAGGCTGATGGGGCGATAGCTTTTAGGCGAGGAAGGATCTTTCCCAGGTTTCCTGATGGGGACGACTTTGGCTGACTTCCAGGACGATGGGAAGTAGCTAAGCCGAAGGCACTGGTTGAAGATCACTGCGAGGTGATCATAGAACTGGACGCTTAAGTGCTTGAGTTCCAAGTTCATGATGTTGTCGAAACCTGGGGCCTTCATGTTTTTGGAGTGTTTTAAATAGGTCGAGAGTTCGTCAGCTGTGATTTCCAACTCCTCCGAGAAGTCGTTGGGAATCAGATGGTGGTTGTTTGCATGCTCATTCACGGCAGCTTCATGCGGACTGATGATATTGTGTCCAAGATTATGTGAGCTGACGAAATGTCGACCTATTTCGGCTGCCTTCTCAGCATGCGTTATCAAGCGATCTACGGGGCTATTGTTATCTTGTGGAACCAGCGGTGGAATTGGTCTAGGCTTGGTTTTTAAAATTTTTGTGAGCTTCCAGAACGGCTGAGCACAGTCTGGGAGAGCGCGGATTTTGTTTGAAAAATTTTGATTTCTGAGGTCCAACATTCTGGCCTTGATAATTTTGTTCATCCGATTGACATCGGATTTAAGGGCTTGGCCGCCGGCTCGGCTCCTTTTATGCGGTACGCAATGGATAAGTTCTTCTTGCTCGCTCGCTGTTCACTGTTCGTCTCGCTCGCTCGCAAGAGAAGGTCATAAAAGGGACCGGCAGCCGCGCACATTCAATCATTCATTTGTTTCAATCCGTCCAGAGAACACTACGACGATGGCTCTACCAAGCAGACTGCCCGTAAGTCCACTGGTGGAAGCGGACCCACGAAAGTCGCTCGCTAGAGCGCCTCAGCCAACGGAGGAGTCAAGAAGCCGTATCGCTATCAGCCAGGAACGGTCTCTCTGCGCTACCAGAATTCGACGGAGCTGCTGATCCACAAATTGTTTTTCCAGCGCCTGGTCCGTGAAATCGCTCAGGACTTCAAGACCGATCTGCGATTACAGAGCTTGGCCGTCATGGCCCTGCAGGAAGCGAGCTAGGCCTATCTTTGAGGCTACCAACATGTGCGCGATCCACGCCAAGCGTGTGACCATCATGCCGAAAGCCTTCTAGCTGGCTCGTCGTATCCGTGACGAACGAGTTTAAATTTAAATTGAATGACACAAGCAAAACGGCCCTTTTCAGAGCCACAACAATGCATTCCACGTAAAAGAGTTACGGCTAGAGATATTTCACATATTATTATTAATTAATTTATTTATTTAATTGCCAATTGAAATTTCGGATGATTAGTTGTCCAACGGAGTGAAATGGCAAACAAAGTTTTACATAGGTTCCCGTCGGGCGGCGGTGGCATTTTTGCAGTCTACTCTGTGCGATTATTTGGTTTCGACCGACAATTTCTTACCAAATCAAATCATCAACGAAGCTGTTGCTGATAAGTTTTAGCTTTCAAATCGACAAGTTTATACTGATCGCTTGGTCATGCATGTGGTTAGCGACGACGACGACAACGGCATTATTCAATCATCGCATAATGCGAGGCAAACCGGGATCCTCATTCTAGTGCCGTCCCCAATTTATCTCTCATGCACACAATGTCGAAGATTGCCCTGCAAGAGTGCGATGGGAAATTGATTTCTTGGCCCTGTGATTCTCGTAAAGCACTAATGTTGACGCTTATGAAAGATTGCATGCAAATGACTGACCGAAATATGAATCCATCACATCCATTCACCAGTAATGTCGCTCTTCACGGTGTAAAATTCTCATAACTCTCTTTCAAAATGAAATTGTCGTCCTGAAAAGGACGGTTGGTGGTAGTCACAATCGATCGAACTGGGTTTTCATTCCATTCTTAGACAGAAACACACCAAAAGATTACCGAAGACGATTTAATTAAAATGCGGTCGTGCGCGTGCGCGTGAAGTGGAATTTGATTGGCTTCGACTGAACACGAGATAATGGAGAGAAGTAAGAAGAAGACCGAAAGGGGCGTTTCCCTTTGAATGACGAAAGTGGCTAAGATATCGCGCAATGATGTCTGTGTCAGGAATACACAAGAAAAATGTGCTTTTCTATGAAAAATAAGACATGCTTCGATATTTCTCAATTTTTAAATAGTTTAGTCATGAGAATCAATAGTTTTCATTGTTGGAGTAGATTCGTAGAAAGATTTCCAATCGATTGGTGCAAGAATATTGAAAATCTATCCGGGCGTTAGTAAGTTATTAACAGTCAAAATCTAACCACTTTTCGTGATGCGAGCGATTTTTCGTTTTTCGAAATTGTACCCCAGTATGTTGCCGTAAGACGTTATCCAACGTCAAAAAATGATCAATGTTACCCCGGATTACGGTATGTTTTAAATTTGACGATTTCAAAAGATAGCCAAAACGTATGCATTCAGTCAAACATATCTGCCATTTACTTATTTGCCTCACAAATAAATTGCTGTTGTAGTGTTTTAATCCATAATGTGAATGCTTTTGATCAATAATTAAAAACCTCATCCACTGATCCACATCTGTGGGATAAACACATTTTGGAAAACAAAATCAACACATTTTAGGAAATAAACATGCAATTCGAAGTATATTCTTAAAATTAACCATATTCTGAAGTGTCAGTGTGGTAGTTCTGTTTTTAACAGCGTCATAATGTTTTTTAATCATGCTCGATTCCGAAAAGTGATCCTTAGTTGATTCATAACTGTGGAGTTACTGTAATCCGAATTTCACAATCATGCATGAAAGGAATGCCGATTTCGATGGAAATTGTATAAGTTGGCCAACTTTATCCAACTATACAGTCAACCCACAGTTATGGATAGCACACAGATATGGATCAAAGCTGGCTTAAATGGAGAATATCTCATCAAATAGAGTTGCAATTACGCAGAACACATTTTATCTACATGCAGCATTGCAATCAACCATAATATCATCTAGCATATTTTTTTAGTCCGTATGAAATAAAATGTTTTCCGTATTCATAGAATCGTTGATTCATAATTGTGGGGCATTCAAACCCGTACCACAGTTATGAATAAACGATAAGACGATTCCGAAAAAAACGCCGAAATGTATACTTTCAGTAACACACCATTCGTTTAGTTCACAGATAAATTGCTTTTAAAGTGTTCTGATCCATAATATGAGTCGATTTGATCCATAATAAGGACCTTCCTGTTCCACTGATCCACATCTGTGGGATGGACGACGTTGGAAATTTATATCGAAATCGACACTTTTCCGTAAATAATCGCGAATTTTGATGTGTATTCTCGAAAACGACTATATTCGGCATTGCCAGGCGGGTAATTTTGTTTTGTACAAGGTCAACATGATTTGTTATCATATTTTATTCTTAAAAATGACCCTTAGCTGATCCATAACTGTGGGGTGACTGTACGTGGATCAGCGCGTTATAAATCAAACGATGTTATGGATCAGAACACTACAACAGTTCAGTCAAGTTCATCCGTCTTGAACGTTCCAATCCGCTTCCGGACCAGCCAAGCGTCGATCGGAAGCAATTTCGTGATGGAAGTACGTTTTCATAATTCGATCAAATCACAGCTCTTTGGCTTCGACGCATCAATTTTGAAATCTTCTGTAACAATGATCGGCATAGTTACATTGATACATCGGTACAAGTTGCGTGCGATGAAGTACTTATCCTGCTTGAGGGTTGTACCAGGTGAGATCTACAGCGAAAATTGTAGCGCACGGATCTCCATGACCGTTGCTTCAATGGCTCAGATGTCGCCGAACTCATCTGCAGCAGATAACATTTCATCGTAGCTGCCAATAAGTTTATCGATTTCGTGTGGAATTTCCATGCTCGTTGCTACGGTATTTTGGTAGAAGGCAACACCTCCGGCTCTTGTTCCGTCTCGCTTTTCTTGTACTATGCAATCGAATCCACCCATTCGGATGCGTACTATCTGCTGAGTGTGCATTTAAACTCTGCACATTTATGCTCATCAGAGTACAGAAGAAATTAAATCCATGATATCTTTACTAATGGTATGAAAACGGTGGCTATTCAAACGCTTCTGTCCAAAGGTCTTAAATTCTGATGTTCTAGTGCATTTTTCGCGGTGGAACTTAAACTCGACGCTGGAGTTCATCATCTAGCACCCTTCGATGGAAGTGGCTCTAGAAAGGCTAACATATACCAGTTGTTTTTCCTGAAGAGTCATAGCTGTTAACAACTTCTGAGAAAGTCTCATCTTGAGACTTATGCACTATAAAAGCCTTTTCTACACTTTACTCCATCAATGAGGCAGATGTTTGCTGATCGCTTCATACGGTTGGATTCCTCTCAGGTTGCAAAACAGCGGAGTGCCCCACAGTTACGGAAAGCGCACAAATATGAATCATAGTTGGAATAATCTAAGAAAATCTGTTGGAAAAGAGTTGCTATTGCGCAGAATACAATTTACTTTCTTCTTCTTCTTTCTAGCGTTACGTCCCCACTGGGACAGAGCCTGCTTCTCAGCTTTTCTTATGACCACTTCCACAGTTATTAACTGAGAGCTTACTATGCCAATGACCATTTTTGCATGCGTAGATCGTGTGCCAAGTACGAAGATACTCAATGCCATGGGAAGTCGAGAAAATTTCCAACCCGAAAAGATCCTCGACCGGTGGGATTCGAACCCACGACCTGTCTTGCTGAATAGCTGCGCGTTTACCGTCACGGCTATCTGGGCCCCATACATTTTGCCTACGTGAAACTTAAATCTATAGAGCATCGCAATCAATTATAACATGCTTAAGCATACTTTTCCGTCCATAAGAAGTATCGTACGTCAACCATATCTTTAGCAGCATTGATTCATAACTGTGGGGCATTGAAAACCATACCTTAGTTATGAATCACAGATAAGACGATTTCGAAAGAAACGCCCAAATCTATGCTTTCACTAACACACTATTCGTTAATCTCGCAGATGAATTGCTGTTATAGTGTTTTGATTCTGATCTTGATCTGATCCTTAGCCGAGTAGTTAAATTCCGCGGCTACAAAGCAAACCCATGCTGAAGATGTCTGGGTTCGAATCCCGGTCGGTCCAGGATCGTTTCGCATTGGAAATTTCCATGACTTCTCTGGGCATAAGGTATCCATCGTACCTGCCACCCGGTAAACGAATGAGAAAATGGCAACATTGGCAAAGGAAGCTCTCAGGCAATAACTATGGAAGTGCTCATAAAAACACTAAGCTGAGAAGCAGGCTCTGTCCCAGTGAGGACGTTAATGCCAAGCAGAAGAATAAGTAGAATTGCTCTGATCCATAATATAAGTCGATTTGTCTCATAATATAGATCCTCCTTTGCCACTGATCCACATCAGTGGGATAGACAACGTTTGTTCATATGGTGTCTTAATATGGCTTTGACAACTGTAGATTGTTTGGAGAAGAACACCAAAGATCACTGCAAAATACAATCTGTATTCTACCAAATGGATGATCATAACTCCCGGTAGTCTCTTGGAGCCGGGTGAGGACTGTTTTAAGTGAATTCGTACCAAGCATGTTCGTTTCGTCAATGATGATCATTTTGACATTGGCAAAGGTTTTATGATAAAGTTGCAATGCTGTCTGAGACCTATGTGTCTTATTGAGTGCCTGGCCAAACCCATTGACGATTTTCATCATGATCTTTGAGGCGTGCCGACTTAATGCTGCTGTCGATTGTTTGGACGAATTCGTCGTGTTTCTTGCTTGCAGCTTCCTTTTCAGCATCGTTGTTATTGGATAGGCGAATATATCTAATCCAAGTACATTTCACAGTCGCACTCCTTGTGCTTCGCTTGCATTGCAGCCTCATTGTCTTGGTCAACGGCTTCACTATATTCATACCGTTGTCTGATGTTCGGAATCCAGATATCGGTGGAATCATCCCTAGGCCTGTTTCATACATTTGTTTGGTTTGATGGGAAATTAAATCTACCGTGCCTATCTTTCGACATCAAGCAAGCAAATGCCAAGCAAAGCTATGTAAGCTAGCTTATGATTCTATTAGTTTCGTGCTGTCATTGAGTACATGAGAAGCGCATGTGAACTCCAAGACCATTTTGGAGTTCAGAAACTTGGCTATTCATGAATTGCAGGGATTTGTTCAGAGCTGACATAGAACGTTACAAAAGCACTGTCTTTCGACGAAACGATCCAGATAGCAATCGTAAGTGCACTTGCTGCTTTAAGCGAATCAACGGCTTGTTAGCAAGTAACACTTCAAGCGAATCAAAGGCCTTCGTTTCCACAATTTACAGCATTTTGTCAGCAGCTTCAATGTACTTCCCGTATAATACGGCTTCACGAGGATCATAAGCAAACCAGCGAAGAATGTGTGCATTTGCCACGATGCTGGAATTCTATGCATTTGGTACAATCCACAACATCAAACGGGCTGTATCTTGATGACGAGAGCAGTTGATTCACCATTTCAACCTGATTGTGGAAGTACGGACAACACGGTACTGAATCTTACGTGATTGCTATCTGTTGCTGCATGATTTCAGCCACTTCAATGGCGGTCAATGTCAGGAGCATGATAGGCTTACCTAACTGACGGTTCAGGATAAAAATATCTTGCTTCTTTTGTTGTCAGTACTGGATCATGTTTGGGATTGTCTTCAGAAAAGACGAGTTGCGTTCAATGTATATCTCCAAAACTTTTCGATCGTCAACACGGGCACGATGCCCATGAACATGGAAGATACACTTAAGCGCATATTTTCAATCCATTGACGGATTTTAGTCCTGTCCAACTTGCAAAGCTAATTTGAAGGAAAGAATAGTTCTGGCTCGCTCAATATCGAACGGTTTTGTATATCCGGACTGCCACCTCTCGATGTTGTCACAGAACGGTTGGTATTGACTTGTAATGTGTCAAACATGCTTTCAATTACAGGCAGCTTTTCTATCATCGGACAAGTCATCAATTGTCCCGTCGATGTGGCTCAAATGCTTCACGCTCTTCTCCGTCAACTCGATGATGATCAGGCGTTCAACGTATTCATCAAAAAGCACGTAATCCATAAATCGGGATTCATTAAGAAAGCTTAAGTTAAAGCGTGGCTTTCCTATTTGATCACGACGCCATTGTACCGCCGCTAAGGGATCACAATAGTTCAGATTGCCATGGATGGGCTTGAAATCCCTGCAATAGATTCCCAAATTGAGCTGGAAACGATTGCCCTGGACAATGAGACGGAATTGCTACTAGGGCAATAGGAATGAAGACCAATGCCTAGAGATCGCTTCCGCACAGACCAGCGTTCCTTTGTCATTGATTTATGAAGAACATGGCGAAGAATTAGCTTTTTCCGCCATTTATTATGGCCATCCACGGCAATTCAAGCTAGGCGTGCGGGTGACGTACTTCATGATCGCATCCAGCGAAACTCGCCTTGAGGACAGAAGAGGAGCCAAACCACAACACTTGTTGTATATGGCCATGGAAGTTCTTCGTCTTACAGTTTCCGTAGCACGCTATGTCTGAACCAGACGATTATAAAAATCGAATGTACATCGGATTTTTGACGTAGGACTACGTCTTTGTTTTCTATATTGGGGTGCACTTTAAAAGTACGGAAAATGAGACATGTAACGAAATTAGGGGAGATTTTGAACGTTAATAACTCAGTTGTTTATGAACCAATTATTACGATTTTAGTATCATTCGATCAGAAATGTATCTACGCATCGTTAGTAATATATCCGATAAGTGAATTTTGTTGTTAAACTATTGAAAATTTGATAAATGTTGACCCCTTTCTTATCCAACCAATCACGTTCGAGCACTTTTCGACGGTGTCGCTTCCCACTATAAAAGCAAATGGTCCCTGCTTCTTCCCTCAGTCTTCTTTTTGCGGTCGGACTGTGAACACGGTCGGGCGAGTCATTCTCGCTTTGCTTTTGCACCCGCGTTACAGTCCAATTTGTGTCGTCGGAAGAGGAAGACGCAATATTGATTTGCGGCGGCGATGACGATGGCTTGGGCGCTTCTCCGAGCGGCGAACTACTGCCGCTCGGAGAAGCGTTCAAGCCATCGTCATCGCCGCCGCAAATTTATCCGCGCTCCCAGATTTCGACTCGTGATCGGTGGTCCAGAAGCAAGCCCGTTAGGAACCAGAAACCAGAAGCCCCCAGAGTTGCTGATCCGAGGAGCTGCTGCAATCGAGCGTCGGACTGGTGAAATCGCTCAAGCTTTCAAGAGTGAGCATCGTTTCCTGATTTCGACTTGTGCCCGGGGATCCAATACCCGTTGCTGTTGTGCGCCATCCACGTCACGAACCATTTAGCTGGTTCGTCGTATAAGCAAATTCCCCGTTTGACCATGGCAATCAACTGATAACATCCCGTAGTGCTATTTATCTGTAACCGTATCGAGGCTAAGAAAGCCATCGGCCCTTGTCAGGGCCATAATATTTGTGGAAAAGAGTTGAAGGAATAATATTTCCAACCTTATCACATCTTATATAATATCAATCAATCTCGCAGCTTCGTACAAAATTTAATTTGTCATGAATAATTGATGGCACGACAATTTGAGACTATTCGTGGACGCTGCTGCAGTGCCGTCGGGGTGAGTGCTCAACATTTCACAACGAATTCAAACTAGAGTGGCACATCCAACAGTGTCTTTGATTTGCCATATTTTATGGGAGCACTTCGATTATGAAAATTATCACATGTAACAAAATTGCGACATGTTTAGAATGGTTTTGAACAGAAATTTTGATAAAACAATTTTCATCATTTTGGCACGCATTAATCAGAAATTCACCTTCATACTAAAGAAAACTATTGATTATCAATAGCTAACTATAGAATATTTAGTAAATGTCAACCCTTTCAACAATTCATGTTTGATCAATTTCTCACGCATTATAATTTTCCGCAATTTTCAAATAATTCTTAGCCCAACACATTATTGGCACATACCCATTTTCCAGATTGGTCGTTTAGAAAGAGAAGAGCACGAAAGGGAGGAGCATAGTCTGCTAATCTAAGGGTATATAGCATGCTTCCTTTGTTGGATTCGGTTTCATTCCGTTTCGACTTCCGAGCTGGCAAGAGCTGCTGCGATCCTGCGCAGCGACGTCCGCACCTGCTGATTTGAAGCTAGCGATCCAGCGTCTGGTGATCGGGGGAAATCGCTCAAGATTTCAAGAGTGAGCATCGTTTCCAGATTTCGCCTTGTGCCCGGTGATCCACTAACCGTTGCTGTTGTGCGCCATCCACGGACCATGGAAATCAACTGATCAATCCCGCAGTGCTATTTATCTGTGACCGCATCGAGGCTAAGAAAGCCATCGGCCCTTGTCAGGGCCATCGAATTTGTGGAAAAGAGTTGAAAGAATAATATTTCCGACCTTATTACATCTTATGGAGCATTTCGATTATGAAAATGATCACATGTAACAAAATTGCGACATATTTAGAATGGTTTTCAAGAGAAATTCTGATTGAACAATTTTCATCATTTTGGCACCCATTAATCAGAAATTCACTTTCATACTAAAGAAAACTATTGATTATTAATAGCTAACTAGAGAATATTTAGTAAATGTCAAGCATTCCAACTATTCATGTTTGATCAATTTCTCACGCGTTCTCATTTTTCGCAATTTTCAAGTAATTCTAAGCCCAAAACATTATTGGCACATACCCATTTTCCAGATTGGTCGACTAGAAGAGAAGAGCACGAATGGGAGGAGCATCATCTGCTAATTTAAGGGTTTAAAGCATGCTTCTTTCGCCGGATTCGGTTTCATTCCATTTTCGCTTTCGAGCTGGTAAGAGCTCCCGAACCTGCTTAGCGAGCAGCACCTCGTAGCCAGAAGCCTGCTGAGCTGTTGATCAGCATCTGGTTTATGAGATTTTGGCTCGTGATAAACTCATCTGTGGTGCAGTCAAGAATCAAACCCGTTAGGCATCATTACTACTATTATTAGACAAATCGAGCTTTCGGCTTGTGGTATCGCTTAAGATTTCAAACTTAAGCTACGTTTTCAGATTTCGACTTCAGCCGTGTGATCTAATACCTGTTGCTGATGTGTGCCATCCACACCACGAAACATTCACCTGGTTCGTCTTATAAGCAGAGAACTTATACAAATTTCTACACTTGCGTTGGGGATTCTTCGTTTAACCATGGCAATCAACTGATAACATCCTGTAGTGCGATTCATCTATGACAGCATCCGAGCTAACAAAGCCTTTGGCTCTTTTCAGTGCTACCAAATGTGTGTAAGAGAGTTAACAGACTTCCGACTTTATTTATCACATTGCCAAGCAATGAATAATATTTCTCTCAAACAAAGCGATGACTGAAGCTTTCATTATAATTCTCGAATAACTTCTTTCCAATGCTATCATATATTTCATAGGAGGTTACTAATATAATTTCAAAATGATCATACAACCTGCAGTGAAATTTCACATTTTCATAGATAAATATGACGAATTCATCGGATAAAGATAATGTATATTTGGGACATGATTAAACGTACACTTGGCTGCAAATCGTTATATGCATAAATATTCACGAAAGTTTCGAGCACTGAAAACAATATGAAGTCAAAACGAGCAACAAGAACGACATCAAATTCAGTTAAATTAATCATCGTGGTCCTACGTCACCAGTTCGTACAACCCCATAGGGTTGTACCCTTATAGTTTTTCTCGCTAGAGATCAGAATTTGATCCATATTTTCATAATAGGAAAGTTTTAAAATATTCTATCGGTGAAATTTTTTCCATACATTTTGTATGGGCTGAAAGGCGCCGAAAAACGAGGTTTTTATGGGTTTTAGTATAAAAAATAGCTGAAAAGTGTAAAAAATCAAAATTTCACCGATAGAATATTTTAAAACCTTCTGATTATGAAAATATGGATCAAATACTGATCTCTAGCGAGAAAAAATCCGATGTACATTCGATTTTTATAATCGTCTGGTTCAGACATAGCGTGCATTGCGAAATTATGGCGGGAAAAAAATATTAATAAAATAGTCTTTGAAGTCATGTCATAGACTATTTAAGGCCGCAAGGGACGGTGTTTTAATTACCCTCTCCAATTGAAGAAGCAAATCTCAAGTACCACTCAATATATCGATGCAAAAAACTATAAGGGTACATCCCTATGGGGTTGTACGAACTGGTGACGTAGGACCACGTAACAATTGAAAATATATTGCATCCCAACGGCACAGCAGCAGCGTCCTCGGAAACATCCTAAAATTGCAGTATTGTCAATAAATCGTAATAAATCAATTATTGTATGCTGTTATGAGATGAATTAAGAAATTATAGCAAGTATGTGGTAAACACATTAGGGAATATTACACAATTAACTCTTTGACACATTTGTTGGCTCTGGAAAGGGCCGATTGAATTGTTGAATTTGCGTACCACGGACACACTTTGACGGCGCACTGGTTGCAATCCTACTCGCCCGATGAGATTTGCGGTGCGGATGACGATGTGCGCTTCAACAAGCGGCATTGGTCAATGTTCTTCAGCCATCTCGTAGCTTGCCTCTGGTAGCGAGGAGCTGAGCCGGTTTGGAGGAGCTCTTACCAGCTCGAAAGCGAAAACAGAAGGAAACCGAATTCAGCGAAGGAGGGATGCTTTATACCCTTAGAATAGCAGGTGATGCTCCTTCTTTCAAATTCTTCGTTTTCTTATCTGGGAAATAGGCTGTATGAAACTGATGTCTGGGTAAGGGATGTACAAGATTAGCATTATGCTGTAATTGCATCCCGACGGCACTGCAGCAGCGTCCTCGGAAACATCCTCTAATTGCCGTATTGTCAATTATTCGCAATAAATCAATTATTGTATGCTGCTATGAGATGAATTAAGAAATTATAGCAAGTATGTGGTAAACACATTAGGGAATATTACACAATCAACTCTTTGAAACACATTTGTTGGCTCTGAAAAGGGCCGATTGAACTGTTGAATTTGCGTAACACGGACACATTTTGACGGCGCACTTGTTGCAATCCTCCTCGCCCGATGAGATTTGCGTTGCGGATGACGATGTGCGCTTCAACAAGCGGCTTTGGTCGATTTTCTTCAGCCATCTCGTACAAACTTGCCGCCGCTTGCTGATCGGACACACTTTAACGGCGCACTGGTTGCAATCCTCCTCGCCCGATGAGATTTGCGGTGCGGATGACGATGTGCGCTTCAACAAGCGGCTTTGGTCGATGTTCTTCAGCCATCTCGTAGCTTGCCCCTGGTAGCGAGGAGCTGAGCCGGTTTGGAGGAGCTCTTGCCAGCTCGGAAGTCGAAACGGAATGAAACCGAATCCAACGAAGGGAGCATGCTATATACCCTTAGATTAGCAGATTATGCTCCTCCCCTTCGTGCTCTTCTCTTTCTAATCGACCAATCTGGGAAATGCATATGTGCCATTAATGAGTTGGACTTAGAATTACTTGATAATTGCGAAAAATGATAATGCGTGAGAAATTGGTCGAACATGAATGAAAGGGTTGACAATTACTAAATATTCAATAGATCGCTATTGATAATCAATAGTTTTCTTTAATATGAAGGTAAATTTCTGATCCATGGTGCCAAAATTATGAAAATTGTTCAATGGGAATTTCTTTTCAAAAGCATTCTAAACATGTCGCAATTTTGTTACATGTGATCATTTTCGTAATCGAAGTGTTCTCATAAAATATGGCAAATCAAAGACCCTGTCGGAAATTCCACTCTAGTTTACAATCGTTATGAAATTTTGAGCACTCACCCCGACGGCACTGCAGCAGCGTCCACGAATAGTCTCAAATTGACGTGCCATCAATTATTCATAACAAATTAAATTTTGTACGAAGCTGCGAGATTGATTGAGGAATATAAGATGTAATAAGGTTGGAAATATTATTCCTTCAACTCTTTTCCACAAATATTATGGCCCTGACAAGGGCCGATGGCTTTCTTAGCCTCGATTCGGTTACAGATAAATAGCACTACGGGATGTTATCAGTTGATTGCCATGGTCAAATGGGGAATTTGCTTATACGACGAACCAGCTGAATGATTCGTGACGTGGATGGCACACAATAGCAACGGGTATTGGATCACCGGGCACAAGTTGAAATCAGGAAACGATGCTCACTCTTGAAAGCTTGAGCGATTTCACCAGTCCGACGCTCGATTAGCAGCATCTCCTCGGATCAGCAACTCTGGGGGCTTCTGGTTTCTGGTTCCTAACGGGCTTGCTTCTGGACCACCGATCACGAGTCGAAATCTGGGAGCGCGGATAAATTTGCAGCGGCGATGACGATGGCTTGGACGCTTCTCTGAGCAGCAGTAGTTTGCCGCTCGGAGAAGCGCCCAAGCCATCGTCATCGCCGCCGCAAATCAATCTTGCGTCTTCCTCTTCCGACGACACAAATTGGACTGTGACGCGGGTGCAAAAGCAAAGCGAGAATGACTCGCCCGACCGTGTTCACAGTCCGACCGCAAAAAGAAGACTGAGGGAAGAAGCAGGGACCCATTTGCTTTTATAGTGGGAAGCGACACCGTCGAAAAGTGCTCGAACGTGATTGGTTGGATAAGAAAGAGGTCAACATTTATCAAATTTTCAATAGTTAAACAACAAAATTCACTTATCGGATATATTACTTACGATGCGTACATATATTTCTGATCGAATGATACTAAAATCGTAATAATTGGTTCATAAACAACGTTCAAAATCTCCCCTAATTTCGTTACATGTCTCATTCTCCGTACTTTTAAAGTGAAATTTTGAGCACTCACCCCGACGGCACTGCAGCAGCGTCCACGAATAGTCTCAAATTGACGTGCCATCAATTATTCATAACAAATTAAATTTTGTACGAAACTGCGAGATTGATTGAGGAATATAAGATGTAATAAGGTTGGAAATATTATTCCTTCAACTCTTTACCACAAATTTGATGGTCCTGACAAGGTCCGATGGCAGATGAATAGCACTGCGGGAAGTTATCACTTGATCGCCATGGTCAAACGGGAAATCCTCAACGCAAACAGCAACGGGTAGTGGATCCACGGGCACGTGTCGAAATCTGGAAACTCGAGCGCTTCCGACGCTCGATTAGCAGCAGCTCCTCGGATCAGCAATTCTGGGGGCTTCTGGTATCTGGTTCCTATCGGGCTTGCTTTTTGACCGCCGATGCTGAATTTATCACGGGTCGAAATCTGGGAGCGCGGATAAATTTGCGGCGGCGACGACGATGGCTTGGACGCTTCTCCGAGCAGCAGTAGTTTGCCGCTCGGAGAAGCGCCCAAGCCATCGTCGTCGCCGCCGCAAATCAATCTTGCGTCTTCCTCTTCCGACGACACAAATTGGACTGTGACGCGGGTGCAAAAGCAAAGCGAGAATGACTCGCCCGACCGTGTTCACGGTCCGACCGCAAAAAGAAGACTGAGGGAAGAAGCAGGGACCCATTTGCTTTTATAGTGGGAAGCGACACCGTCGAAAAGTGCTCGAACGTGATTGGTTGGATAAGAAAGGGGTCAACATTTATCAAATTTTCAATAGTTAAACAACAAAATTCACTTATCGGATATATTACTAACGATGCGTAGATACATTTCTGATCGAATGATACTAAAATCGTAATAATTGGTTCATAAACAACTGAGTTATTAACGTTCAAAATCTCCCCTAATTTCGTTACATGTCTCATTTTCCGTACTTTTAAAGTGCACCCCAATATAGAAAACAAAGACGTAGTCCTACGTCAAAATGTATGGCTATAATTATATATATGTAGTGCACAACCCATTAAATTTTCAGTTTAATCGCTTCACTATAACTAAAGATTTGCTTCTGCAAAGTTTTTATGATAATTGTTAGAGTGAGACAAAAGATAGGGAAAATAACACGGTCTCCCGTGTCACATTAAATTGGTAAAAAACGACAAATAATAACAAAAACGACTTACATGCATCCTAGTGGTGAAGCCTAACTCTTGCACGATGATTATTTTATTAAAATTAAACAGTTATCAGATTTCTCCGCCAACATTTTGCAAAAGTTACTCAAATAATATAAGATTATAATTCTAAAGACGTATTGATTTCAAATTTCAACCGATCTAATGCTGAGAAAATTTAAAATGTTTTAAAATAACTACAATTACATTATTTTGATTTCGAATGCGCCTCACGATTCATTCACAAACTTCCTAACGCCGAAAATGACCATTTTTGACACACACCCACACCCGCGGTTTTTACATGATTATTGTAAAATGTTTGTTAGTTCTGTAACCTCCGAAAGACACCCACCCCCATTTTGGGTTATGAAATTTGTGAATGGGTCATTAGAGAGTTTCAATTAGACGTGTAATCATATATGTTAAACAGATTAAATAACTTTTATGTTTATTGCAGCTGCCCTGGAATTCGACACACAACTACGTGCAATCCTAAAGGATTGCATTGAAAAATTGCCGCTTGATTAACTAAAAAAAGTCGAAATAAAATAAACAAAGTTTTATCAATATGTATTCACGTGTATTTAATGTCTAGCAATCATCGAAAGAAATATTTTTTATTACAGCTTATTCGTCTTCATTATATGGGTATGAAAGATACTGACGTCATCTGTTTGCGATCATTTTCGAATCAATCGCCAGATATGACGCAACCGGAAGGTCCTGCCCTGAAGCAAACGAAGCACGTGAGCTTCGATCGTAGAAATCTTTCTAAGATCAAGAAGAAGACACGCCAACACACAGAGAAAGACCGCAAACCTCATCGGGCGAGGAGAATTTCAACCTGTGCGCCGTCAAAATGTGTCCGAACCTGCTCAGCTTCTCGCTACCAGAGGCACAAAGCTGTTGATCATCAAGTGGCTGCATATCCAGCGTCCGGATTGTGAATTTGCTCAAGATTTCTGAATTGACAGCAGACGCTTCTGTGGAACGAGGATAAATGTCTGGGCATAGCTCCAGCGCAGAACTGGTTGCCATAATCACACTGAGGTGCTTTCGTTTCCGGATATTTATATGGGCCATCCAAGAGTGTTCAACCCAGAAGTACGTGTGACGCCGTTCATGATGGCCACGAGCGAACTGCGGTGCAGTGATCGTCGAGCTGCCTGTCCTGTACGTGGCAATGAAAATACTTGGGCTGCGTGTTTCCGAGGGACTCCAGTGTACGTTCAAGTGTACGGCTACGGTCAACATTACACGCGCCATGTTGAACGACAGAGTTTCTAGAACAGTGCATCGAACGGAATTTGTCTTCCCTCAAGTCAATTCAGAATTCGTTGCACTACTGACAGCTGTGCAAACGGGACCTGTTTGCATTAATTCGCCAGCTTGGTAAACCGACGATGTTGCTTCTCTAAAAGCGTGAGTGAAATAAAATGACTATTTCTATACAAATGTACATACTATTACATTTGTAGGGTTTCCTTGCTCTGTGAGGGGGGGGGGGTATTACGAGTTTTCGTTAGAACTGCTGTGCGTCCACCAGTCAATCCCGTCAATACTTGTGTTTTATTTAACTTGATGGCTTTTGGTCAACAGCTGAACTGTTATCGTTTCCATATCTGATCCGGCTCCTACAGGACACCTTCATAATGAATCGACCGCTTTAAATTTAACATTTTGATGTCTGGGATCGGAAAGCAAATGCATAAATATAGTTGGCACGGAGTGTTATTTACCTGTATCGAGCCTTTATGTAGGCAACGTGCGTAGCTGTTTTACTCCTCTGAGAATTCATTAAAGAGCATTTGTAAAGTTTCATTATAATTGCTCTAGGGAACTTGATGAGGTTCATTATTTCACAACAACACATTGAACGATTAACTTTTATTACAACAAACATAAACGAAATATACTGATTGTTGACATAATTAAGGAATTACATCAGTCATCTAGATATAGTGTTTGATGAAAGTACTTCAGGTAATGATATGTAGTAATGTAGTAACAGGAGTCTAGCTGCATACTTTGGAATATTTAACCGCGGTATGCTAGAGGACAGTTATTTGCAGAATTAAACTTTTGACGTAGAAGTACGTCTTTCTTCTCTATACAGGAGTGAAATTGGAATTTCAAAACCAAGAGCGTTACGCTGGCATGAAATATTTTAAACGTTTATAACTTTTCGCTGGCTTAACGAAATTTCTTGATTAGCACCTCGATCGAAAGATAAGACATCAAAGCTTCATGTCGTTTACTTACTGAATCCCACATACCTGTCCAAATAGTTTAATAACTGTTTTAAAATAGAACGTTGATTTCAAGCAAATCTATAAATAGGGGTGGCTAGAGAAAATTTGACGTCATTTGCTTTTCACTCTCCGATTGGCCCGCACCTCAGCAGGCGACAGATTGGCTTGCTCTGACCGGGCGTGCTTCTCAGGCACAGACATCGATAGCGATCGACCCCCCCGTTTGTCTTGCTTCGCTCAAATCAAACTGTCGAGCGAGTGAGAGAAGATGCCGTCCGAAGCTACAGCCATCACAGCTGCCGCCGCCTAGAAGTAGAAGAGGAAGCAGTCTACAGGTGAATTTGCGGTCGAACTGTGAACACGGTCGGGCGAGTCATTCTCGCTTTGTGCTTCACCGCTTGTTTGCGTTCACCCAGCCATCGTCATCGCCGCCGCAAATTTCATCGGCCGAGGAGCTGTTGACCCGCGCTTCAAAATTTCGACTCGTGATGAAATCATCATTGGTGGTCAAGAAGCAATCCCGTTAGGAGCAAATACCAGAAGCCCCCTGAGTTTTGCTGGTCCGAGCAGTGTTATTTATCCGTAACAACATCGAAGCTAACAAAGCCATCGGTTCTTTTCAGAGCCATCAAATTTGTGGAAAAGAGTTAAAAGAGAAATATTTCCAACTTTATTTATAACTTCTAATATTCGTAAATCAATTTCACGGATTCATACAAAATTTCATTTGTCATGAATAATTTATGACTCAACCATTTGAGATTGTACTCGCGGACGCTGCTGCAGTGCCGTCGGGGTGAGTGCTCAACATTTCACAAATATTGTAAAATAGAGTGGCTTTTCCAACAGCGCCTTTTATGTTCCATATTTTATGGGAACACTTTGATTAGGAAAATTATCCCATGTAACAAAATTGCGACATATTTAGAATGCTTTTGAAAAGACATTCTCATTGAAAAATTGTATTAATTTTGGCACCCATTTATCAGAAATTTACCGTCATAATAAAGAAAACTATTCATTATCAATAGCTCGTATTGAATATTTAGGGAGTGCCAATCATTCCAACAATTCATGTTCGACCAATTTCTCACGTATTAGTATTCTACGCAATTTTCAAGTAATTCCAAGCCCAACACATTATTGGCACATACCCATTTCCCAGATTGGTCGATCAGAAAGCGAAGAGCACAAAAGGGAGGAACATCATCTGCTATTCCAAGGTTATAAAACATGCTGCCTTCGTTGGATTCAGTTTCATTCCATTTCCGCTTTCGAGCTGGTAAGAGCTCCTCCGAACTTGCTTAGCGAGAAGTACCTCGGGGCTAGAAGCCTGCTGAGCTGTTTTGCTGTGCTGTGCGATTTTCCATACAAAATATTTTCGAATGAAACTTTCACAGAACATCAGATGTAATTTGAGTTTTAACATATATTTTTGAATATTTTTTTCAATCACAAGTTTATAAGTAATAACGGTTTGACTAAACTGTAATTTTCGACGAAAAATTCAAAACTTTTTATCTTAAAATCTGATAAACTTACACAAAAACTATAAGGGTACATCCCTATGGGGTTGTACGAACTGGTGACGTAGGACCACGACGGTTTATGTAATTGATTTTGATGTCGTTCTTGTTGCTCGTTTTGACTTCATACTGTTTTCAGTGCTCGAAAATTTCGTAAATATTTATGCATATAACGATTTGCAGCCAAGTGTACGTTTAATCATGTCCCAAATATACTTTATATTTATCCGAAGAACGTGAGTTCGTTTTGTATGAACATTACAATTTGGTCAATCATTCGTCATACATATCTATGAGGATGTGAAATTTCACTTCAGGTTGTATGATGATTTTGATATTATATTATGAAATATATTATAGCATTGGAAAGAACAGTAGTTCCTCAATGTTCACCATGCTAAACTAAATAGCGAATATTTAATAGTAATGTGTCTATAGGAAAATATTCAAGGATTGTAATGAAAGCTCCGGTCATCGCTTTGTTGGTCTTATGGTTTGAGAGAAATATTATTCATTGCTTGGCAATGTGATAAATAAAGTCGGATATATTATTCTGTTAACTCTTTTACGCACATTTGGTGGCCCTGGTGGCTTTGTTAACTCGTTATAGATGAATCGCACTACAGGATGTTATCAGTTGATTGCCATGGTTAAACGGAGAATCCTCAACACAAGTGTATAAATTTGAATAAGTTCTCTGCTTATACGACGAAACAGCTGAATGTTTGGTGGTAGGGATGGCACACATCAGCAACAGGTAGTGGATCACACGGCTGAAGTCGAAATATGGAAATGTAGCTCAATTTTGAAATCTTGAGTCGAAATCTAGAAGCGCGGGTCAATCTAGGGCGATTTCACAAACCAGACGCTGATCAACAGCTAAGCAGGCTTCTGGCTGCAAGGTGCTCCTCGCTAAGCAGGTTTGGATGATTTCTTACCAGCTCGGAAGTCGAAACGGAATGAAACCGAATCCAACGAAGGAAGCATGCTATATACCCTTAGATTAGCAGATTATGCTCCTCCCCTTCGTGCTCTTCTCTTTCTAATCGACAATCTGGGAAATTCAAATGTGCCAATAATGAGTTGGACTTAGAATTACTTGACAATTGCGAAAAATTATAATGCGTGAGAAATTTGTCGAACATGAATGAAAGGGTTGACAATTACTAAATATTCAATAGTTCGCTATTGATAATCAATAGTTTTCATTAATATGAAGGTAAATTTCTGATCCATGGTGCCAAAATTATGAAAATTGTTCAATGGGAATTTCTTTTCAAAACCATTCTAAACATGTCGCAATTTTGTTACATGTGATCATTTTCGTAATCGAAGTGTTCTCATAAAATATGGCAAATCAAAGACACTGTCGGAAATTCCACTCTAGTTTACATTCGTTGTGAAATGTTGAGCACTCACCCCGACGGCACAGCAGCAGCGTCCAAGAATAGTCTCAAACTGTCGTGCCATCAATTATTCATGACAAATTAAATTTTGTACGAAACTGTGAGATTGATTGAGGAATTAAAGATGTAATAAGGTCGGAAATATTATTCTTTCAACTCTTTTCCACAAATTTGATGGCCCTGACAAGGGCCGATGGCTTTCTTAGCCTCGATACGCTCACAGATAAATAGCACTGCGGGATTGATCAGTTGATTGCCATGGTCCGTGGATGGCGCACAACAGCAACGGGTTGTGGGGATCACTGGGCACAAGGCGAAATCTGGAAACGATGCTCACGACGCTCGGACGCTGGATCGCTAGCTTGAAATCAGCAAGTGCAGACGTCGCTGCACAGGATCGGAGGAGCTCTTGCCAGCTCGGAAGTAGAAACGGAATGAAACCGAATCCAACGTGGGAAGCATGCTATATACCCTTAGATTAGCAGATTATGCTCCTCCCATTCGTGCTCTTCTCTTTCTAATCGCCAATAATGAGTTGGACTTAGAATTACTTGATAATTGCGAAAAATGATAATGCGTGAGAAATTGGTCGAACATGAATGAAAGGGTTGACATTTACTAAATATTCAATAGTTCGCTATTGATAATCTATAGTTTTCATTAATATGAAGGTAAATTTCTGATCCATGGTGCCAAAATTATGAAAATTGTTCAATGGGAATTTCTTTTCAAAAGCATTCTAAACATGTCGCAATGTTGTTACATGTGATCATTTTCGTAATCGAAGTGTTCTCATAAAATATGGCAAATCAAAGACACTGTCGGAAATTCCACTCTAGTTTACAATCGTTGTGAAATGTTGATCACTCACCCCGACGGCACTGCAGCAGCGTCCACGAATAGTCTCAAATTGTCGTGCCATCAATTATTCATAACAAATTAAATTTTGTACGAAGCTGCGAGATTAATTGAGGAATACAAGATCTTATAAGGTCGGAAATATTATTCCTTCAACTCTTTTCCACAAATTTGATGACCCTGACAAGGGCCGATGGCTTTCTTAGCCTCGATACGGTCACAGATAAATAGCACTCCGGGATCGATCAGTTTATTGCCATGGTCCTTGGATGGCGCACAACAGCAACGGGTAGTGGATTACCGGGCACAAGGCGAAATCTGGAAACGATGCTCATTCTTGAAATCTTGAGCGATTTCATAAGTCCGACGCTTGATTCGGTGCTCTTTCCTCTTCGGATCAGCTTCTGGAATTTAACTCCTAACGGGCTTGCTTCTTGACCACCGACCACCAGACACTGGATCGCTAGCTTGAAGGACGTCGCTGCGCAGGAACGGAGGAGCTCTTGCCAGCTCGGAAGTCGAAACGGAATGAAACCGAATCCAACGAAGGAAGCATGCTATATACCCTTAGATTAGCAGATTATGCTCCTCCCATTCGTGCTCTTCTCTTTCTAGTCGACCAATCTGGAAAATGGGTATGTGCCAATAATGTGTTGGGCCAAGAATTACTTTAAAATTGCGGAAAATGATAATGCGTGAGAAATTGATCGAACATGAATTGTTGAAAGGGTTGACATTTACTAAATATTCTATAGTTAGCTATTGATAATCAATAGTTTTCTTTAGTATGAAGGTGAATTTCTGATTAATGCGTGCCAAAATGATGAAAATTGTTCTATCAGAATTTCTGTTCAAAACCATTCTAAACATGTCGCAATTTTGTTACATGTTATCACATTTTCATAATCGAAGTGCTCCCATAAAATATGGCAAATCAAAGATACTGTTGGATGTGCCACTCTAGTTTACATTCGTTGTGAAATGTTGAGCACTCACCCCGACGGCACTGCAGCAGCGTCCACGAAAAGTCAATTATTCATAACAAATTAAATTTTGTATGAAGCTGCGAGATTGATTGAGAAATATAAGATCTAATAAGGTCGGAAATATTATTCCTTCAACTCTTTTCCACAAATTTGATGGTCCTGACAAGGTCCGATGGCAGATAAATAGCACTGCGGGAAGTTATCACTTAATTGCCATGGTCAAACGGGAAATCCTCAACGCAAACAGCAACAGCAACGGGTAGTGGATCCCCGGGCACAAGTCGAAATCCGGAAACGATGCTCACTCTTGGAATCTCGAGCGATTCCGACGCTCGATTAGCAGCAACTCTGGGGGCTTCTGGTAATTGGCTCCTAACGGGCTTGCTTCTTCACCGCCGATGCTGAATGTATCACGGGTCGAAATCTGGGAGCGCGGATAAATTAGCGGCGGCGACGACGATGGTTTGGACGCTTCTCCGAGCAGCAGTAGTTTGCCGCTCGGAGAAGCGCCCAAGCCATCGTCATCGCCACCGCAAATCAATCTTGCGTCTTCCTCTTCCGACGACACAAATTGGACTGTGACGCGGGTGCAAAAGCAAAGCGAGAATGACTCGCCCGACCGTGCTCACAGTCCGACCGCAAAAAGAAGACTGAGGGAAGAAGCAGGGACCCGTTTGCTTTTATAGTGGGAAGCGACACCGTCGAAAAGTGCTCGTACGTGATTGGTTGGATAAGAAAGGGGTCAACATTTATCAAATTTTCAATAGTTTAACAACAAAATTCACTTATCGGATATATTACTAACGATGCGTAGATACATTTCTGATCGAATGATACTAAAATTGTAATAATTAGTTAATAAACATCTAAGTTATTAACGTTCAAAATCTCCCCTAATTTCGTTACATGTCTCATTTTCCGTACTTTTAAAGTGCACCCCAATATAGAAAACAAAGACGTAGTCCTACGTCAAAAAACTGCCTTCAGCAAACTTATTCATCTCGTCAAAATCTACAACTTTGCTGAAGATACCATGAAGCTATTCCTTCAATATGTTTAGTTATGTCAATTATAAAAAATCGTCAAAAAATTCACTTTAGTCAAACCGTTACTGCTTTTCAACGTGTGATTGGAAAAATCACTCAAAAATATATGTTTATATTTAAGTTATGTCTGATATTCTGTGAAAATTTCATTCAAATCGGTCCATTAATAACTGAGATATAGTTGGTCATTTTGCATGAAAAATCAAAAGAGTTTCAGTTTTTTTTTTCTCAGCGAAGAATCACACCATCAACGAAAATAGCGCGAAAGCAATAACCAATCGCGTGCGAGTAGCGAACGGAGTGATGAAACAACCAAGCGAGAACCCCACCACTCGCCATCGGTAAACGGAGCTCGAGCAAATAAAACCACTGGTTGTTCTGCTCCCAGCTCATTCACAAATCGAACGGCATAACGAACGGATCAAGCAACGGAGCTGCAAAGAAGAGCGCGTGAAAGCCTCAGCAGTGTGCGAGTAGCGAAGCAACGAAGCGAAAGCAACAACTGAAAAACATTCAGTGGACGGATTAGTAGTCAGCGCCAACCAGCGACCTGTTGGAAACTAACGCCAGCGAAATATACACCATCTGCCTCTCCTTACCATTCATATTCTTGTACTTGATGAATTCAATGAAATGGTTTGGTTTGGCGATGGAGCAAAGAGTTATTTAGGATGATTTTACTTAACAAAGAGTTGTTGATAAATATTCCAATCAATAAGAGTTGTTTTGAAAAAGTTCACTTTTAGCAGAATTTTCCTCGGAAAATTTCTGTTTTACCAAAGAGTTGATAATGAAATTCCTGCAGCAAAGGGTCGAGTTTCTCCCCACGAATATTTCCAGCCAGGACCAGTCATGGCCCCCGCTTCCAAAATTCTCGAGTACGGAAATTGGAAAATGTATTAAAATTGCGACAGATAGTTGCTCATTACAATTGGTCAGGAAACAGTTTATTGAACAGTATTTAAAATCTGTCGCAATTTTAATACATTTTCCAATTTCCATACTCGAGAATTTAGGAAGTGTTCCCCCATTATATGAAAAATCAACGATGCTGTTAGAAATACCATACAATGCTGAGTAGTATGATGTTATTACGGTCCGACGGCGCTGCAGCGGTAAATTCTCAAACTCATGTAATTATGTGGGGTAAATTATGTGAACCAAATTTTAGTATACCGCGATATTTACATCATTATAGATAAATCAGTAAATATCATCCAATAAACCCTTTTATGAACGTATGTTGGCCCTGAAAAGGGCCGATTGAGCTTGGATGCTGTGACCACGAGTCGAAATCTAGAAGCGCGGATCGGTCAACCTAGAAATCTTGAGCGATTTCACAAACCAGATGCTGGATTGGCAGCTTGAAGATTAACAGCTCAGCAGATTTCTAGCAGCGAGGTACCTTTCGCTGAGCAAGTTCGGAGGAGCTCTTACCAGCTCGAAAGCGGAATTGGAATGAAACTGAATCCAACGAAGGAAGCATGTTTTATAACCTCAGAATAGCAGATGATGTTCCTCCTTTCCTTGTGCTCTTCGCTTTCTGATCGACCAATCTGGGGAATGGGTATGTGCCAATAATGTGTTGGGCTTGGAATTACTTGAAAATTGCGGAGAATGCTAATGCGTGACAAATTGGTCGAACATGAATTGTTGGAATGGTTGACATTAAGTAAATATTCAATACGAGCTATTGATAATCAATAGTTTTCTTTATTATGGCGGTAAATTTCTGATCCATGGGTGCCAAAATTATTACAATTGTTGAATGAGAATGTCTTTTCAAAAGCATTCTAAATATGTCGCAATTTTGTTACATGTGATAATTTTGCAAATCAAAGTGTTCCCATAAAATATGGAACATCAAAGACGCTGTTGGAAATGCCACTCTATTTTACAATTGTTGTGGAATGTTGAGCACTCACCCCGACGGCACTGCAGCAGCGTCCGCGATTACAGTCTCAAAATGTTTAGTCATAAATTATTCATGACAAATGAAATTTTGTATGAAGCTGTGAAATTGATTTAGGAATATAAGAAGTCATATATAAAGTCGGAAATATTTCAATTTTAACTCTTTTCCACTAATTTGATGGCCCTGAAAAGGGCCGATGGCTTTGTTAGCTTTGATGCTCTTACAGATAAATAACACTGCGGGATGTTATCAGTTGATTGCCATGGTCAAACGGGGAATCCTCAACTCAAATGTATAAATTTGAGCAAGTTATTTGCTTATACGACGAACCGAAAGTTTCGTGACGTGGATGGCGCACAACAGTAACAGGTAGTGGATCACCGGGCATAAGTCGAAATCTGATGATGGCGGCGATGACGATGGCTGGGTGAACGCAAACAAGCGGTGAAGCACAAAGCGAGAATGACTTGCCCGACCGTGTTCACAGTTCGACCGCAAATTTTCCTGTGGACTGCTTCCTCTTCTTCTTCTTCTTCTTGGCGGCGGCAGCGGTGATGACTTTCGCTTCGGACGGCATCTTCTCTCGCTCACTCGACAGTTTGATTTGAGCGAAGCAAGACAAACGGGGGCGTCCTTCGCTATCGATGTCTGTGCCTGAGAAGCACGCCCGGTCAGAGCCAGACGATCTATTGCCTGCTGAGATGCGATCCAAGCGGAGAATGGAAAGCAAATGACGTCAAATTTTCTCTAGCACCCCTATTTATAAATTTGCTTGAAATCGACGTTCTATTTTAAAACAGTAATTAAACTATTTGGACAGGTATGTGGGATTCAGTGAGTAAACGACATGACCCTTTGATGTCTTATCTTTCAATTGAGGTGCCATTCAAGGAATTTCGTTAAACCAGCAAACAGTTATAAGAGTTCAAAATATTTCATGCCAACGTAAGGCTCTTGGTTTTGAAATTCCAATTTCACTCCTGTATAGAGAATGTTTATGTTACTTTCAAACTGTGCGGCATAATCTACGTTTGCATTTGCGCATCCAGTTCCCGATGGTTAGTGCCTGTGCTTTTACTGTTCATAAGTCGCAAGGTGGAACTTTCCCCGAGGTCGTATACGACTATGACAAAAGCCAGGATCAGCAATTGGTATATGTTGGTTTGTCGCGGGATACTTCACTGCAAGGACTATTTTTGACAAACTCTTCCAATTTTTTTAAGTTCCATCACGCCGAAAGCAGCAATTCTCCCAAGAGGGTTGACTTGAGGAATGAGCTGCAGCGCTTAGGCAATCATCGATTAGTGACGCTTTGAGACGAACTGCGTGAAATACTGGATCATAGCGGCCAAGCCTGCATATTGATGAGTACCGTAAAATCGGGTGTAATTGATCAGAAGGGTGAAATTGATCATCGTATCACACGATTTTATTTATTCGTAATGGAGCACAAATATCAATGTAAGCTGCAGTAAATTTACGTTGCTTGTCGTAACTATTGTTGAATTGTGTGTTGTGAAGTTTTTTTTGCGTTAAAGCATGTCTATTACTATGAAAATAACGTAAAATTTCAAAATCATGCACGGTGCAGTATTGACAAACAGCTATGAACTTCTATTTATAAGCAAGGATTTGAACATGGTATAAACCTGAAATTATGTGAGGGTGCTTCGATTGTTAGATCAATTATAAATCATCGTAGTTCTACGTCAACCCCGCGGTAATGTAATAGACATTACCCACCCCAAATTTTTTTGGACTCATGAACTAAAACCTTTGTGTTCCCAAATATTCTGCCTGTTTGAGAATGGAATCGCGCTTCTCACTGAATTTTTCCATTGTGTCAAATGTTAAAGCCGCTGAGACGAATATCGCCACATCTCTTGCTTGCCAATTTTCCTTCGTGAACTTACGAAAGAGTTGGTTGTGTTCATAAGGAAGAGTTCTCATAAGGAACATGCACGTAACACGCCAACGTAAACCAGCTGTTGCTTC
Organism: Aedes aegypti; assembly: GCF_002204515.2. NCBI lineage: Eukaryota > Metazoa > Arthropoda > Insecta > Diptera > Culicidae > Aedes > Aedes aegypti. The sequence goes on from NC_035109.1 coordinate 339,046,406, forward strand.
TAGTTTCTGCTGTAGTCAAGCTTTGTAGAATGTCTAAACGCTGGCTTTGGAAACTCATACCTGCTTGGACTACTTTATGCAACTCTACTTGACCAAACTCGCTGTAGAATTCCAGTATTGAAAATACAACAGGTCCATATTTCATCCGAAGTTGAGCTCTGTTTTCTAATTTGAACCGCAAGGGATACGGTGCTCGCTTAAGGCCTAAACACAATGATAGCGGACAGCAATGGAGCTGCGATCTAGGATTATCGATAAAGTGGAGATGTGGGACATAAGAGTAAGACATAGTGACGCAGGTACGGTTCTGAGGACAGTTGGACCAGCCAAGCGATCGCAGGTCGGTGGAAGAGGCCTTCGTACCTCTGAAGACAACCCTTCGTACCTCTGGAGACAGTGAGGATAGGCCTGACAATTAATTATACCAAAACGAAGTACATGGTTGCAGGTAGAGATAGAGTCAGGCATGGTGGTGTAGGTGCTGAGATAGTGTTTGATGGTGATGTGTTTGAAGTTGTTGAAGAACTTGTTTACCTTGGAACACTTGTGACATGTGACAACGACGTTTCCCGCGAAGTGAAAAGACGTGTTGCGGCTGCGAATAGGGCCTTTTACGGACTACGTTACCAGCTTAGGTCCCAAAGCTTGCAAACGAAAACAAAATTCACTGTAGCCATCAAGATATCAAGGTAGGTAAGTATGAAGGATAAACAATACTCCAAAAACACGTCATAGAAAAATGACAACGAATTCTTTCAGTGTCACCAGCATCAAGAAATTTTCCAGCATCCTCACACTACTGCCACACAAGGCTTACTGCCCATTCTAGCATCACCATTTTCTCGAGCGAAAACTCATCAAACCCTCCCCATCAGCCGGTCGTTCGTTCTGCTCGAACGACCGAACAAAATTTTCATCCCAATCGCGCAGGCAAGGACAGCATCTCAAAAACATCAACCAGCGCTCACACAATCGGGGGCTTCTGGTGGCAGCAGGCAGATGAAGAAAAGCAAAATTTTTATGGAACCCTCGATCGTAAAAACCCCAAGAAGATTTTCCCAGCTTTTACGAGCACAAATTTTTATGCAGTCCAATCTTAGCGGCGTCTTCCCCGGCATGAGGAAGACGACGACGGTTTTCTCGTTCCTTGCTCTCGGGCGCAAGGCTCTCTGCTCTACGGCGGCCTGGTGGTATCCTGAGGGTGCGCTGCAATCCCAAGAGCGTTTTGGTTGTGTGGCTTGGAGTAGGCACTGATAGAGTGCTCTGGCTTATAGCGGACCAAATTTTCACTTTTAACAATGGAGTTTCCAATTGTATAATAGTAGTTTACGCAACAAGTTGCAGAAAGACTATTTTTACAGCATGAGTCGTCCATTTATCCAACGAGACTTGCCGATAATTTTGATAGTTGCAGTTGTTGTGCATTATTGTTGAATGTTTCAGCAAGGTTGGAATATTCATTGGGTTAATGTTTCATTCTAAAGCTCAATATGCATCTCTCCGTGTAAAACTGATTCCTGGACCATGGACCGGTGCACGAGTTAACGAATTTGACATTTGAGAGGTGCCGAATTCACGCCATGGTCACGTAAATAACACGGCACCGCTTAAACGTCAGATAGTGAAGTCGTGCATCGGTCCATGGACCAATGCACGAGTTCACTAATTTGACGCTTGAGCGGTGCCGAATTCACTGGTTGCCATGGTCCCATAAATAACACGGCACCGCTAAAACGTCAAATAATGAACCCTTGCATAGGTTCATAGTGCACTGCTGTTTTGCTGTAGAACATAGTAGCACAGACAAACAGACGTAACACTGACGAAATTTCCATCGACCACTCATTTAACGATCATTTCAAATTCGCTATGTTACAAATCTCACAACCAGAGGCACGCGCATCATTTTTGTTCGCTTTTGACGTTTCACACAGCCGCCATCTGCCGGTCTTGTTGCACGAAACACCTTTTCGTGCAACACACTCACTACCCAAGCAGCACAGTTTGTTTCAACTCAAGAATAAAATAATCTCTTGAAACTAATGCAAGTTGTCAATGGTTGAAAATATGACTTTCAATTGCACTGAATATCAACGCAAAAAGCGCAAGAGGTGGAGTCTGTTTGCAACATATTTAAGTTTTATCGAAATTGCTTATTTGTGGCAAAATACTTGAGAGAAAAAAAATGAAAACAAAAATATGAACGAGAACCAAACTTCCGACCTCAAGATCACCAAACTTCTCCTCTACTCACTACTCCTCCAGCTCTTCGAACAATTGCTTCGCCAATGCACTATAAAAGCGACCACATGGCCCATTAATCAAAGCCTGTTGCTTATAACTTTACTGCACCCTTCGGAATACAAGTTCATTACTGTCAAAATTAGACCACGCCTGAAAAATCTAAACTTTTTGCAAAAACTTCCGCGCAACATATGAGAAACACCATTCAAACAAACAAACTGTTGCTAGACCATGTTTTCGTTGTAAGATAATACGTAAGGTGCAACTCAACCATATTGCAACTCGATTCAAACAAACATACTTCTAGCTGTCATACACGTAGTTTAGTGCAACCTGGTCGCAACTGGGATGAATCTTCTTGAGTTGTGGGTATGGAAACGAAAATTGAATGCAAGTTGCGGATGCTTTAAATGAAAGTAATTTGAAACATAACATTAAAACCGGCATTTTGGGAGAAGTTTCAAGAGTTTGTTTGAAAAGTTGCTGGAAACATCTTGACAAACTTGACTTCATTGCTATTTGCAAAGGACATTTGCAGCAAATCTTGTCGTTTCAAAAATGTTGAACGTCAAACAAGAAGTGAAATGCATGTTCATTGGAACGGAAATGAAACTTTATGAGCCTTGATATTGATATGCAACTGAACTAGATCCATGTATGTTACAGATGCTTTTATTGATACGCGATTGAAACCATTTTTGAAAAGCATCTCTTTGGAAGATGTTTCGTGTGGTACTTGGGTAGATGATGATGGTGTAACTGGGCAATGGATTTTGAAGAAATTCGTCCTAAGTGTTACGTCTGTTTGTCTGTGATAGTAGCCTGGATTACTTTGATATATTCTACTCGCCAGGAACACCACTGTTGCCTGCCGAGCAGTTGGTTGACCATGCAAAATACAAACCCAGTTTATGATTAAGCACTATGCCTACAGCAACCGAATCAAACGGAGAAACAACCAACACCAAGGTGGTTAACGTGGCAACCACCAGCACAGTAACTTGCAGTATTACCGTACATGCGAGAGCGCTGTTGGATAGCGCTGCAGATAGTATTCTAACCCAGGAATACCAAGTCAATTGTTCAAAAATCTGGAAGATTTTGAAAATTTGTCTGGAAAAGTCTGGATCTCCTATGTCGCATATGGAGAACCTTACAAATTATTTACAAATTCATTACAAATTTTATCTGGATCTTCCAGATTTTTGTAAAATTGGGCCTCAAAAATCTGGAATATTCCAGATAAATCTGGAAGGTTGGCAACGCTGCTAACCCCCAAACGTATGAGGAAGCAATTGGTACTCAAGAAGGAACCCAGCATAGTACTATGCTGGTTGTAGTTGTAGACATCCACGGTACTTCTAACAAGGTGCATGGGAGGTCACGGTGACTGTTCGTTCTAGAATTTCGAATTTGTCTCAAGCTATGGCGTATTATGTTTTGTCCAAGTTGTCAGCTAGCTTTCATAGACCCAAGTAAATGGAATTTACCATTAGGAGTTCGCGGACCCACACTTTCTCACGTCTGAACCTATTGACTTGGTGCTAGGAGCGGAATTCTTTTTCGCTATGTTTGTGTCTGGCCAGTGTATGACGATGGGTGACAATCTGCCTCTATTAGTTGACTCAGTTTTTGGATGGATAGCTACAGGTCGATACCCAATAGATATGTATTGTGTGATATAGTGATTTTGAGTCAAGTAGAGAGACTATTAGAGAAATTTTGGGTGAATGAGGAGGCCGATTTTGAGAATAATATGTCGCCCGACGAAGCCAAATGCGAAGATTATTATTCCCAAACAACCCGAAGACAAGTAATTGGGAGGTATTCGGTGTCCCTACCGCGGAACGGAGAATTAATTCGCAATCTGGGTGATTCGAGAGCAACAGCAAAGAAGAGATTTCTACAAATCAAACGACGGATAAATCGATAATCATCGTTACGCGATCAGTATGTGTTTTTTAAGCTCTGAAAGTTCACTTCGAATTGTGCCTCCGTTTTGGAAGGTATACCTAATGAAGACCTCTCAATTCAGGCAGCGGATAGAACTTACCTGGACCCGGACGCTATGATTAAAACGTTAGGACTGATTTGGATTTGGATAGTTTGATCCATTTGGATTTATAGGGCCTGTAATTACCAAAGCCAAAACCATTATGCAACTTTCATGGCAAATGTTGAATGATAATGGGCAAAAAAGCATGGGACTCGCCATTGCCATCGAAGATAGAAGAGAAGTTTTGGAGATTTTACCAACAAATTCCTTTACTGAACGATTCACGCATTGAAAGATTGGTAGTAACTCATCAAGCAACACAAAACCCAATTAAACATATTTTCGGATGCTTTGGAGAAGGTCCTAAGAGCGTATGTATACGTGAAGACAGCAGATTCATCAGGGCGAATAAAGGTGGATCTACTGTTATCCATCGACTTGGACGACCTTTGTTGCGAATCGTGGGATCCTCTCTGAAGAAATTTTAGAGAATCGTTTTTGGTGAACGTCGACTAGCTGCACACAAATTTGGAAAATGAGTTTACCGCAAATGGCAGAGGAGAGACTATAAGTTATTAACATTAACATCAAGGGTATCGGACCCTAGTTTCATTCATTTATCGGACCCTAGAGTACGTGAGTACTACGATATTCAAGCTACACTACAATTGTTCGTCATGCTGCTGCATTCGCAAGCTCGGACCATTGACCGCAGAAGAACTACTACGGGCCAAAACCAAAATAATACAGCGAGATGTTTTCGATGAGGAGTTAAAGGCGATAAAAAAGGGCGATAGTGTATCGCGACAGCCTTGGTAGGGAGCCGGATCCTATTCTTGGCACTTTTAATTCACTTCGGCAGTGGGGTTTTTTGAAAGCTACGGAGCTCATATTTGGCCACAGTATGCGTCGTACTAAAGCACAAAGTTTCAGACAATTCGTCCTAGAGAAACCCCCCATGCCAAAGTTAATCATGGAAGTGCCCAAGTAGCTCTGCACCCTATCGCCTTTTTGATGCGCATGATGGTTTGTTGAGGATTGGGAGAGACTTGGGAATTCGGAAGGGTGTGGGAATGCGAAGCACTCAATTGTGCTACCTGTACGCCATACGCTAACAAGGCTAATACTTCGACACTATTATTTAAAACTGTTGCTCGCTGGCAGTGTTGATAGACTCGCACTCAAATGTCAATCAATACGCTCTCCCGAGAGAGCAAAATCATTAGAGATCTCTTTCGTAAATCTCACGCTTGAGATTTTGATGCGAAATCAACTCAATCAACTCAAACCGTAAAAAATGATTCAGTCGCAAAACCCGGCCAAAACTCGTGAAACCAGAATATTGTTGTTTACGTTAGAAAGGATCACATAATTTTACAAGACTAACAGAAAATTATTGCTGTGTGTGAGTTAACTGTGGAAATATGAGACGTAATGAGTCAAAAAGGGGAGCCAACTCATCCATGATTTTTTGACTGCTGAGTTGCGTGATTGACAACTCACGCATGAAAAATCTCAAGCGTGAGTTGTGAGAAATTGAGTTTTTCACAACGCTGCTCGCTGGACCGCAACTCTGATGAGCGCAGTTCTTTTCCGATTTTGGCCTCTCTGAGGACGTAATTCAGCGAAACAGATTTGTCATGAGTGTATGCGTTGCTATCGGACGAAGCCAGCGACCATTCGTCAGTTCATGGCTGAACTACCTAAACCTAGAGTTGGTCCAGCAAAACCGTTTACACGACAGGAGTCAACTATTTCTGGGTATCGAAGAACAGCAGTAAAGGCGTAATAGGCAGTGTTTGCATGTTTCTACACGAAGGCAGTACACTTTGAGTTAGCCACAGATTTATCAACGGGCCTGCTTTATCCAAAAGTTAAGGAGGTTCATTTCGCGTACCGTAAAACGGGGTAACTTTGATAATGCAGGTAACTTTGATAGTGCGTAACCCACCACATACTAAACGAAATATCATAATTTCTGTTAATCAGTTAAGCAAAACGAATGCAAAACTAAAGAATATTAGTATGACACTTCATGTAAGAGCGGTTTTCATTTGAATCAAGAACATTTTAGGCTTTTTATACGAATTTAAAAAATTTACACAATTTTAGCATTTTTGAAACGTTTACAAACAATCTGTTCTACGATCACTATTTGATGTAGTTTTGAATAGTTGGCCACTTATCTTTGACAGCCTAGTTATCATAGAACTTGAATGTGGTCTCAAATCTCTTAGCGAAAAGCATTTTCACAAACTGGGACCATTTTTGTAATCTAAGTCAGAAATTTCCATATAACGTTAAACGCCTAGAGGTATGCAATGCCCTACAAATGTTCGTTATGCATTCAATTTTGTTCGAATCATACTCCATTATCAAGGTTACCCCAGAACAGAAAACCGACTTTCGATTAAATGAAAAATTATATATCCATTCAAAATAAATCTTTTGCCAATTTATCGACTGTAATCGATAGCCAGGATGCCAGTACTTGTTTTAAAAATATAAATTGTAAATCTTTGAAATAGCAAGCATAAATATTCAAGTTTTCTTCGAAAAAAAATTTGGGGTGGGTAATGTCTATTACATTACCGCGGGGTTGACGTAGAACTACGATGATTTATAATTGATCTAACAATCGAAGCACCCTCACATAATTTCAGGTTTATACCATGTTCAAATCCTTGCTTATAAATAGAAGTTCATAGCTGTTTGTCAATACTGCACCGTGCATGATTTTGAAATTTTACGTTATTTTCATAGTAATAGACATGCTTTAACGCAAAAAATTTGGGGTGGGTAATGTCTATTACATTACCGCGGGGTTGACGTAGAACTACGATGATTTATAATTGATCTAACAATCGAAGCACCCTCACATAATTTCAGGTTTATACCATGTTCAAATCCTTGCTTATAAATAGAAGTTCATAGCTGTTTGTCAATACTGCACCGTGCATGATTTTGAAATTTTACGTTATTTTCATAGTAATAGACATGCTTTAACGCAAAAAAAACTTCACAACACACAATTCAACAATAGTTACGACAAGCAACGTAAATTTACTGCAGCTTACATTGATATTTGTGCTCCATTACGAATAAATAAAATCGTGTGATACGATGATCAATTTCACCCTTCTGATCAATTACACCCGATTTTACGGTACTCATCAATATGCAGGCTTGGCCGCTATGATCCAGTATTTCACGCAGTTCGTCTCAAAGCGTCACTAATCGATGATTGCCTAAGCGCTGCAGCTCATTCCTCAAGTCAACCCTCTTGGGAGAATTGCTGCTTTCGGCGTGATGGAACTTAAAAAAATTGGAAGAGTTTGTCAAAAATAGTCCTTGCAGTGAAGTATCCCGCGACAAACCAACATATACCAATTGCTGATCCTGGCTTTTGTCATAGTCGTATACGACCTCGGGGAAAGTTCCACCTTGCGACTTATGAACAGTAAAAGCACAGGCACTAACCATCGGGAACTGGATGCGCAAATGCAAACGTAGATTATGCCGCACAGTTTGAAAGTAACATAAACATTCTCTATACAGGAGTGAAATTGGAATTTCAAAACCAAGAGCCTTACGTTGGCATGAAATATTTTGAACTCTTATAACTGTTTGCTGGTTTAACGAAATTCCTTGAATGGCACCTCAATTGAAAGATAAGACATCAAAGGGTCATGTCGTTTACTCACTGAATCCCACATACCTGTCCAAATAGTTTAATTACTGTTTTAAAATAGAACGTCGATTTCAAGCAAATTTATAAATAGGGGTGCTAGAGAAAATTTGACGTCATTTGCTTTCCATTCTCCGCTTGGATCGCATCTCAGCAGGCAATAGATCGTCTGGCTCTGACCGGGCGTGCTTCTCAGGCACAGACATCGATAGCGAAGGACGCCCCCGTTTGTCTTGCTTCGCTCAAATCAAACTGTCGAGTGAGCGAGAGAAGATGCCGTCCGAAGCGAAAGTCATCACCGCTGCCGCCGCCAAGAAGAAGAAGAAGAAGAGGAAGCAGTCCACAGGAAAATTTGCGGTCGAACTGTGAACACGGTCGGGCAAGTCATTCTCGCTTTGTGCTTCACCGCTTGTTTGCGTTCACCCAGCCATCGTCATCGCCGCCATCATCAGATTTCGACTTATGCCCGGTGATCCACTACCTGTTACTGTTGTGCGCCATCCACGTCACGAAACTTTCGGTTCGTCGTATAAGCAAATAACTTGCTCAAATTTATACATTTGAGTTGAGGATTCCCCGTTTGACCATGGCAATCAACTGATAACATCCCGCAGTGTTATTTATCTGTAAGAGCATCAAAGCTAACAAAGCCATCGGCCCTTTTCAGGGCCATCAAATTAGTGGAAAAGAGTTAAAATTGAAATATTTCCGACTTTATATATGACTTCTTATATTCCTAAATCAATTTCACAGCTTCATACAAAATTTCATTTGTCATGAATAATTTATGACTAAACATTTTGAGACTGTAATCGCGGACGCTGCTGCAGTGCCGTCGGGGTGAGTGCTCAACATTCCACAACAATTGTAAAATAGAGTGGCATTTCCAACAGCGTCTTTGATGTTCCATATTTTATGGGAACACTTTGATTTGCAAAATTATCACATGTAACAAAATTGCGACATATTTAGAATGCTTTTGAAAAGACATTCTCATTCAACAATTGTAATAATTTTGGCACCCATGGATCAGAAATTTACCGCCATAATAAAGAAAACTATTGATTATCAATAGCTCGTATTGAATATTTACTTAATGTCAACCATTCCAACAATTCATGTTCGACCAATTTGTCACGCATTAGCATTCTCCGCAATTTTCAAGTAATTCCAAGCCCAACACATTATTGGCACATACCCATTCCCCAGATTGGTCGATCAGAAAGCGAAGAGCACAAGGAAAGGAGGAACATCATCTGCTATTCTGAGGTTATAAAACATGCTTCCTTCGTTGGATTCAGTTTCATTCCAATTCCGCTTTCGAGCTGGTAAGAGCTCCTCCGAACTTGCTCAGCGAAAGGTACCTCGCTGCTAGAAATCTGCTGAGCTGTTAATCTTCAAGCTGCCAATCCAGCATCTGGTTTGTGAAATCGCTCAAGATTTCTAGGTTGACCGATCCGCGCTTCTAGATTTCGACTCGTGGTCACAGCATCCAAGCTCAATCGGCCCTTTTCAGGGCCAACATACGTTCATAAAAGGGTTTATTGGATGATATTTACTGATTTATCTATAATGATGTAAATATCGCGGTATACTAAAATTTGGTTCACATAATTTACCCCACATAATTACATGAGTTTGAGAATTTACCGCTGCAGCGCCGTCGGACCGTAATAACATCATACTACTCAGCATTGTATGGTATTTCTAACAGCATCGTTGATTTTTCATATAATGGGGGAACACTTCCTAAATTCTCGAGTATGGAAATTGGAAAATGTATTAAAATTGCGACAGATTTTAAATACTGTTCAATAAACTGTTTCCTGACCAATTGTAATGAGCAACTATCTGTCGCAATTTTAATACATTTTCCAATTTCCGTACTCGAGAATTTTGGAAGCGGGGGCCATGACTGGTCCTGGCTGGAAATATTCGTGGGGAGAAACTCGACCCTTTGCTGCAGGAATTTCATTATCAACTCTTTGGTAAAACAGAAATTTTCCGAGGAAAATTCTGCTAAAAGTGAACTTTTTCAAAACAACTCTTATTGATTGGAATATTTATCAACAACTCTTTGTTAAGTAAAATCATCCTAAATAACTCTTTGCTCCATCGCCAAACCAAACCATTTCATTGAATTCATCAAGTACAAGAATATGAATGGTAAGGAGAGGCAGATGGTGTATATTTCGCTGGCGTTAGTTTCCAACAGGTCGCTGGTTGGCGCTGACTACTAATCCGTCCACTGAATGTTTTTCAGTTGTTGCTTTCGCTTCGTTGCTTCGCTACTCGCACACTGCTGAGGCTTTCACGCGCTCTTCTTTGCAGCTCCGTTGCTTGATCCGTTCGTTATGCCGTTCGATTTGTGAATGAGCTGGGAGCAGAACAACCAGTGGTTTTATTTGCTCGAGCTCCGTTTACCGATGGCGAGTGGTGGGGTTCTCGCTTGGTTGTTTCATCACTCCGTTCGCTACTCGCACGCGATTGGTTATTGCTTTCGCGCTATTTTCGTTGATGGTGTGATTCTTCGCTGAGAAAAAAAAAACTGAAACTCTTTTGATTTTTCATGCAAAATGACCAACTATATCTCAGTTATTAATGGACCGATTTGAATGAAATTTTCACAGAATATCAGACATAACTTAAATATAAACATATATTTTTGAGTGATTTTTCCAATCACACGTTGAAAAGCAGTAACGGTTTGACTAAAGTGAATTTTTTGACGATTTTTTATAATTGACATAACTAAACATATTGAAGGAATAGCTTCATGGTATCTTCAGCAAAGTTGTAGATTTTGACGAGATGAATAAGTTTGCTGAAGGCAGTTTTTTGACGTAGGACTACGTCTTTGTTTTCTATATTGGGGTGCACTTTAAAAGTACGGAAAATGAGACATGTAACGAAATTAGGGGAGATTTTGAACGTTAATAACTTAGATGTTTATTAACTAATTATTACAATTTTAGTATCATTCGATCAGAAATGTATCTACGCATCGTTAGTAATATATCCGATAAGTGAATTTTGTTGTTAAACTATTGAAAATTTGATAAATGTTGACCCCTTTCTTATCCAACCAATCACGTACGAGCACTTTTCGACGGTGTCGCTTCCCACTATAAAAGCAAACGGGTCCCTGCTTCTTCCCTCAGTCTTCTTTTTGCGGTCGGACTGTGAGCACGGTCGGGCGAGTCATTCTCGCTTTGCTTTTGCACCCGCGTCACAGTCCAATTTGTGTCGTCGGAAGAGGAAGACGCAAGATTGATTTGCGGTGGCGATGACGATGGCTTGGGCGCTTCTCCGAGCGGCAAACTACTGCTGCTCGGAGAAGCGTCCAAACCATCGTCGTCGCCGCCGCTAATTTATCCGCGCTCCCAGATTTCGACCCGTGATACATTCAGCATCGGCGGTGAAGAAGCAAGCCCGTTAGGAGCCAATTACCAGAAGCCCCCAGAGTTGCTGCTAATCGAGCGTCGGAATCGCTCGAGATTCCAAGAGTGAGCATCGTTTCCGGATTTCGACTTGTGCCCGGGGATCCACTACCCGTTGCTGTTGCTGTTTGCGTTGAGGATTTCCCGTTTGACCATGGCAATTAAGTGATAACTTCCCGCAGTGCTATTTATCTGCCATCGGACCTTGTCAGGACCATCAAATTTGTGGAAAAGAGTTGAAGGAATAATATTTCCGACCTTATTAGATCTTATATTTCTCAATCAATCTCGCAGCTTCATACAAAATTTAATTTGTTATGAATAATTGACTTTTCGTGGACGCTGCTGCAGTGCCGTCGGGGTGAGTGCTCAACATTTCACAACGAATGTAAACTAGAGTGGCACATCCAACAGTATCTTTGATTTGCCATATTTTATGGGAGCACTTCGATTATGAAAATGTGATAACATGTAACAAAATTGCGACATGTTTAGAATGGTTTTGAACAGAAATTCTGATAGAACAATTTTCATCATTTTGGCACGCATTAATCAGAAATTCACCTTCATACTAAAGAAAACTATTGATTATCAATAGCTAACTATAGAATATTTAGTAAATGTCAACCCTTTCAACAATTCATGTTCGATCAATTTCTCACGCATTATCATTTTCCGCAATTTTAAAGTAATTCTTGGCCCAACACATTATTGGCACATACCCATTTTCCAGATTGGTCGACTAGAAAGAGAAGAGCACGAATGGGAGGAGCATAATCTGCTAATCTAAGGGTATATAGCATGCTTCCTTCGTTGGATTCGGTTTCATTCCGTTTCGACTTCCGAGCTGGCAAGAGCTCCTCCGTTCCTGCGCAGCGACGTCCTTCAAGCTAGCGATCCAGTGTCTGGTGGTCGGTGGTCAAGAAGCAAGCCCGTTAGGAGTTAAATTCCAGAAGCTGATCCGAAGAGGAAAGAGCACCGAATCAAGCGTCGGACTTATGAAATCGCTCAAGATTTCAAGAATGAGCATCGTTTCCAGATTTCGCCTTGTGCCCGGTAATCCACTACCCGTTGCTGTTGTGCGCCATCCAAGGACCATGGCAATAAACTGATCGATCCCGGAGTGCTATTTATCTGTGACCGTATCGAGGCTAAGAAAGCCATCGGCCCTTGTCAGGGTCATCAAATTTGTGGAAAAGAGTTGAAGGAATAATATTTCCGACCTTATAAGATCTTGTATTCCTCAATTAATCTCGCAGCTTCGTACAAAATTTAATTTGTTATGAATAATTGATGGCACGACAATTTGAGACTATTCGTGGACGCTGCTGCAGTGCCGTCGGGGTGAGTGATCAACATTTCACAACGATTGTAAACTAGAGTGGAATTTCCGACAGTGTCTTTGATTTGCCATATTTTATGAGAACACTTCGATTACGAAAATGATCACATGTAACAACATTGCGACATGTTTAGAATGCTTTTGAAAAGAAATTCCCATTGAACAATTTTCATAATTTTGGCACCATGGATCAGAAATTTACCTTCATATTAATGAAAACTATAGATTATCAATAGCGAACTATTGAATATTTAGTAAATGTCAACCCTTTCATTCATGTTCGACCAATTTCTCACGCATTATCATTTTTCGCAATTATCAAGTAATTCTAAGTCCAACTCATTATTGGCGATTAGAAAGAGAAGAGCACGAATGGGAGGAGCATAATCTGCTAATCTAAGGGTATATAGCATGCTTCCCACGTTGGATTCGGTTTCATTCCGTTTCTACTTCCGAGCTGGCAAGAGCTCCTCCGATCCTGTGCAGCGACGTCTGCACTTGCTGATTTCAAGCTAGCGATCCAGCGTCCGAGCGTCGTGAGCATCGTTTCCAGATTTCGCCTTGTGCCCAGTGATCCCCACAACCCGTTGCTGTTGTGCGCCATCCACGGACCATGGCAATCAACTGATCAATCCCGCAGTGCTATTTATCTGTGAGCGTATCGAGGCTAAGAAAGCCATCGGCCCTTGTCAGGGCCATCAAATTTGTGGAAAAGAGTTGAAAGAATAATATTTCCGACCTTATTACATCTTTAATTCCTCAATCAATCTCACAGTTTCGTACAAAATTTAATTTGTCATGAATAATTGATGGCACGACAGTTTGAGACTATTCTTGGACGCTGCTGCTGTGCCGTCGGGGTGAGTGCTCAACATTTCACAACGAATGTAAACTAGAGTGGAATTTCCGACAGTGTCTTTGATTTGCCATATTTTATGAGAACACTTCGATTACGAAAATGATCACATGTAACAAAATTGCGACATGTTTAGAATGGTTTTGAAAAGAAATTCCCATTGAACAATTTTCATAATTTTGGCACCATGGATCAGAAATTTACCTTCATATTAATGAAAACTATTGATTATCAATAGCGAACTATTGAATATTTAGTAATTGTCAACCCTTTCATTCATGTTCGACAAATTTCTCACGCATTATAATTTTTCGCAATTGTCAAGTAATTCTAAGTCCAACTCATTATTGGCACATTTGAATTTCCCAGATTGTCGATTAGAAAGAGAAGAGCACGAAGGGGAGGAGCATAATCTGCTAATCTAAGGGTATATAGCATGCTTCCTTCGTTGGATTCGGTTTCATTCCGTTTCGACTTCCGAGCTGGTAAGAAATCATCCAAACCTGCTTAGCGAGGAGCACCTTGCAGCCAGAAGCCTGCTTAGCTGTTGATCAGCGTCTGGTTTGTGAAATCGCCCTAGATTGACCCGCGCTTCTAGATTTCGACTCAAGATTTCAAAATTGAGCTACATTTCCATATTTCGACTTCAGCCGTGTGATCCACTACCTGTTGCTGATGTGTGCCATCCCTACCACCAAACATTCAGCTGTTTCGTCGTATAAGCAGAGAACTTATTCAAATTTATACACTTGTGTTGAGGATTCTCCGTTTAACCATGGCAATCAACTGATAACATCCTGTAGTGCGATTCATCTATAACGAGTTAACAAAGCCACCAGGGCCACCAAATGTGCGTAAAAGAGTTAACAGAATAATATATCCGACTTTATTTATCACATTGCCAAGCAATGAATAATATTTCTCTCAAACCATAAGACCAACAAAGCGATGACCGGAGCTTTCATTACAATCCTTGAATATTTTCCTATAGACACATTACTATTAAATATTCGCTATTTAGTTTAGCATGGTGAACATTGAGGAACTACTGTTCTTTCCAATGCTATAATATATTTCATAATATAATATCAAAATCATCATACAACCTGAAGTGAAATTTCACATCCTCATAGATATGTATGACGAATGATTGACCAAATTGTAATGTTCATACAAAACGAACTCACGTTCTTCGGATAAATATAAAGTATATTTGGGACATGATTAAACGTACACTTGGCTGCAAATCGTTATATGCATAAATATTTACGAAATTTTCGAGCACTGAAAACAGTATGAAGTCAAAACGAGCAACAAGAACGACATCAAAATCAATTACATAAACCGTCGTGGTCCTACGTCACCAGTTCGTACAACCCCATAGGGATGTACCCTTATAGTTTTTGTGTAAGTTTATCAGATTTTAAGATAAAAAGTTTTGAATTTTTCGTCGAAAATTACAGTTTAGTCAAACCGTTATTACTTATAAACTTGTGATTGAAAAAAATATTCAAAAATATATGTTAAAACTCAAATTACATCTGATGTTCTGTGAAAGTTTCATTCGAAAATATTTTGTATGGAAAATCGCACAGCACAGCAAAACAGCTCAGCAGGCTTCTAGCCCCGAGGTACTTCTCGCTAAGCAAGTTCGGAGGAGCTCTTACCAGCTCGAAAGCGGAAATGGAATGAAACTGAATCCAACGAAGGCAGCATGTTTTATAACCTTGGAATAGCAGATGATGTTCCTCCCTTTTGTGCTCTTCGCTTTCTGATCGACCAATCTGGGAAATGGGTATGTGCCAATAATGTGTTGGGCTTGGAATTACTTGAAAATTGCGTAGAATACTAATACGTGAGAAATTGGTCGAACATGAATTGTTGGAATGATTGGCACTCCCTAAATATTCAATACGAGCTATTGATAATGAATAGTTTTCTTTATTATGACGGTAAATTTCTGATAAATGGGTGCCAAAATTAATACAATTTTTCAATGAGAATGTCTTTTCAAAAGCATTCTAAATATGTCGCAATTTTGTTACATGGGATAATTTTCCTAATCAAAGTGTTCCCATAAAATATGGAACATAAAAGGCGCTGTTGGAAAAGCCACTCTATTTTACAATATTTGTGAAATGTTGAGCACTCACCCCGACGGCACTGCAGCAGCGTCCGCGAGTACAATCTCAAATGGTTGAGTCATAAATTATTCATGACAAATGAAATTTTGTATGAATCCGTGAAATTGATTTACGAATATTAGAAGTTATAAATAAAGTTGGAAATATTTCTCTTTTAACTCTTTTCCACAAATTTGATGGCTCTGAAAAGAACCGATGGCTTTGTTAGCTTCGATGTTGTTACGGATAAATAACACTGCTCGGACCAGCAAAACTCAGGGGGCTTCTGGTATTTGCTCCTAACGGGATTGCTTCTTGACCACCAATGATGATTTCATCACGAGTCGAAATTTTGAAGCGCGGGTCAACAGCTCCTCGGCCGATGAAATTTGCGGCGGCGATGACGATGGCTGGGTGAACGCAAACAAGCGGTGAAGCACAAAGCGAGAATGACTCGCCCGACCGTGTTCACAGTTCGACCGCAAATTCACCTGTAGACTGCTTCCTCTTCTACTTCTAGGCGGCGGCAGCTGTGATGGCTGTAGCTTCGGACGGCATCTTCTCTCACTCGCTCGACAGTTTGATTTGAGCGAAGCAAGACAAACGGGGGGGTCGATCGCTATCGATGTCTGTGCCTGAGAAGCACGCCCGGTCAGAGCAAGCCAATCTGTCGCCTGCTGAGGTGCGGGCCAATCGGAGAGTGAAAAGCAAATGACGTCAAATTTTCTCTAGCCACCCCTATTTATAGATTTGCTTGAAATCAACGTTCTATTTTAAAACAGTTATTAAACTATTTGGACAGGTATGTGGGATTCAGTAAGTAAACGACATGAAGCTTTGATGTCTTATCTTTCGATCGAGGTGCTAATCAAGAAATTTCGTTAAGCCAGCGAAAAGTTATAAACGTTTAAAATATTTCATGCCAGCGTAACGCTCTTGGTTTTGAAATTCCAATTTCACTCCTGTATAGAGAAGAAAGACGTACTTCTACGTCAAAAAAACTTCACAACACACAATTCAACAATAGTTACGACAAGCAACGTAAATTTACTGCAGCTTACATTGATATTTGTGCTCCATTACGAATAAATAAAATCGTGTGATACGATGATCAATTTCACCCTTCTGATCAATTACACCCGATTTTACGGTACTCATCAATATGCAGGCTTGGCCGCTATGATCCAGTATTTCACGCAGTTCGTCTCAAAGCGTCACTAATCGATGATTGCCTAAGCGCTGCAGCTCATTCCTCAAGTCAACCCTCTTGGGAGAATTGCTGCTTTCGGCGTGATGGAACTTAAAAAAATTGGAAGAGTTTGTCAAAAATAGTCCTTGCAGTGAAGTATCCCGCGACAAACCAACATATACCAATTGCTGATCCTGGCTTTTGTCATAGTCGTATACGACCTCGGGGAAAGTTCCACCTTGCGACTTATGAACAGTAAAAGCACAGGCACTAACCATCGGGAACTGGATGCGCAAATGCAAACGTAGATTATGCCGCACAGTTTGAAAGTAACATAAACATTCTCTATACAGGAGTGAAATTGGAATTTCAAAACCAAGAGCCTTACGTTGGCATGAAATATTTTGAACTCTTATAACTGTTTGCTGGTTTAACGAAATTCCTTGAATGGCACCTCAATTGAAAGATAAGACATCAAAGGGTCATGTCGTTTACTCACTGAATCCCACATACCTGTCCAAATAGTTTAATTACTGTTTTAAAATAGAACGTCGATTTCAAGCAAATTTATAAATAGGGGTGCTAGAGAAAATTTGACGTCATTTGCTTTCCATTCTCCGCTTGGATCGCATCTCAGCAGGCAATAGATCGTCTGGCTCTGACCGGGCGTGCTTCTCAGGCACAGACATCGATAGCGAAGGACGCCCCCGTTTGTCTTGCTTCGCTCAAATCAAACTGTCGAGTGAGCGAGAGAAGATGCCGTCCGAAGCGAAAGTCATCACCGCTGCCGCCGCCAAGAAGAAGAAGAAGAAGAGGAAGCAGTCCACAGGAAAATTTGCGGTCGAACTGTGAACACGGTCGGGCAAGTCATTCTCGCTTTGTGCTTCACCGCTTGTTTGCGTTCACCCAGCCATCGTCATCGCCGCCATCATCAGATTTCGACTTATGCCCGGTGATCCACTACCTGTTACTGTTGTGCGCCATCCACGTCACGAAACTTTCGGTTCGTCGTATAAGCAAATAACTTGCTCAAATTTATACATTTGAGTTGAGGATTCCCCGTTTGACCATGGCAATCAACTGATAACATCCCGCAGTGTTATTTATCTGTAAGAGCATCAAAGCTAACAAAGCCATCGGCCCTTTTCAGGGCCATCAAATTAGTGGAAAAGAGTTAAAATTGAAATATTTCCGACTTTATATATGACTTCTTATATTCCTAAATCAATTTCACAGCTTCATACAAAATTTCATTTGTCATGAATAATTTATGACTAAACATTTTGAGACTGTAATCGCGGACGCTGCTGCAGTGCCGTCGGGGTGAGTGCTCAACATTCCACAACAATTGTAAAATAGAGTGGCATTTCCAACAGCGTCTTTGATGTTCCATATTTTATGGGAACACTTTGATTTGCAAAATTATCACATGTAACAAAATTGCGACATATTTAGAATGCTTTTGAAAAGACATTCTCATTCAACAATTGTAATAATTTTGGCACCCATGGATCAGAAATTTACCGCCATAATAAAGAAAACTATTGATTATCAATAGCTCGTATTGAATATTTACTTAATGTCAACCATTCCAACAATTCATGTTCGACCAATTTGTCACGCATTAGCATTCTCCGCAATTTTCAAGTAATTCCAAGCCCAACACATTATTGGCACATACCCATTCCCCAGATTGGTCGATCAGAAAGCGAAGAGCACAAGGAAAGGAGGAACATCATCTGCTATTCTGAGGTTATAAAACATGCTTCCTTCGTTGGATTCAGTTTCATTCCAATTCCGCTTTCGAGCTGGTAAGAGCTCCTCCGAACTTGCTCAGCGAAAGGTACCTCGCTGCTAGAAATCTGCTGAGCTGTTAATCTTCAAGCTGCCAATCCAGCATCTGGTTTGTGAAATCGCTCAAGATTTCTAGGTTGACCGATCCGCGCTTCTAGATTTCGACTCGTGGTCACAGCATCCAAGCTCAATCGGCCCTTTTCAGGGCCAACATACGTTCATAAAAGGGTTTATTGGATGATATTTACTGATTTATCTATAATGATGTAAATATCGCGGTATACTAAAATTTGGTTCACATAATTTACCCCACATAATTACATGAGTTTGAGAATTTACCGCTGCAGCGCCGTCGGACCGTAATAACATCATACTACTCAGCATTGTATGGTATTTCTAACAGCATCGTTGATTTTTCATATAATGGGGGAACACTTCCTAAATTCTCGAGTATGGAAATTGGAAAATGTATTAAAATTGCGACAGATTTTAAATACTGTTCAATAAACTGTTTCCTGACCAATTGTAATGAGCAACTATCTGTCGCAATTTTAATACATTTTCCAATTTCCGTACTCGAGAATTTTGGAAGCGGGGGCCATGACTGGTCCTGGCTGGAAATATTCGTGGGGAGAAACTCGACCCTTTGCTGCAGGAATTTCATTATCAACTCTTTGGTAAAACAGAAATTTTCCGAGGAAAATTCTGCTAAAAGTGAACTTTTTCAAAACAACTCTTATTGATTGGAATATTTATCAACAACTCTTTGTTAAGTAAAATCATCCTAAATAACTCTTTGCTCCATCGCCAAACCAAACCATTTCATTGAATTCATCAAGTACAAGAATATGAATGGTAAGGAGAGGCAGATGGTGTATATTTCGCTGGCGTTAGTTTCCAACAGGTCGCTGGTTGGCGCTGACTACTAATCCGTCCACTGAATGTTTTTCAGTTGTTGCTTTCGCTTCGTTGCTTCGCTACTCGCACACTGCTGAGGCTTTCACGCGCTCTTCTTTGCAGCTCCGTTGCTTGATCCGTTCGTTATGCCGTTCGATTTGTGAATGAGCTGGGAGCAGAACAACCAGTGGTTTTATTTGCTCGAGCTCCGTTTACCGATGGCGAGTGGTGGGGTTCTCGCTTGGTTGTTTCATCACTCCGTTCGCTACTCGCACGCGATTGGTTATTGCTTTCGCGCTATTTTCGTTGATGGTGTGATTCTTCGCTGAGAAAAAAAAAACTGAAACTCTTTTGATTTTTCATGCAAAATGACCAACTATATCTCAGTTATTAATGGACCGATTTGAATGAAATTTTCACAGAATATCAGACATAACTTAAATATAAACATATATTTTTGAGTGATTTTTCCAATCACACGTTGAAAAGCAGTAACGGTTTGACTAAAGTGAATTTTTTGACGATTTTTTATAATTGACATAACTAAACATATTGAAGGAATAGCTTCATGGTATCTTCAGCAAAGTTGTAGATTTTGACGAGATGAATAAGTTTGCTGAAGGCAGTTTTTGTGTAAGTTTATCAGATTTTAAGATAAAAAGTTTTGAATTTTTCGTCGAAAATTACAGTTTAGTCAAACCGTTATTACTTATAAACTTGTGATTGAAAAAAATATTCAAAAATATATGTTAAAACTCAAATTACATCTGATGTTCTGTGAAAGTTTCATTCGAAAATATTTTGTATGGAAAATCGCACAGCACAGCAAAACAGCTCAGCAGGCTTCTAGCCCCGAGGTACTTCTCGCTAAGCAAGTTCGGAGGAGCTCTTACCAGCTCGAAAGCGGAAATGGAATGAAACTGAATCCAACGAAGGCAGCATGTTTTATAACCTTGGAATAGCAGATGATGTTCCTCCCTTTTGTGCTCTTCGCTTTCTGATCGACCAATCTGGGAAATGGGTATGTGCCAATAATGTGTTGGGCTTGGAATTACTTGAAAATTGCGTAGAATACTAATACGTGAGAAATTGGTCGAACATGAATTGTTGGAATGATTGGCACTCCCTAAATATTCAATACGAGCTATTGATAATGAATAGTTTTCTTTATTATGACGGTAAATTTCTGATAAATGGGTGCCAAAATTAATACAATTTTTCAATGAGAATGTCTTTTCAAAAGCATTCTAAATATGTCGCAATTTTGTTACATGGGATAATTTTCCTAATCAAAGTGTTCCCATAAAATATGGAACATAAAAGGCGCTGTTGGAAAAGCCACTCTATTTTACAATATTTGTGAAATGTTGAGCACTCACCCCGACGGCACTGCAGCAGCGTCCGCGAGTACAATCTCAAATGGTTGAGTCATAAATTATTCATGACAAATGAAATTTTGTATGAATCCGTGAAATTGATTTACGAATATTAGAAGTTATAAATAAAGTTGGAAATATTTCTCTTTTAACTCTTTTCCACAAATTTGATGGCTCTGAAAAGAACCGATGGCTTTGTTAGCTTCGATGTTGTTACGGATAAATAACACTGCTCGGACCAGCAAAACTCAGGGGGCTTCTGGTATTTGCTCCTAACGGGATTGCTTCTTGACCACCAATGATGATTTCATCACGAGTCGAAATTTTGAAGCGCGGGTCAACAGCTCCTCGGCCGATGAAATTTGCGGCGGCGATGACGATGGCTGGGTGAACGCAAACAAGCGGTGAAGCACAAAGCGAGAATGACTCGCCCGACCGTGTTCACAGTTCGACCGCAAATTCACCTGTAGACTGCTTCCTCTTCTACTTCTAGGCGGCGGCAGCTGTGATGGCTGTAGCTTCGGACGGCATCTTCTCTCACTCGCTCGACAGTTTGATTTGAGCGAAGCAAGACAAACGGGGGGGTCGATCGCTATCGATGTCTGTGCCTGAGAAGCACGCCCGGTCAGAGCAAGCCAATCTGTCGCCTGCTGAGGTGCGGGCCAATCGGAGAGTGAAAAGCAAATGACGTCAAATTTTCTCTAGCCACCCCTATTTATAGATTTGCTTGAAATCAACGTTCTATTTTAAAACAGTTATTAAACTATTTGGACAGGTATGTGGGATTCAGTAAGTAAACGACATGAAGCTTTGATGTCTTATCTTTCGATCGAGGTGCTAATCAAGAAATTTCGTTAAGCCAGCGAAAAGTTATAAACGTTTAAAATATTTCATGCCAGCGTAACGCTCTTGGTTTTGAAATTCCAATTTCACTCCTGTATAGAGAAGAAAGACGTACTTCTACGTCAAAACTATCAAAGTATTACGGGGTAATCAAAACGGGGTATTACGGTAGCGGAAAGTGTGCGTGTTGTTCTCCGATAACGACACAAATTTTAGGTGCAAAGAACGCTGGCCATGGAAAGGCTTCTACGGAATCTTCGATCTAAGGAGCATAACGACGCAGTTTCGAAGGGGTGTATAGAAGAAGGAATGCAGAGGAGTTTCATACTCCCTGGCGCCCCTCACTTTGGCGGCCTGTGGGAGAGTGCCGTCCGATCGACAAAGGTGCACCTGCTGAAAGTACTGGGCGACACAGCGGTATCCTATGAGGATATGACGACTCTCCTAGCCCAGGTGAAGTGTTGTTTAAATCCAAAGCCCCTAACACCTCTATCTGATGACCCTGAAGATTTGAAGGTCTTAATTCCTGGGCATTTTTTGGCTTCAGCGTCCCTCCAAGCATTACCCGAGGAGACGGCGTACCACCAGGAAGGCTTCAACATCGGGACTTTATCCAACAGTGTTCAACAGTGTCTTCAGTTTCACTGGAAATTTCAGGCCCGTATTATATGGTGGCAACCGCTTACGGAAATTAGGACTTGAAGTCTGGTAGTGATTCGCGACGGTAATCAACCGCCGACACACTGGAGCTCAACTAAGTATATCTACTTAGTAGTTAATAAAGTTTAGTTTGGATTATGGTGTTTTAGTGCTCAAGCGATCCAATATTTTGATGGTATACCGAATAGACTCAAGTGATCAGTGAATTGGTTCCATTCAAAAATCTCAAAACGATCGGAACCCCAGGAATACTCACCCCACGATCGACCAACCCGGTGAAAATCCGAAACAGCCGCCTCAGCCATCGGTCAGTTACAATGAAACCTATTGTATTTTAATAACCACTACATTCTGTGATGGAATGTTTTGTCAGTGGCGAAAGCATGCTATCTACCGTTTTGATTCATGTTACGGACACTGAAGACATCGGTGAAGTATAACTAATCAGAAAGCATATTAAATACATAATTCTGTATGATTGCGCCTATCGAGCCTTCATAACACTTATCTTTCGAAGGGTGGGTGAAGATGTTGATTCCGCAACATGAATAATTTGAAATAAATAGAATTATGCGAACTTTACATGATTCTTATTCCGAACGCTTCCTTACTTTTACCTCATATTCCAAACACTTTGATTCTATTTCATAATCCAAATCATCAATTGAAATTGTCAAACCACTGAAGAGACGTCTGTTGGGCATTAGGAATTTGCATAGATTTCCATGAAAAACGCTTACTAAAACGAGCCTCTGAAGTGAGAACTATTGAGAAATAGAAATAGCTGGAAAGCTATGAAGTGCAAACTTATAGAAATTACAGTAAGTCAACTGTAGGGAAATTCACCCTTAGCCATGCGCCATTAAAAGCATTCATCGCTGGCGAAGACGTGGCACAAACAGTTTCGAAATGGATCGTAAAAGAAAATAGGAGATTTTTAACGGCATCACTGCTGCTGGCTGGCTGCCGTTGGCATGTTTTACGACACAGTACTTTTCGAGAAAAGCTTCTTCCGCAAGATTTGGCGCTGATGAAACGGGGAAACTTGAAAGATAGGAATTACGTAACTCCCTCTAAAATATAAAAAAATGCTCGACCTGTGCTTTTCCTCCTGCAGGAAAACTTCCAGGGCGACTTATTTATTATCAACGAATTTCACAATTGTTTTTGAAATTAGTTGCATAAGTTTGATTTCTCTTCTAATTGAAAAAAATATGATGAAAAATCAAAATTGTTTTTTTTTATTTCAAAGGCGACATTTTATTTTTCAAAAGTCTTTTACTTATGACATTTGTGCTTTTTCTCTTCAAGATGTCTGAGAAGAAATTTGTGATCTTTAAGAGTTTCCTGCAAAACGCGACAGTCTCCTTTGTTTGCGACGCAAACCTTGATTCCCTTAATAGAGATTTCCTGCCTAAATCCTTCAAATTCGGGTCAACTGGCCACTATTGGCGGCACTTTTTGTTTCCTCACTTGAATCAAGTGCCTGGGCAAGAGGCGGCTTCGATTAGAAAAACATCGTTCGGAAAATTTGTCTAAAGCATCGAACTGATTGCTAATGTCGATGTAATTATCACCATTAACCATTTCACCTTGGGATGAAAGTGCATCTAAGAGGATTTTTCCCAAGACGGATTCAAAGAAGAATCAAACAAGGATCGAAATGGTCAAACTTTGTAAAAAGTAGCATTGGAAAAAACAGTTTTAATACATTACTCAGAAATTATGTACGCACAGCATAAGAGTGAGATGCGCTCTGCAGACGCTAACATTGATGATCTACTTCTCTTATAGTTTCAAAGTCACGTGGTGTAGGTTTAATTACTCGCGGAGCTTGTGTAGTGAACTATCTAAAGACATTTTAAAGAATATTGGTTTCATGATGGAATCAAAATTCGAATCGTATGCACTCCGCCAGCATATCGACCCTTCCGCCGTCAGAACAACCTTCTCCGTGTGAGTCATACCAACCGCTTTAATTCTTTTCTCCTTGAACGCAGCAGAGAACCAGGAACCACAACCGTCTGAGACGACGACTTTCAATTTCTAGGCAATGTATAAAAATATCAACATGCGACATTATATGTTTATTAAGGAGACACGAAAACGCCTTTCACCGGCGCGAAGTTGCCTCGCGCCGTTCATTAGCTCTTGCCATTTTAGACTCCGGCCAGCCTGCGCTCAAGTATCTACTAGTAGGTACGCTTGTCACTTGGCCTAGGAGGACAAGCTTTCACAACTTCTCGACTCATGAAATCCTGCTGCAACGAAGGAAGGTGACAGGAGTGCCGCGGCCTGTTTGACTGTAAACCTTTTAACAGCTTAAGAACATTTCCTCCGGCGACAACAACTGGCTTCGAGAACCGGTACCTACCCGCCGAAGAACACGAGGGATCACTCAGGCTCGGTGTTGAAGAAACGGCCGACCGTCACCCAAAACCCGTGTCCCAAGAGCCGTGTGTGGGGGTACTGCAGCTGAATCCGAGTTCTTTCACTTTGCCTCTGGCCGCGCAGATCGGTGAGCGGTTACCCGTTTAGGTGTTCTTATGGTCACGGTGTGTCTGAAGCCGTTATTGACGAAAAACAAAAATTACATTGTGGAACAATGTTATGTCTCAAGCACCAAAATACCGATTTTAATTTAATTTTGGGATTTCAAATTCATTGCCGTTTCAAAAATATCATAGCACGTCTAGTTTTTGAGATATTTGCTGTTGAAAATGCAGAATTTGACGATTTCAGGCAACTTGCATTCAAGATTATCAGCTTGTATGGTAATGTATTTGCCTAACAGAATACAAACTTCATATGTTAAACAATACTTATCATAAAAATGCATCATACTTTCGATGCTCAAAAGTTGTTTTAAAAATAAAAAGTTTTAAAAAAGTAGGTTTAAAAAAGTTATGTATTTTGCCAAAGAAGAGAAACGAAGAATAAAATAAAATAAAGACTCAAAAAATGTTGGAATTTCGATTTAATCTAAATATAAACCAAATTATTTCTAAAATGAAACTTGAAGTCCTATTCTATTTTGGTGGATTAAGTCATTGAAAGTTCGATAAATCATACATTAAATTTCATGTAAACATTAATGCAACCAGTGTTATATACAACTTTGGTGACCTGTCATTCAGAATTGTAACGTGTTGAATTTCTGAGAACGGCATTAGATTCAGCAATCCCAAATCTACTAAAGACAAATAATTCAATCCTTGAAACATTAAAAAAATGTTATTTTTGTTACGCTGTGTTATTTTATATTTGAAAAAATACCGTTTGTCCCATCATTCACCATAATGCCCCATCTTTCAGGTTCACATACAATAATTAACAGATATCTAATGACTTACTAGTCCAATTGAAAATCAAGTTACTCAGGAGTTCAAAAATATTCTCAAATAATCTTGTAGAACAAAAACTGTGAAGAAATGTATGTTTTACAGGTACTTTAATGAACAGAAATCAATTTTATGAGGTCAAAACCATCTCTAATCGGCATACAGTGTTCTCAAAAGTTGTAAAGTACTAATAATACGTTCAACTAGTGGTATTTATTTTGATTTTCCTTTTTCCAAATTCTCGTTAGAAATTTTGGAATGTAAAAAATAGCCAAAAAAACACAAATTCGACTTGAGGCACCTTCTAATCTTCTCCAAATTGGATGAATATTTGTCTGGTTGTTTGTTTTAGTATTGCAACTAGGACTAGGGGGTGACTGGTTGAATCCCAGAAATTTTGATTTTTGTGAAACTGTCTACTATATATGTAGTGCACAACCCAATACATTTTCAGCTTAATCGATTCACTAAAACTCGAGATTTGCTTCCACAAAGTTTTGATGATAATTGTTAGAGTGATACAAAAGATAGGGAAAATAACACGGTCTCCCGTGTCACCTTATTCTTCACTCGACTCTAAGAAAACATCAATGATTGAAAACTTGTTTCTTTCTTAGCATTAGCATGAGCATTCCCAAGTAACAATTTCAATGCTTTCTAGTCTTAGATGTTATTTATTGAGGTTTTATTATAGATGCATTCAATCCTAACAGATTTAATGAAGCATTGTAAAGAGCTAAACGGTCTTTTCAGTAAAAACCTCTTGAGAATGCTTTGTAGATATCTACAAGTGTTTACGTTAAAACTTATTTGCCGGTCAGAATTGTTGGTAACAATTTGCATTTTGAAGGAGCTGTGTAGTGTCTATTAAAACTTCATCCGGTTTGTCTTACACAAGCCAACGATAAAACCCGCAGGACTGCACTAAGTCATGTTAATGACTTCTTAAGACTAAACTTTCCGATGCTGTGGAATGCGGTCTGCTTGTGATTATCGATTTCATTATGTCGATAATGATGATAAAGTAGACAATTATGAGTGAATCAGGACACGAAAATATAAATTACATATATTCTTCTCGTAGAATTATCTGACTACCGTGTGTAGCATTTTTTCCGTTATTGCTCAAACTTCCCGTTCTAGTGGGATAAGTATGCTGCATACAACAGCTAAGTTACATGGAAAAAACTTCCATTTTTCCGGCACTTCAACCACTTACCGTTTTCTGCATTTGTTCAACCGATTAACCACGGGCTCCAGCCTAACAATAAAATATTCTAGTAGAAACAGAATTGGACACACAACGGAACGCATTGAGTTAATTAAATTGCATCACCGGCTTGCACTTCCGATCTGTTTACCTTTTTGACAGCACTGGCTTTCCTGAGTCTATTAAGTTTAAGTCCATGCTCCCAAAAAACCAATAAGTTTTAGTGCAGAACAAATAATCTGATTTAAGAATATTTTAGCCAGTGAAGGACTTTGCGTAAGGTTTTTTAAGATCAAAAGCACTTGTTGATGATTATATTGAACGGAATTAACACCAATTGATCTTAAACTGTCGCAAACAAGACCAGTAAGATTTAAATAGATGGAATCCATTTTTATTGCCGCCGTTTCGGGTTTATAATTACATTTTGTTGGGGAAATTTTCATTTTTCGATTGATACGAGCATGAAATCATTCTGAAAATGGAATGGAATGGAATGGAATATTAGATAGGCAATTATGATGTCAAAATTGTGGCGCGTTGTTGTAAATCGAAAAATTTTATGTCATTTCACCAGTTAATTTTCTTTGGCATGAATTTCACGTGATTGTAAGGAAATTAACTGCCAAGCAAAAATTGATTATTTTAATTTAATATTATTAGTCGGCAGACATCTTGATGGTTTCAATATAATAAAAAAGGTTAGGATTTATAAACAACTTATTGTCTGATATTTGATGGATCATAAGCTCTTAACAATGGTTTTATTCCGTGTTTTAGGATATCGCAAGAAACTCATTATCGCTATTTGAGCTTAATAAAACTTTATAATAGCTCTTATGGATGTTTTATAGTATACTACAAGGGCAGATGTATTCATACGATACAAAACTAAGAAGTTCAGAAACGGTTTTAAGATATAGTCTTAACAACCTCCTGTAGTGTGGGCCTATTCGGGTTTAACGGAGTTTTATCAAAGGTTTATTAAAGCTGTTAAGACTAATAAGTTCTAAAATGAGTTTTAACGATATGGTGGT
Organism: Aedes aegypti; assembly: GCF_002204515.2. Lineage (NCBI taxonomy): Eukaryota > Metazoa > Arthropoda > Insecta > Diptera > Culicidae > Aedes > Aedes aegypti. Next base: position 339,074,442 of record NC_035109.1, read on the forward strand.
AACAACAGCTTGTAGTAAGTGAAAAAACTAAAAATGTTACTTGGGTTGAGCATTTTGCACAAATTCGTAGGTGGCACAGTCCTTGATCATTGTGTGAGGGTTGCCTACTTCCCGTCCGTTACCAAAGTCAGAAATTTGGGACTAACCTCTGGCTCTTAGACTAGATTGACGCATCCTCCAATAGTCGAGAGCTGTCCTGGCTACGTCCTTGCAAAAGCTGGAGGATGGGAAAGGATGATTGATTTAACACCTACTTAAGAAAGATGCAGAGATTTTATGGAATTTTGATGGAACGGGTAGTGCTATAGTACACGTTCGGTAGAAAAATCGACAAAAAACTTCAATTTTTGAATCAACACGCTTAACACACAGAGAAGATAAAAAAAACGAGTCGCGCGAAACGAATCCAATTGCTGAGCCATCACAGAGCACTCTCGAGCAAAACGCAAGCAAATCTAATAAAATTAAAGATAATAAACAAGACTCCACAAATCATCTTCAGATATTATATCCGAAAAATAAAAAACCTTTAATCACTTTGAAAACATGTTTACAACATAGCACATAGAAACATAGCACCATCCGCCGAATCTAATTTTCACCAGCCGAATTGAGAAGAAAAAAACAAAAACGCGAACGAGGTAAACGTGACACAAATTTAAAACGCAGCCGCCCGTGCGCGTGGCTTGCTGCGATCATTGAAAACTTGTTTCTTTCTTGTGCATAAAATGATGTTTGCATGGATTGCACTCGTCATATATGTACGTCAAAATCGTAGAACATGATTTAGAAAATCGTTCATTTCATAGGGTAAATATCATTACTCACTTGTTTTTTTTTGTTGCCTATCTTACTCAGTTTTCTCTCAGCTTTCTGATGATGAACTCGGTATTTAAAACGAGCTAATGGTGAAAAAATGTATTTTCTGACAAAATCCAAGATGGCCGCCAAAACTTTTTCAGCTGAAAATGAAAGCTTCATGCTTCCTTCATACAATGCCACTACGTTTGCTATGGGTTCCAAGGGAAATGTGAGACATTTCACGTGAAGAAATACCCAAGATTTATAATAAAAATCGGCTTTTCGGCAAACTGTTTAGCTAGTTGGCGCACGAGGGGTCGGCCAATTTCAGAAAACCGATAGGACCACCCTTTAGTTGTAGCATATTCTATCGATCAGTGACATGAAATTGGAAATCTAACGATACGTGCCGATGGCGGCTTGGTTTTAGCGAGATTTGCTCTAATATAAATTATTCCAAATCATGTAACATGTAACATTTTCGCAAATGTTTTGATTTATTTATTTATTTATTTATTTGTTTCATTAATTCAACGGACTTATTTAGTCTAATTGAATTTGCTTATTCTAGGCTTACAAACAATTACATTCGATTGGAACTGAACAACGTAATAAACACATATTTTCATCAACAAATATCTTTATACAAAACAATATGATCAAACGGCAAAACAATAGTAAAACATCTAACAAAAAAACTTCAACTGAAATGATTTTGACAATGAACAATTACATAACATCAGGTTTCCAAGTACATAGCTTTTTCGTGAATTCTCGAAATTTAATGTTTTTAGGCCATACAGAAGAGGTCATTGCGGTCGATTTCCATTTTTTATCTAGAACAACTTTAAAAGAAATATAGTCCAAATCGTTGCAAGCAGCCCAGCGTGGAACAAGTTTTCGAACGTTTTTGCATTCATCATTGCAAGCACCCAAACATCGAGACACCATTAGTTGAACATCTTTTTCAGATACGCTTGCATCAATATTCGTCAGTAATAAAGCGAATCTCTCATCCACAGAATCAGATGACTGTCGGGATACTTCGGGTGTAAACGGCATTTCTCTGCGCAGGTTGATACTACTAAGCTCACGTTCCTGTTGTGGCGATGGACGTGGAGTAGAATGTCGATCAGCAGAATGGCATGTTGAACTTGAAGCAAGAACGGACATTATAGCTTCAACTTTACTTTTCAGCTCCTCAACCTCACGATGCAATCCACCAATTGCTTCCCCGTTGGCATTATCGTTAGCTTATTTTTGCTTCTCTCTCCACTGCACAAATTTTGATAAGCAATCGTCACACAACCAAAAGCTGTTCCTATTTGGTGGTGACACAGCAGCAAGGGTTTCACTGTTCAACCCAACACAAGCAGCGTGATATATGCCTGTACACGATCCATTGCAATAGACGAACGGTTGATCTTTTGTTGCGACATGATGAAGGCATTTTGACGTAGGACTACGTCTTTGTTTTCTATATTGGGGTGCACTTTAAAAGTACGGAAAATGAGACATGTAACGAAATTAGGGGAGATTTTGAACGTTAATAACTCAGTTGTTTATGAACCAATTATTACGATTTTAGTATCATTCGATCAGAAATGTATCTACGCATCGTTAGTAATATATCCGATAAGTGAATTTTGTTGTTAAACTATTGAAAATTTGATAAATGTTGACCCCTTTCTTATCCAACCAATCACGTTCGAGCACTTTTCGACGGTGTCGCTTCCCACTATAAAAGCAAATGGTCCCTGCTTCTTCCCTCAGTCTTCTTTTTGCGGTCGGACTGTGAACACGGTCGGGCGAGTCATTCTCGCTTTGCTTTTGCACCCGCGTTACAGTCCAATTTGTGTCGTCGGAAGAGGAAGACGCAATATTGATTTGCGGCGGCGATGACGATGGCTTGGGCGCTTCTCCGAGCGGCGAACTACTGCCGCTCGGAGAAGCGTTCAAGCCATCGTCATCGCCGCCGCAAATTTATCCGCGCTCCCAGATTTCGACTCGTGATCGGTGGTCCAGAAGCAAGCCCGTTAGGAACCAGAAACCAGAAGCCCCCAGAGTTGCTGATCCGAGGAGCTGCTGCAATCGAGCGTCGGACTGGTGAAATCGCTCAAGCTTTCAAGAGTGAGCATCGTTTCCTGATTTCGACTTGTGCCCGGGGATCCAATACCCGTTGCTGTTGTGCGCCATCCACGTCACGAACCATTTAGCTGGTTCGTCGTATAAGCAAATTCCCCGTTTGACCATGGCAATCAACTGATAACATCCCGTAGTGCTATTTATCTGTAACCGTATCGAGGCTAAGAAAGCCATCGGCCCTTGTCAGGGCCATAATATTTGTGGAAAAGAGTTGAAGGAATAATATTTCCAACCTTATCACATCTTATATAATATCAATCAATCTCGCAGCTTCGTACAAAATTTAATTTGTCATGAATAATTGATGGCACGACAATTTGAGACTATTCGTGGACGCTGCTGCAGTGCCGTCGGGGTGAGTGCTCAACATTTCACAACGAATTCAAACTAGAGTGGCACATCCAACAGTGTCTTTGATTTGCCATATTTTATGGGAGCACTTCGATTATGAAAATTATCACATGTAACAAAATTGCGACATGTTTAGAATGGTTTTGAACAGAAATTTTGATAAAACAATTTTCATCATTTTGGCACGCATTAATCAGAAATTCACCTTCATACTAAAGAAAACTATTGATTATCAATAGCTAACTATAGAATATTTAGTAAATGTCAACCCTTTCAACAATTCATGTTTGATCAATTTCTCACGCATTATAATTTTCCGCAATTTTCAAATAATTCTTAGCCCAACACATTATTGGCACATACCCATTTTCCAGATTGGTCGTTTAGAAAGAGAAGAGCACGAAAGGGAGGAGCATAGTCTGCTAATCTAAGGGTATATAGCATGCTTCCTTTGTTGGATTCGGTTTCATTCCGTTTCGACTTCCGAGCTGGCAAGAGCTGCTGCGATCCTGCGCAGCGACGTCCGCACCTGCTGATTTGAAGCTAGCGATCCAGCGTCTGGTGATCGGGGGAAATCGCTCAAGATTTCAAGAGTGAGCATCGTTTCCAGATTTCGCCTTGTGCCCGGTGATCCACTAACCGTTGCTGTTGTGCGCCATCCACGGACCATGGAAATCAACTGATCAATCCCGCAGTGCTATTTATCTGTGACCGCATCGAGGCTAAGAAAGCCATCGGCCCTTGTCAGGGCCATCGAATTTGTGGAAAAGAGTTGAAAGAATAATATTTCCGACCTTATTACATCTTATGGAGCATTTCGATTATGAAAATGATCACATGTAACAAAATTGCGACATATTTAGAATGGTTTTCAAGAGAAATTCTGATTGAACAATTTTCATCATTTTGGCACCCATTAATCAGAAATTCACTTTCATACTAAAGAAAACTATTGATTATTAATAGCTAACTAGAGAATATTTAGTAAATGTCAAGCATTCCAACTATTCATGTTTGATCAATTTCTCACGCGTTCTCATTTTTCGCAATTTTCAAGTAATTCTAAGCCCAAAACATTATTGGCACATACCCATTTTCCAGATTGGTCGACTAGAAGAGAAGAGCACGAATGGGAGGAGCATCATCTGCTAATTTAAGGGTTTAAAGCATGCTTCTTTCGCCGGATTCGGTTTCATTCCATTTTCGCTTTCGAGCTGGTAAGAGCTCCCGAACCTGCTTAGCGAGCAGCACCTCGTAGCCAGAAGCCTGCTGAGCTGTTGATCAGCATCTGGTTTATGAGATTTTGGCTCGTGATAAACTCATCTGTGGTGCAGTCAAGAATCAAACCCGTTAGGCATCATTACTACTATTATTAGACAAATCGAGCTTTCGGCTTGTGGTATCGCTTAAGATTTCAAACTTAAGCTACGTTTTCAGATTTCGACTTCAGCCGTGTGATCTAATACCTGTTGCTGATGTGTGCCATCCACACCACGAAACATTCACCTGGTTCGTCTTATAAGCAGAGAACTTATACAAATTTCTACACTTGCGTTGGGGATTCTTCGTTTAACCATGGCAATCAACTGATAACATCCTGTAGTGCGATTCATCTATGACAGCATCCGAGCTAACAAAGCCTTTGGCTCTTTTCAGTGCTACCAAATGTGTGTAAGAGAGTTAACAGACTTCCGACTTTATTTATCACATTGCCAAGCAATGAATAATATTTCTCTCAAACAAAGCGATGACTGAAGCTTTCATTATAATTCTCGAATAACTTCTTTCCAATGCTATCATATATTTCATAGGAGGTTACTAATATAATTTCAAAATGATCATACAACCTGCAGTGAAATTTCACATTTTCATAGATAAATATGACGAATTCATCGGATAAAGATAATGTATATTTGGGACATGATTAAACGTACACTTGGCTGCAAATCGTTATATGCATAAATATTCACGAAAGTTTCGAGCACTGAAAACAATATGAAGTCAAAACGAGCAACAAGAACGACATCAAATTCAGTTAAATTAATCATCGTGGTCCTACGTCACCAGTTCGTACAACCCCATAGGGTTGTACCCTTATAGTTTTTTGCATTCCATGTTGTTCGACGCAGTATTTCCAATATTACTTGCAGGCAACAAATTATTCGTAGTACGGGCAATATGAAAACTGAATTCGTAACAGCTACTAATGTTCCACGACAATTTGATAAATTTTTCGAAGCGATTTCAAACAGAATTTCAACAATTTCGGTAAGCGGATAGAGCACAAGTCGATCAACTACAACGTTCACACACACAGATATCATATTAAATATGGGGTGTGAAGCTAAATTGATTAGATTTTTTTTTTATTTTTCACATTGAAAAATAAAAATGTACTGGAATCTTGAGTTTTAAACTCAATCAGAATCAGATCTAAACTATCGATGTATCAGTCAGTCTTCCACATTAATTAATATATAAATATTATTTTAGAAGAGGTTCACAGTTTAGTTTTTCACAGATCTGGACACCGAAATTGGGAATTTCTCGGATATGATGCTGGTATACCATATCTTTCGTGCTGTGGGTGCAGAATTGAAGTTCTGTTTTCGTTGATAAAGGTTGCAAACACACCGTGATGGCCGGACCTACTCATACAAACTGACAAATGAGTGACTTTTTACGGCCGACAGCAATCAACCATCTACGGCTACGGGCTCAGAACTTGCTCTCGTTCTTTGGGCTATGCTGTTGACTTTTGAGATTGAACGAAAAAAATGCTTCTCCAGGAAAGGAGAGCGAAAAGCTATAAAAAGCAATGCTTTGTCCTTGGAGCAAAAGTGCAAAATAGCATTCCCCTGTCACTTTTTTATGCAGCTAGGCTGGCTGTTTTGGACGCCTGCATTCTATCGGATCTATGGAATTTTTCTGGTGGTTCAACCAATTTCGAATGGATTGCGCTATTGTGAGCTATTACCGATTGTTTGAAACTCGTGAGAAAGTAGATGAAAGACAAGTCTTATGTCGCTTACGACGGTTACGGCACAAAAGCCCATAAATGTCACTTCTAGCTCCATCCGCAATTGTTACGCCCACACCATTCGCTGTGTTCAATCATTTCTCTATCGTAGAGTCCAATTTCAACATTCTGAGTTCTTCTGGAGAGTGGAGGTCGTGCGAAAGTAAAAGTTATTGCTAGGTAGGTAGTTGAGCAAGCGCACTGGATTTGGAAAGTGAGAGTGATGCGATCATCCGCGCAAAGAGAATGGGATTTGACTGTCGTAATCGAAGCGCTTAGTGGGTTATGGCACCGCCAAAGCAGTCAACGGTTGATCACCGTAATCGGAAGGTCATAAAATCGAAATGATTGGGTCAAAAGAGCAATTCGAATATGTCTTTTTTCGGGGTGGAAATTTCCTTATTTTTTTCTGGGCGTAATGTATGGTCGGGAATGTCATGTGGATGCAGAAATGATTGCTATCAATTAGGTTGTTTGAACTGATTGCCGACCTCTAAACCACAAAGAAATCAAAATTCTGAAACTATAATAACGGTAATGTTATGCCGTGCAAATTCTTATTTCAAATATATGGCAAAATTTGTAAATTATCAGCATGCTGTTCATTTACAAATTTAGCTTGTTTACAAACTTTAGTGGACTTTAATGATATTTAATTAAATTTGTTTTTTTTTTAATTACCTACTTATAAGTATACCACTAAAGGGGCCCAAATAGCCGTAGCGCTAATCTGCAGCTATTGGCTATCATTGGCACAGTAAGCTCTTAGTTAATAACTGTGGAAGTGCCCATAAGAACACTAAGCTGAGAAGCAGGCTCTGTCTCAGTAGGGACGTAATGCCATGAAGAAGAGGTAGAGGTATACCACTAAACAGCTCCAAGAGTTATTATAAATAAGTCTACGACAGTCAACTGATAAAAGATCTTTATCAGACTTAACATTACACTATTTTGTAAAATGTCCGTGAAAGAAAATAAAATACTGTATAAGTGTCAATAAATGAGATTTTCTATCGGATTGCAAATTTTGCAACACAATTATCGTCAAGTCACCAGTCGCCGTGCGGCCTCAATTCACCGTGCACATATACAGTTTCCTACAGAATATTCATACAAATTTCACAAATTATTGTTTTGCCGGCAAAATAAGATAAAACTGATGAAATGAAGCAGTTCTTGTCACAATGCATTTTGAAAAACTTAGTTTACGTAGCCAAAACCATGTGAATTATGTTCAATAATGAGATTTTTCTTCACTCTTAGTAGAAACGCCAGAAATTCACATTTTTCATTCTAACGTTAGTGAATCAAATTTTTCATAATTTCAACAAGTTTTCGCTGTAGGTTCTACAAATTTGGTATATTTCACCGTATAAGCCTTGAGATTTTATGAATATTATTTTTTTAACTGTGTTTCAGTCGAAACACAAATGCACGGTAAATGGACCCTTTTTAATATGAATGGTTCCTATTACCGTGCATTAGTTTAAAAGTCATGAAATTAATAGGTAATATTGGATTTATTGGTCCGTCATGTTTTAACTACTTCATGTTAAGTTTTTAAGCAAATATGAAATGATTTGGACAACACAGGGGGCCTATGACGATTTTGATTAAAAATAATGATTCAGCCATTTTTTTAAATTTTTATGGCTTTTATTGTAAATTAAGATTCGAATACCCTTAAAAATGAGTGCACATACTACTAGCAACATAATTGCTCCACCAACAACGTTTATTCAAGATACGAAAATTATACGCACGGTAAATGGTGCCGGCGACCTTAACATGATATTTGTAAACACAATTTTTGAATATTTTGTTGTTATGCATCACTAATTTAAGATTTTTCCCTGAATTGTGGTTCAATTGTACGCTTCGTAGTGGTATTCTTGTTTGCCTTAAATTTTTTGGAAAAATTATATAATTTTTTGAAGTGCAGATTTTTCTTAAATGCACGGTGACTTGACGGTAATTCTATAACGTTAACATACAGAGAAATGTGAGTGTGAAAAATTGTTTCAGAATACATAAAATAGCCCATCAAGTGGGTGAAATAATCTCTATAATGATGTTTTTCCAATCATTTGTTTTTGTTTTTAAATCGTATTAGTCGTGCAATTCTATCAATTATAAGAACAATCAAACCTCCATGAGTCGATATCTGAAGGGACAATCGACTCATGGAAATATCAAGCAATGGAACAGATATGCTTTGAAAAGCTGTTTGAGGGATTCATCATAGTAACCATACAATTTTGTTCTTAGAATGGTTCCATGAGTCGATATCAAGTCATGGAACATCGACTCATGGAGGTTACACTATAATATACTTCGACTATTGCATAGAAAAATGTTCAAATTTTTTTTTATTGAAGAAGTTACTAAAATGAAAATTACAAGAAATGTGGAATAGAAGCGAAAAAAGGTAAATATTTCTTACTATTTTCTAAATATCACTAAACATTGTCATATCCTAATTATATTTTCCAAAATATTCATAAAAGAGCTGTTCTCATTAGTAACATAGAATTTTCAATGTTAATTCTCATGTTGTACATGATCAAATACATGGTATTTGGCTTCATCTTCTTGAAATCCAGAAAATGTTTAGGAAGTTGATAAATCTACTTCAGGAACTAAATTTTCATTATATTTGCTAGACATCAGCTTCTTCTTCTTGGAATTACGACCTTATTGGGACAAAGCCTGCTTCTCAGTTTAGTGTTCAATGAGCACTTCCACAGTTATTAACTGAGAGCTTTCTTTGCCAAAGTTGCCATTTTCGCATTTGTATGTTGTGTGGTTAGTCGATGGTATTCTATGCCCAGGGAAGTCAGGGAAATTTCCATTACGAAAATATCCTGGACCAACCGGGAATGGAACCGGCAATTTTGTAGGGGTGTGCCATGTGGATTTAACTTCTACACACTCTGCTTAGTATGGGAAACAATTCACTTGAAATGTTTCAAAATTTTTCGTTTACCATAAAACTTTATTAACTTTAACAAAAAAATTTATTTTTCGTTTCGTTTCGTTTTTTAGTCCCAATTTTCAAGCTGTTGGGCTTCATAGCCGTGCGGTTAGTGTCACCGAGGCATTAAGCCGCATCGTGCTAAGGAAAGTGGGTTCGATTCCCGTCTTGAGCCCTTTTCGACAGGAATGTTTTCCGACTGTGCCACTGGGCGTTGCATGCTAGTCCGTTATCTAGTGTGGTGCTTAATTCAAAGGGCAAATAGCCCACAGGAGGCATTAACGTGTAGTGTCTTTTTAAAGCTCGTTTTAATGAACTTGAGCTTGATTAGCCGCCCGTGGTTGCTACTCCAGTATCGCCAGATCAGCTGCACTTACACAAAGAACCAACCAGATGACTGCTTGGAACTAACAGACACCCTAAGTGTGTTGGTTTTGATTATCTTCTATTTTTAGGCGATCATGGCGCCTGTCACGTCAGAATGCTGAACAATGAGGGGAAGGGGGAAGAATTGATGATGTATTGAACTGGCGCCCACGGTAGACCGTATATACCACTGCATCTACACCACTTCATGCGGGACGAGTGAAGGGGTAGGGTAGTTTTTATGGCAGAGAGGCTTGCTGGTTTGGTAAGCAGACTGCTCATGTATCAGGCATAAGGAAGCGTAGGGAAACGGTTTATTTCTGTCCATCTCGGGTTCTAGCAAATGCTATGAACTGTGATAGATATATTAAAAGTGGTAGATAGAAGCTAGTGAAACATACAACTACAAATTACGAGGAAAAAGACGGGCCTGGGATTGTAGCGGTAGCCGTTAGACCATCAACCCCGTCTCGTTTTAGTCAGCATTTAAGACAATCCATGGAAATTTACTATGCTCAACTATAATTTTGATGTTCATCTGTCGGCAGGAAAAGTTTAACAAATAATTTCACTATTTACGATTTGGTTCAAGTGAGATGTCCGGAATTCGAATCAAAGTGTCCGTAATATGATGCAAAATAGAGGTTGCACTCGGAGTAAGAATCATAAAAAGATCACTATTTCCTCTTTATTTAAGGTGAATTAAACTGTAAAATCCAAATATTCACCTACCAATCGAAAATTAAGTGTTTTTCAAAAATTATCAAGCAAGAAAAATAGACCGACCGACCAAATTGCTTGAATTGTGCTTTTGAGCTATTGATGTCGAAACAAGGCGTAGTAAAATTGAACGAAATAAAAACTGATAGTTTGAAAGCCTCATTGCACAAAAAAATGTGTTTCGATATTTACTTCTATCAATGTGCACCTGACGTGTGATCAGTAGATGGAAACTTACATGGCGATAGCAGCACGACGGTCACCTTCGATGAGCTTTTTGAGATTGTTCTGATTCCTATTATATTTAAATATGACAAACAAAACAAATAGGGGAAAATTGTTTCAGAAGCCACTTCAAGGATTTGAGTCATGATTGCCGTCAAATGGGAGGGAGGTCTGTGTTACGTTTCTATTCGTTTCATATGACGAGTAAAGGCTAAGTCTAGGCTTTAGAACCAGGACATGCGGGAGAAATATCTGTGTCCCATCCTATAGAAAGGACTACAAACAACAATGGAGTGCGTTTGAACTTTCTTAGCAACGCCACTCCCAACGATTTTGCTCAACTCCCTTAATGGAACGGTTAATACGGTATTCATAAGTGAATAATCTGATCGTTGTAATTTTTTGGATTATCTTCAAACCCCAAGTCTACACAGTGGACCTTGCCCAAGGTTTTTTTGAAGGGAGTTTAATAAATCTATGCAGTCAGACGGTGCGAGGTGTGGTCAGCTGCGGGGTAGATGGGAGTGATAGCTAGCGTGCTTACTAGCTGGTTACTACATTTGAATGTATTGTTTCAATGGGATCGCTAGTGATTATTTACCACTGAAAACAAATCCTACCGGTGAGGTAAAAAATTTTTCTTCTGCATTCTTGAGTAAAAATTTCCAAAATTTTGTGTTTGAAATTATGAGAAAAGCAAGTATTGTGATGCTTGAAAATGGAGAAGATCTTGAGATTCTAAGGCAGCAGCCATTTATTATGTAACGCAAAAATTGTGAATTTTCGACACCCTCCCCCTCCGCAACGCTTTTTGTATGGAAAAAATATTGTAAGAGCCATACCAATTGAGCCCAATTCCCTCATCACCCGAGAGCGTTACGTAATTAGTGGACGGTGCTTCCCACGGTATAGATGACTGAATCAAACATAAAAAATCTCAATGGAGTGTGATTAGAGAAAAATATTTGGTAGTACCTCGTACGTGCCTGACATAATAAGACTGTTGTAATTTTGGCGATTGGCGATTGCACTCGGATTTTCTCTAACGGTTGATTTGGGGTTCTCAATGTATTTTCAAGAATCAATTTATATTTTTTTTAAGAATTGTATTTAATTCCTTGTATTTTTTTTTTCTTAAGATATCATCAAGATGTTTACTTATATAATACTCCTGATAATATTTCTGTGATTCTGCCAGAAACTCTCCACATTTCCTCCGAGGGTTTCTCTATCTATTTTCTGAGGGATTTCTCCTGAGATTCTTAATGAAATTCACATAAAAATATATCCTAAAGTTCTTTCAGAGATATCTTGGAGAAAAATTCCAAAAACTCTTACAGAAATTTTTTATGACCTTTTTTAATATTTTTTCAATTAACGCTAATAACTACACCAAGAATCTAAGAGTTTCTTTCAGATTTAGGATTTTTTAATATCCCTAGCATACTCGAGAAATATAAAACGGCATATATGAATTTTCTTTGAATTCTGCAGATGATACTTTGATGTTCATACAGGTATGCATAATAGTATTGAAGCCTTAAGTGAGCATGAAGTGCTGAAAAAATCTGCGAAATTATTCCTAACGCATCTTTGGCAGAATTCCTGTAAGAATACTTCGATGAGTCCTGAGAAAAAAAAACCATTGGACCTCTTTCTAGGTAAAACAACAGGATCAATTCTGAGACGAACTATTTTTTCGTTTTAATCTTTACTAACCCTCGGGACTAACGGCGTTATTTCCGTTCCGAACGATGTCGTCACTATGACTTTTTTTTAATCCCCGGATTAAATCTTAGGTCCCACTACACCAGGTCCGTCCTAAGACACAAACTAATACCATAGGTTTTTTTAGTTGAAAACCTTGTTTTAATCAACATGCATTCTACTACAGAACTTCTTCTGATTGAAGTCTTGATTTTTTTTCTGGAGGCATTCTTTAATGTTTTTGAATTTTATATAAGAATTTTCGAGGATGTTTTAAGAAATATTCAAGGGAGAATTCGTATATTTAATTTTTGGAATATATCTGATGGAGTCCATTTATTTGAACCAGAGAAATTTCAGAATGAATTACTTTTTTATGTAATTTCTAAAATAATCCATTACAGAGCATAGACTGAGTGTACATGTCAATGGATTCTATTCCGTGATGGTTCAGAACTGGTAAGTATTTATTGGTGATCATAGCAACAACGTATGTTCATACTTGGAACCACCTGGCCAGGTCACGAATTTGATGCCCCCGAGGAAGTAGCCTTTTCTCCGGGGGCACTAAATCCGTGAAGTTACCAGGAGGTGCCAGAGTAACCTACAATATTCTAACATATATTCAATGTATTTACACGTTTTTTCGAACAATGAACAGATTCAAAGCGGTGTACATAATGGAACTGGCAATCAAAATTATAAAATAGCAATCTAAAATAATCTATTACCCCAACGGAATCCGGAATAACACCGGTATTGTTGGACCAAGGCTAACCTTATTCTGGCCGTCAAAACTAAAAGAGATTCCGGATCGAAATAGAATTGGAATCCGTTGAGATTTGATCAAATTAGAGCTGATCAAATATAAAAATTGTATGCCAAAAACTAGTTAGTACGGCAAAAGTTAATGGCTATTATTCAGCGAGTAACGTAGGTAGAAGATGCCGGTTAAGCACCTCTATACAAAAACATGAACTTAAGGTGAAGGTGAATCGAAGCCAAACCTCAAACATTCAAGAGCACGGATCTGGAGAACCAAACATCCGTTTAAGATGAAAACTTAATCGATTGGTCACTCGCTGATGGTGACCAATCGATTAAGTTTTCAGCTCAAACGGGCGTTCGGTAATCCAGATCCGTGCTCTTTAAAATTTGAGGTTTGGCTTCGATTCATCTTCACCTTAATCCTCACAACAACCTTACTTCTAGAAAAATTCATAGGAGGAATTTCATTAGCATTCCTTGGCAGCAATTTTAGGAAAAATGTTTGGTCTGGAATGTTCAAATGCAGTTATTCAAGCAGTTTTTCGAACGAAAACACAAAAGAAGGTCCATAACTAGAAATTTCAGGTCGGCAGCAAGATGGATAACATGGGATCAAATGGAGGGGCTATAATAGGAAACATCAAATACGTCATTAATATTATGGGCAGAGGCGTGATCCATAATAAGGAAGAGAAATACTGTATATTGTCATGCAAAAAAATTGATTAATTTTGTATGTTTAAATGTTTACTAACAAGTAAAGACGTGAAATTTGTTGACAGACTTCTCAACTCGTATATCAGTGTAAGCTACCATTGCCATAAAAGCGCCGAGAATGGAACTAAGCTGCTAGAGGTTTGTCAGTGATTGGAAATTTTCTTGACCTTCCTGAGTATTATCGTTTCTGCACCACCCTAAAGGAAATTTGAAAATTTGGTAGCAAAACTCTCAACAATTAGCTTAGGAAATGTTATTGGTGCACTTAACTTAGAAATAAACTCTTATCTAGTGGAAACGTAGATCCAAGAAAAAGAACATAAAAAATGTTCGTTTTGCTAATAAAGGAAAGGATGCACTGAAAACGTCAGTCAAATTTAGTGTAGGGGAAGTGGTGGTAAAATGAACACCGTGCCTTTTATCGAGTAAAAACAAATTTCGATGAATTTTTATCACGCACGGACGATTAAGAGCATGAATCTGAGTGTTCGAATTGATACGGAGGTAAATTGAAGTGAAAATGTCAACAAAAACTAAGATTTTAGAAAACCACGTTTGAAAATTAGAACTGACGTAATTTTTAGCTCGGAAGACTTGGGGTTTTTCAGTGAGGTGAATATCGTTATGATATGATGTCAAATTTGATAGCTTTAGAATTCTTTTTGAATGGGTTACAATCATTATTGGGTGTATTTTTGGTGGGGCAATGAAAATTTTCAGAAATATTTGTTTTGCTCACGTTTTTTGCATGGTGTTCATTTTACCACCAACCGCTGTTCATTTTACCCACATAGTGCAGTTAAAATGAACATTTGCATCGCTTTTTGATAGCGATGAAAATATGTGAAAGTTTAGCTATTTTAGTCTGAATCCATGTAGCTACTATAGATTACATTCCTATTTTTGATGTTGTGCGGTTGAACTATACAAATTCCTCGTTTTTCTATCAGAAACAAGATGATTTCCTTAAGGTGTTCATTTTACCACCCCTTCCCCTAAACAATTTTGCTGAGCTTGAGTGAGAATTAATGGTTAAAATAGCTGTTGATGGCATATTGCGATTCCCCCCGATTTTACATTGTTCGCCAACTAATTTTGGAATAATTCCTTAACAATTTGAAAACATAGTTACATTGCTCAAGGCACACGTTTCCTACATAAATAATCCAAAATTCCATTACCAATGCCCACAGCTGCAGGCACATAAATCCAGAACGCATCCTCTTTTCCGAAATCGAAAGAGAAATAAAAACAAAAACTAAGCACATAAAACCGCTTTCTTTGCCTGCCGTTGTGCAACTCAGCAGCAACATCCACCCCTGAAACAATAACCAGAATAAAACCAGACGCATTTCCACGCTGGAATAGGACTCAAAAAGTCGTAAAAACTGTCAGCCCAAAGTAGGAAGATCGTAAAAGTTTGTAAGTAAGAAACATGGTTGCGTTTCACATTTCTCCCATTTTTATAGCTTTTCCGATAGTTTCTTATTTTCTCCCTCTCCGGGGTTATTTTTTCGAACAGGACTCGAGATAGGGAGGGTTCGGATCATGGTCGCCATTTTCAACCCCTCGCCCTCGCTGGATGGGATGCAACACGCAACAAACGATAATGGGTTCCTTTTTGTGCGCGGGAGATGCCGCCGACGACGATTGACTTTAAGATTACGTATAGCTCTGGCATCGGGGATGGATGACGACAGCATCTGCAATGATGGTCGCTTGGAAAAGGGAAAGGGATCGAAACAGCGACAACACTGTATCTAATCGCCCGCTGACTGATAGCTGCATCTTTTCTATGGAGCTGGAGAGAGAAAGAACTTTGCTCATACATATAGATATTGGCAGTAAATCTTCGTCGGTTGACAGCTTTATGAGTCCGTACCCTAGGCAGATCGATCTAGCTAGGCGGATGGCCTAATAGTGTGGTGTGGGAACGACGCTGAGGGTAAATATAATGTGTTTTGGCATTTCTTGGAGGAAAATGTAATGAAAGATCATGGAAATGGATTTGTAATTTATGTGAACGATTTCGTATTGAAAACAAAATATCCATTTGATTTTTCCATGTTTTAGATCTGGAACAAGCATGTAAGTGAATTCATCTAAGAGAGAATATTCTGCTAGAAAAATGTACGTAATGCATTACAAATTGAAGAAATCTTAAATTGATTTGACACGATTTACTTAAGTAACTGTTCCGTTCTTCTAATATGTCAGCCGTTCGATAAAGTCTTTATTGTTTTTTGAGGGCTTCCAAACGCTTTGAACCATTATTAATTTTATTTATTTAATTCAAATTTTTGTTGAACAAGCGCAACATTGAATAGCAGGCAGAAAATACAAACCCTTTGTCATAGTCCCCGGCGAGATTCAAATGAACTCAAGTGTTCGCCCGAGATCTTCACGCAGTTTTGCGCACCGTTCATCGTTACGCTGATCAATCTTGTAAGCTTCTTGGGAAGTCTGTTCTTGTCTATGATCTTCTATAGTTGAACAAGGCCAATACTCTCGTATTCCGCCGGACTTGCCACACGAAAAATATCAAATTACATAGACGATGGAAGACAATCTGGGATAGAACTTTGTAGATGGCGTTTAGAATAGTTATAGCTTTCACATTTGTCGCTGTTTTTTGTAGATAGGGCATAATGCCTTGCTTCAACTCCTCCGTTAGCTGTTCCAAATAGCAGATTCTGACTACCAGCCGATGCAGACAAGCGGCCTACATGTACGGGTCTATCTTGATGAGTTCCGCTCCGATTCCATCTTTGTCAGCGGCCTTGTTGTTTTTAGGTTGTTAAACAGCATTCTTAACTTCCCCCAACGTTGCAGCGGGTTGATTTCTACTGTCCGCTTTGCTGACGATGCTATTGCTTCGCTTTCCTTATCTTCTGTGTCTGTGTACTCTGATCCATTCAGGTGTTCATCGTAGTGCTGCTTCCACTTTTCGAGCACCTCGCGTCCATCTGTCAAGTTGCTCCCATCCTTACCTGCAAAGTTCAGCTTGCGGCGCTAAGCCTTTTCTAGATGCGATGAGCTTCAGGTAGAATTTCCACGTTTCTTTAGAACGGTAGAGCAACTTCATCTCTTGGCATTCTGGTGCTATGTCATTACGACAAAGTACGTTAGGCCAAATTATGCCTTATGACCTGACACCGTTCCCAGCTCACGTGTGGTGAAATAGCTCTTATAGATGGTATGATTATCTCTAAAAGCTCGCACCATCGATCCTGTCCAGCAAACCTCCTGCAGCACTACAATTCCAAAACCGTTGAGTAATTCCCTTAAGTCCTTCTCTGGCACTCGAACTATGATCAGCCGTCACTGGAGGGAGGTATAAGGGTTGCTGGGCAGGAGGCTAAGAACCACACAAAGGGTTCTGCTTTAAATCCCAAACAAATGATACGTCAAGCCCAGCATTTACCAACTATTTTTGGAAGTATCTTGAACAAAAATTATGGAGGAGTTCCTTAACAAAATCGTAAAAAATTGAATTCCTGAAGAAATCTTCGTAGTAATAATCGAAAGAAACTGTCGATAATTTAATTCTACCGGTGCTAGAAGTATTACTTTTATTTCTTCATTTAAATTTGCATATAATCATTCAACATCTTTGAGCCTGGCCGAAACGACTAAAAATCAACTCTATTTTCATAAGGATTGTAAAAGGGATATACCTAAGTGATAAAGATTTTTTTTGCGTCTTTTACCTTTTTGAAACAAAGGCCAACGTCACTTTCCTCCGCAATTAATCAATATACCGTTTTGACTCATATTCCGAACACTTAAGGCCAACAGTGACTTCTAATGCATCTGATTGGCATAAATTGGTTGATATTTGTGTAAATTTTAATTTCTTCGTAAAGTCTAACTGTTAACTGTTGGGTGTACCAATAATAATGTTGATTAGATTAGTTTTAGTATTGTTTTAACGTAAAAGTATGGAACAACATTTTGATTCAAATGCCGAACACTGTGTTTATTCTGTCTCATATCCCGAACACCTTGATTCAAATTCCGAACAGCACAAATAAATTGTATTCATATGAATAATTTCGCAACTAAATTTATCTGAGCTTGTTCTACTGGTCTCAAACTCGAGATTCATCACTACCCCCGAGGTATAAAAAAGATTGGAAGACGTTAAAAATGAATTGCAATTGACTGCCATTTCCTTGTAATTTGATGACATATTTCAGCGAAACATTTCAACCAAACCGCCAAACAAAAACCGAGTGTTCGGAATATGAGTCTGTTCGGAATTTGAGACAAAACGGTACACAGTCAGTGTTTTTAAATTAGCATACAATGCGAGTGTAAAAATTACCTTGCGAAGTAATCTGTAAATCTTATGCGACTTAATTTATGAGAACAAATGTTGATTTGACAGCTGGTACGGGTTGATTTGACTTACTCTGTACGAGCATACGGGATGAAACGACATGTACAAAGGAACTCTGAAAGTGGCTTTTTCTGCGAGAAAACTCCTCAATCAGACGATTTCATCTATCGAGTAGTGCGGGTATGACGTAATTTGTATGAATAAACATAACTCGTTTACTCGTTACGTGAACTGTTATGTGACATCTGATTGTCTGGGTAATTTGCCCCGACGGACTTTTCCGTAACGTATTTTAAAAATTCATGTAATCATCATGTCAGCGCTATTTAACATGCTTTTCAATGCTTAAATGCATTGGGTGCGTTCTATTACATTCCAACACACATCAATTTGAAACAAAAATATTTTCCAAGGTAAATTTTAAAATCACATTCCGTTATTCCGCCTTAATATTCTTTGTGACATTCTGTGATTCTGTTACTAAACCTTTCCATTATTTGCACGGGTTAATTGAAATCTATCATTGATCGCCAGACCTACATAATAAATATTTCTTCCTTTCTCCTGTTATCTTGTCCCATATTCTTAGACTTCTACATTACACAGAAGGATTCAATGTTTATGAAAACCATTTAAATAAGTACGGATGAAAACCAGCTGGCATTTTTTACGCATGTTTTCCATTACCTCGTCTTTCCACATTCAATTTACATTATATGTCATTATTTCAATGCAAAATTGTTACGCTCACAGAAGGTGATATTTTTATTGAGACGTCGATGATGTCCATATTGCACTTTATTTTTTGCTGTGTTAGTAGCTCTTAATTTCTTTTGTAATTGATAACTTCACCGCCCAACAAATGAAAGTCTCTCACTAGGTGGATTACAGCTTGAGTGCAACGAACGAAAGTTACCTGTACCTTCAACCTTGTAGAATTTTGTCTGCTTTCCACGGACGACCTTGCACTGAAAATAAATTTCGTTTTGTCTAAAGGAATCGTTCGTTTGAATTGCAAAATCATTCGTTGTTTTCTGCAACAAAACAATGTCTTTGCAGCTTCGTATTAAGTTTCGATATCCTAGAAAAACAAACAAGCATAGAAACATTAAAATTGTTGAAGCATTAGTACATTTTACAAAAGTTGCGACAGAGTGGGATAAAATGCAAGATTTTCTACAAATGAGTACCGTAATTCGAGGTAACATTGATCAGTTTTTTTATGGCACCCATCACTTGTGACTATACACTGCCTTTTGTTTTTGAGGGACTTGAACATGTTTAAAAAAATGTTTTAATCGAGTTTTTGATTCAGCTGATTTGGGGTAACATTGATCACCCATGTAAATAACGTTCGGTACGTTAAATATGTTTTTACTTACTAAAACAATGGCTCTTGAAGCAAGCATGGGAAAATTCACTCACTCACCCGAACGCTACCGATAAAATATCTGCAAAGTATCTGCTGCCACCGAATGTTCAATGACTGCCGAACGCTACTAGGGTGAGCGCAATCCCGACGAATCGTAAACGATTGAGATAAACCGAAAATGAAAAGATATACAGAGCGGAGAGAGCACCTATCCTCTCTTAAATTGGAGACACGAAAGAACGCGTTCGCCATTCGATCACTGAAAGCTTCCTGCGAAATGTACAGATTTTGCGTTCACTGAAACATTTCGCCTTGTGTATTACCAGTCAGTGAACGCTTTTCAGCTCTCAAATACGAATGCCGCTCGTGCGGAATCGGAATGTAAAGAATCATTCGCTATAGCAATCGGATGCCTTCGGCACAAGGGTCGGTAGTGAATCATTCTGTTGCCGTTTTTGTCTAATGCAGCCCACATACGCTCAGACGGTTTGACCAACATTGACTCCGCCCCCCAGGTTGATGCTCATGTTGGTGCTATGTTTGACCGTGTGTGATGCTGCTTGACGAACCAATTTGACAGTTTGTGAAACCGATTTGACGGTTGACGAACCGGTCGGCCAAAATCAAAAGCGTTTGATTTTGCTCAAACCACCAGTGGGCGGAGCCAAATGTTTGACGAACCGATCGTACCGTCTGTAGGGATGTTGCACGAACATCGACGTCATCATGTCAAATTGAAGCTTCGACGTCCCATGCGTGAATTTACGCAGCGTCGGTGCCATAGTGATCTATCAAATGCGCGCTCTTGAGTTGTTTCTATATAGATAGTAAAATATCGTTTCCAACTATCTCTAACCGTTTTCTTTAGCAAATTCATCAAAGATTCTTTAATTATTCCTGAACCAATTTCTCCAGAAATATCTTCAAAGAATCCATCAGCTGTTTTACCTGTGATTCAAAAAAATCCATCCATGGATTGTATTTGGATTTGTACTACAGGGATTCCATCAAGAATTTTACCAGGAATTTCTCCAGGTTATTCTCTTGTAATATCTTTAGGAATTCTTCCAAAACTCCTTCATGATTCCACCAGGTGTTCCTCCAGAAATCCAATCAAGATTTTGTCTAGTGATTTAACAAGAAATTTTTGTTAGAATTGCTTTATAAATTCCTACCGAAAGTTTAACTGAAATTCCTCATGGGATTCTATCAGAAGTTCCTACAAAGATTCCATCAGTGATTCCTCTGAGAATGATGAGTTCTTCTTCTTCTTGGCGTTACGTCTTCACTGGGACAGAGCCTGCTTCTCAAGTTCTACTTAAGAGTTTCTACAATTTTTAACTGAGAGCTTCCTTTGCCAAAGTTGTCATTTGCGCATTCATATATCGTGTGGCAGGTACGATGATACTCTATGTCCAGGAAATTTCCATTACGAAAAGATTCTGGACCGACCGGAAATTTAACCCAGAAACTTTCAGCATGGTTTTGCTTTGTAGCCGCGGACTCTGACCACTCGGCTAAGGAAAGCCTCTAGAATCAAGAGTTATTCTAGGGAATTAAACACAATTTCATCCAGGCATTTCATCAGTAGAACTTCTAAAGATTCAATCATAAATTTCACAAGGGTTTCATTTAGCAGTTCCTTCAGGGTTTTTATCAGGACTAGCTCTAGGGATTCTAGTTCCTCTAGGAATACTATCAAGAATTTTTCTGAGGGTATCATCAGCTGTTCGGCTAGGGATTACACCAGGAATTCTTTCAGGGATTGCACCTAGAACTCAACTAGGGAGTTCATCAGAAGTTTCTCCAGGGATTCTATCAGAAGAAAATTTCAGAGATTCCACCTGTAATTCCTCTATGGACTCTGTCCGTCGTTGCTCTAGTTCTAGGAGTTCTTCTCGGGATTTCAACAGGAATTCCTTCAATGATTCCACACAGAGTTCTTTCAAGAATATCTTTACAAATTCTTCCAAGGATTCCTTCTGGAGTTTCCCCAGGGATTTCATCAGGGGCTCCTGTATCTATATTAACTGTATTTATGTATCTGCATCTGGATTCTATCGGGAGTACCTTTAGGGCTTTCATCATAGTTCTTCTGGAGATTTCATCAGGAGTTCCTCCAAGGATTCCATCAAGAGTTCCTTCTGAGATTTCACCCGGAATTTTTCAAGAGATTAAATCAAATGTTCCTCGAGGAATTCCATCAATGTTTCTTCTAGAAATATTATGAGGAGTTCCTCTAGGGATTCTATCAGGAGTTCTATCTGGAAACTTATCAGGTTTTCTACCAGGGATTTTATCAGGAGTTCCTTAAGGGATTCCATCAGAAGTCCCTCCAATGATTAGGATTTTTTTCAAGAATATCTATAGATAGGAGTTCTTCCAAGGATTCCATCAGGAGTTTCTATAGGGATACTATCAGGAATACCTTTAGAGCTTCCATCAGAGTTCTTCTGGGGATTGCATCAGGAGTTCCTCCAGAGTTCCTCCAGAGTTCTTTCAGAGATTCCACCTGAATTGCCTCCAAACATTCAATCAGGATTTCCTCTAGAGGTTATATCAGGAATTCCTTGTTCCATAAGGACTCCTTCTAGGGATATCATAAAGAATTCTTCTAGATTCTTACAGGAGTTTCATCAGAAATTTCTTCTGGGATTCCATCAGGAGTTCCTTCAGCGATTGCAACTGAAACTTCTCCAGGGATTCCACCAGGAATATATCTAGCAATTCCATTAGAAGTTTCTACAGCAATTCCACCAGCAGTTCCTTCAGAGATTCCACCTGGAATTCTTCCAGAGATTCTATCAGGGGTTCCTCTAGGGATTCCATCACTAGTTAATCTACGAATTTCATCAGAAATTCCTTCATCAGGAGCCCCTTAATAATATATTGAGGATTTCCTCCAAGAAATTCCTCCAGGGTTTCTTCTGAGATTTCACCCGGAATTCCTCAAGAGATTCTATCAGGAATTCCTCTATAGATTCTATCAGGAGTTAATTCAGGAAACTTATCATGAATTCCTCCAGAAATTTCATGTGGAGTTCATCTAGAGATTTCATCGGGACTCCTGATTCTATCAGGAGTTCCTCTTACAATATCTTTATATTCCTCCCAGTAACGATTCCCTAACCTCAAATCTACCTGTCCCACGAATATAAATTCTAGAATTTCAGCAACAAATTTGCATGCAATGAGCAGAGATCTGTTAGAAAGGACGATTTCAATAATTTACTCTTTGATTACTTTTTGATTTATATTCTAAATTTGTCGAAATAGTAATTTTTAGAATCATAGAACAGGTAGAAAATGAGGTTACGATTCGCCACTGATTCTTCCAAGGATTCCATCAAGAGTTCCTCTAGGGATTCTATCAGGAATTCCAATAGGGATTCTGTTAGGAGTACATTTAGGGCTACCATTAGAGTTCTTCTGAGGATTTCATCACGAATTCACCCAGGAATTCCATCAAGAGTTCCTTCAGAGATTCCAGCTAGCATTTCTTCCGAGATTCTATTAGGAGTTCCTCCAGAGTTCATATCAGGAGGTCACCTACGACTAACATCAGGATTTTCTAGGGATATCATAAGGAATTTCTCTAGGCATTCTATCAGGATTTCCAGCAGGAATTATATCAGGAATTCCTCCAGGGATTTCATCAGGAGTGCCTATAGTGATTCCATAGGGAATTCTTCAAGGAATTTCATCAGGAGTTCCTCCTATGATTTCATCTGGAGCTCCTGCAAGAATTCTTCTTCTTCTTGGCATTAACGTCCCCACTGGGACAGAGCCGGCTTCTCAGCTTACTGTTCTTATGAGCACTTCCACAGTTATTAACTCAGAGCTTTCTTTGCCAAAGTTGCCATTTTCGCATTCGTATATCGTGTGGCAGGTACGATTATACTCTATGCCCAGAGAAGTCAAGGAAATTTCCTTTACGAAAAGATCCTGGACCGACCGGGAGTCGAACCCAGACACCTTCAGCATGGCGTTGCTTTGAAGTCGCGGACTCTAATCACTCGGATGGGATGCCTCCAAAAATTCTTCAAGGAATAAATATCTCCAAGGATACTCAAAGGTTTTCAGGAATTCCTCCTAAGATTTTTTCGGAAATGTCTCAGGATTTTATTACCGGAATAACTCTACAGCTTCCATCGGAAATTTCTCAAGGAATTTTTCACAAAATATCTTCAGAGATTCTTGGGGGTTTTCAGAAATTATTTCAGCAATTTTACCAAAAATTTCTTCTAAAGATTTCACAAGTAATTAGGGAATCCATCAGTATATCCTCAAGTGACTCTGTGAGGAGTTTCTCCTAGGATTCAAAAAAGGAATTCCTTCAGCGATTCCTCTGAGAATTCGTTCATTGATTGTTTCGAAAATTTCGCTAGGATTTCCTCTAAGCATTCCAACTAAAAACCCTCCAGGAATTTTGGATTCCACCAGAGATTCATCCATGGATTGGATCTGAAATTCGCCCAGATAATTCTCCATGATTTCCATCAGGAAAATCTTCAAGGAATGAGCTGAAATTCTCATAGGGGTTCCACTAGAAATTTTTTTAGAAGCTTCACCAATATGTTTCCGTTGATTTCACCGGAAATTCATAAAAATCTTCTAAAAGTTCTTCCAAAACATTCTGGAAAAGTCCTTCGGTTCCTTCAGAGATTTCACCAGTATTTTATCTAACTATTTTTTCCGGAATGGTGTTTTTTAAGAAATTTCGCCATGAGTTCTTCCAGGGTTAAGAATATCAATAGAATTTCACTAGAAATTCTTTACCAGAAAAATCTAATACAGCTTCGCCAGAAGTTCTACCAGAAAATACTTCAATGATTTGACTAGGATTTTCCTTTTTCGAATTATTCAGGATTATCAGAAATACCTCCAGGGTATCAATGAAAAAACCACAACCACAATCTCTATAAACATTTCTAGAGGAATTCCTAGTAAAAGCACAGGAAAAAAATCCTTCTATAATCTGTATAGAATTTCTTGAAGTTTCGATGGAGGAATTCCTAAATACATCTGTGGAGGATATTTTGGAGGAATTCTTGAAAGAAGCATTAAATGAATAAACCCCTCGGAAGTTTTTGGGTAAATCTCTGGAGGACTCTGTAAAGAAAATTACAAGAAATAATCGCTGAAGAAATTCCTTTTGGTTGAATTTTAGGAGGAGTCCTAGGAGAAGCCCTGAAAACAGTTCTGGTGAAATCCTTATGGGAATTTCTGGTTATAAATTTATTGAGAAGTATCTGAAATAATTCGTTATGTGATTCCTGAATAATTATATAACTTTTAGAGGAAATAAAGGAATCTTTGAAAAATTGTGATAGCAATCTCCGGAAGAATTCTTGAAGTCAGCCTTGAAGTAAACTCTGAAAAATTACTGAAGAAATCACTTGGGGATTTTTTTGATCTTTGAAGGAATCAATAGAGGAAACCCTGAATAATTAGCAGAGGAATCTTTGAAGAAACCTCTGGAAGAAAGCCAGCCTGAAAAATTTTCCTCGGAGGAATTTCTGTGTAAATCTGTGGATAAATTTCTAGAGTAATTGTTGATGAAATTCCTGGTAGAACCCCAGGAAATCTTTATTTTGGAATCCCTAGTATAATCAATGGTTCTGGAAAGACTTCAAAGTAGAATAACTAGAGGAAACCGCTAAAGACTCCGGATACAAACTTTGAAGAAATTACCCTAGTCATTCTCATATCGATGACTGCTCAGAATAATCCCCGATAGAGATCCCTCATAATTTTAGAGTTCTGCCGGAATACTTCGTGCGAATTGTAATTGTAATTCCTCCTCAGTATCCATTTCTTCCGGTATTTAAATTCTGAAAGTTCTGCTCTTTCTCACAACGATTATTGCCATAGAAATACCAACAGCCACAGAAATCGAAAAAAAAAAACAATCACATATTCACTAGGCTTGCCGAGAGCATTCAAAACATGCGAAGAAATATGGTGTTGCTGCAACACACTTTGACAGTCGGTCAAACGGTTGCAGCAACATAAATCGGTTTGACTAACTTGGGGGCGGAGTCAATGTTGGTCAAACCGTCTGAGCGTCTGTGGGCTGCATAACTTGTCGCTCGGCGAACAAGAAGAAAGAGCATTGAAAATTGAAACACTCAGCTTGGTCGGAGAAACGACAATCTCGCTCTTGATCGCTTGTGGATGTGAGCGAGAGAAATGCAATATTCGAGTGAATGTTTCCCATGCTTGTCTTGAAGCCGAATATTACTATCAAACTTTAACAAGTCATTTACTTTTTGTGTTCTTTGAAAATTAAACCGCAGAACTCGCCAAAATGTAGGAATTTCCTAAGGCAAGTCCGAATTCCTTATAGTTATCTTTAAGATAACTCTATCTATTTAAGACAACTCTATCTATTAAGAAGACTGAAGTTGGCTTGCAAACTCCTGAGTATTGTTAACTGAACGGCTTTCAAAAGGCTTGGGCATGGATTAGAATTGCTTAACCAGCCACATTGCAAGTTTGTGTGTAGGAGAGAGCATTTTGATCAATGTTACCCCGAATTGCAGTATACTAAATAATTTCATATCTTTTGACAGATATGCGGGTTGTGTACTAGAATCAAATTCGAAGACGACCTTGCAGTTGATTTCGAAACAGGCGTATCTGTCAAAGGATATAAACTCTAGTGGAATAGGGTCCTAAAACCATGTCATTGGTTTAAACTAAAATTTTGGGTGTATTTTGTTTTCCGTGTCCCTTCCGAAATGTCGGATAAGAACAACCCCAGTGTTAAAAAGATGAGCTCCTGTGGCGTTTTCGCCGACTCAGTGAATGTCAAACATGATCTAAAGTGTCAAGGTTTAAATTTGAACATATGTATTTTAAAATTAAATTTGATATAACCGTTATTTGAACAGGAAAAATTGCTGAGGTGGTTGCAAGAACATGCTCTTTTGTCTTATAAAATAAAAACAAGATTTCATTAAACATTTTAGGACCCTATTAGATGATTTATGGTACTAAATTCAGCTTTCATTCACTTATAGGTATTCTACTAAACAGCTCGAAGATTGAGTATAAACAAATTTCAAGTTATTTAAAATGATCACTTTTGATAGTTTGGCTTTCTTAGGATAGTTTGGAATTTGAAATATTTGTTTTATTCCATGAATTTTGTAAGGTATTATATTGTATTAAATATTTAGAAATCAAACTTCATTTTTCCTCTAATTGGAATGTTCTAATGTGTATTTTTCCTCTAATTGGAATGTTCTAATATGTTGAAAGTTTGTGTCTGGAACTCAATGAGTTTTGTATTTTTAAAATTCCAAACTTTTTCCAGCTGTGTAGAAGCATTACACTACCATATATCTTCTTCATTTTTTAAAGATTTTTATTCTTTATTTTTAAAGCAAGTACTGGTATCTTAGATTTCGACTACAATAGAAAGATTGCTTTGATTCAGGGTAACTTTGATAATGGGTATGTAAACCAATAGAAATAAAAATCCAAACTACGTTTCTATATTGTTGCAGTAGAAACTAGATGGGAGAATGCTAACAGAGAACGTTGAAAAAGAAAATTTACAACGTCTTCATCCAAAGGCTGCACAGACTGAACAATCACAAACATTAGGCAACGGACATCACGGAACACCCAGTAGCCCAGCGATGAATTTTTCGTTTGATAAAAAGTTTCTACTAACTGAAGTGGGAATCGAACCCACGCTTCGTGGCACAATACGCCTAAAAGAATGACGCCGCCAACCACGTGGCCACGAAGCCCACACCATTATTAGCATTATTCATTTATGTGTAGAATTTATAGAAAAAATCACACATTTTTTTTTTAAATTTACGTCTACTATATTTAGAAATCAATCACATTTCTGAATACATATCGATTGATTTTCATGTTTCGACATTGAGTTCAACATAAATCTATCGTTTTTGAAATATAAACAGGTAAGTATATTTCGAACAAAATCGAATAAATTTCATAAGGTACCTAAATAGGCATTGCATAACACAAGACATTAAATGGTGTGTATAAATTTCTGTGTGTATACAACTTACCTCCTTAAAAACGTTACTATCTAAAATTTCAATCAGGGGAACGACTGTATACGATTGCACATGGTTTCCTGTCACCGGCGGTGGTTGTTTCACTTTCTACGACACACGATCCAATATTGCACCACAAATTGCAACACTCCATCGAATGAGCACTCCTACAGTGTAGTAGATAGTGGTTTCTGGTTTCTCAATTTAACCATAAAAGCCGCCATTCGTCATGATGTCAAAGGTCGCTCCCTGAGGCAACACGCCGGCCGCGACCAGTTATTAATTGCTCGAAAAGCGTAAACATTCTGAGACCGCCCACCATCCTCGAGCAATATGCAGCTGAAAGAACCACACATTAACACGTTCCGCATCTTAGTATTAAAAGAGTGGCGGTTGAGCTGGCTGAGAACTAAGAGGTGGGAAATTAAAACCAGCTTCTGGCCTAAGCGAGTTGATAGTTTTATGATCCTGGAAAAACGAAAATACCTCGAGGGAGATTTCCACTTCTTATGTTATTTCATCTGAGCCTCAATGGGTCGTGTGGCTGTTTTGAAAATTTGAATATTACAATTAGACTGTGTATGAGAAAGCAAAAAATTCTTACAGTTTGGTTACAGCGATACATAACAATCATGTAGTGTAGATGTATTAATATTGACCCTTTTGCCTGCTTCTCAACTTAGTGTTCTTATGAGCACTTCCTCAGCTATTAACTGAGAGCATCCTTTGCCGATTGACCATTTTTTGCATGTGCAAAAAGTTCGTTAGATCTAAGGCTATCCGCTCGTTAGTTAGGCACACAAAGAAACACGTACTATTTTAAAAAAAAAATCACTTATTTGGTTCACTGACAATAAACTTACACTTCTTCATAGTTCTCTGAGGTCATATTGTGCCCTATATCGTATAACAAAGAATTAATATCAACCTATAACAGTTAGTTCAACTCAACTACGAACCTTTTGTTACAACTCGCTACCACATTCCCATCAAATTACAACCTATTTGAGAGCCTGTCAGCCAGAATTACTGCTATTAAGTATCCCGATCAAATCATCCGCTTACTATGTAATTTACATGCAAATGAAATCGAAACCCATTCGAACTCGTGGCACACGCTTCGGCATTACTCACCTTCATCGCGGCTCATTACTCCACATGTAATTACCAACCTATGCCATCATCGTATTTCGTATGTACATATGTTGGTATTTGCCGTTCATCCCTTCACTTTGATCCGTTCCGCGGGGAGTGCAAGCCTCGGATTCATCCCCGTGCATAATTCATTGACGCCTTGCCTCGGCCCCGGTGCACTAAGGGGGTGTTTGGCGAAACTAGCTGGCTAAAAGTGATTTGTGAAATTCACTGGGATTTTAAAATAATGTCCCGAGCAATGTCAACAACCGCAGGTTATAGCAATAACAAGTTTTATTATTATTATCCTTCATTTTGTTATTTCTTGTCATCAATGGGAAGACTCATGTTATAAACGAATTTTGAGCTGCCAGATCGAGGATGCCATCGACGGATGAACGACGTCATATGTTTGTGACTAATTGTTAACATAATGAATTATTGATGATATGTTATGAGATTTGTTTAACAGAAATTATTATTAATTTGTTTCAAATGATAGCACAACGAATAATTCTTGTATAATTTATAATTTGTAGCATATCTTATTAACTATTATCAATTTTAGTACAGTGATACCTCCATGAGTCGATGTTCCGTGACTCGATATCGACTCATGGAACCATACTAAAAACAAAATTTCATGGTTACTATGATGGTCCCTAGAAGTAGTTTTCCAAAGGATTGCTGTTCCATGACTCGATATTTCCATGAGTCGATGGCCCCTTCAATATCGACTCATGGAGGTTTCACTGTAATTTAGATATTACATTGTTACTCAGCCTTGAACTGTCAAAATTAATTAGTTACATTGAAGGTGATTTTTTGGTTGCACAAAAACAAATAACAAACTACATTATATATAGATTGCTAAATTATATGTAAGTAATTGCATGAAGTTTATGTTTGATTCCATATTGACATATTGATTGCAGTGTAATTTAATGGCAGTTTCAGTATAGTTACACATCAGTTAAAAAATAACGCAAGATTTCTAGTTAACTTCACATGCCAAAAGTGTTCATAAAAACTGGACTCGGAAAAAATGAGCCTCTCAAAAATGATCACCAAAAATTCATTTTAAATCGGATACTTCTAAAATTTTCAGGGATTAAATAATAATACATAGTTAGCTTAGCATAATTTATTTATTGAATTTCCTCCGCCAAGCTGAATGCTCGTACATTTCTGTAAACACTCTTGAGATCTTGGTCGAGGCTTTGTCCACCTTTCTTACACAATTTCTCCCAGTTTTTCTATAAACTTTCATCGGTTTTGAATGTTTTTCCACTTCTTTCAACTTCTTTTTAATTATCACCCCAACTTTTCTATAGGACGATGTTCTGGTGTATTTGGCGGCTTCGCATCCTTCGGCTACGTACTGGTTTCGGAACGCACTAAAGGAATCAATCGTAGTGGATCATGCGAGAACCTAACGTTCACCCGGAATATTTGTTTGAGTTACAAGAGAGCAAGATTACCGCTCATGCTTCTTCTTCCATCGACCGGTTCTATCAGTGTTGAAGTGTTAACCGAACCAACAGAATAATAACACATAATGTCCATAATAGGTCAGAATTGACATGCAACGAAGAGTGTGAAAATTGATTTGATTTTTAGCAGTAGAAATCTTTTATAAGTGCGTGACGATAGTTGGCGCTAGTAAGCATGTTAAATTGGGCGTTTTAAGCATGTTCTATCCATATGAGATGTAAAATTAAAGTCTTCGTTTGAAAATGAAGTGAATCTTAACGCTTTGAATATAAATAACTTGAAAGATGTGAATCACTTGCATATGAGATGAATCAGACACGAATTATTTGAACATGAGGCTTATCAAAACTGAAATATTTAAATATGAAGTGAATCGAACCTAAATTATTTGAATATTAATAAAACCTAAAATACTTGAACTAAATCAACTAATTCAGACATGAATCATTTTGATATGAAGCGAATCATATCTGAATCAATTGAGCTAGACGTTAATCGGTCCTGAATTACTTGTATATGCAGTGAATCTTGACGGACGAACGTGAGGTGATTGAAAGGTGGAAGCAGCACTACGATGAACACCTAAACGGCGCAGAGGAGGAAGATCAAGACAGCGAGAGGAATTGCTTCATCAGTACGGCGGATGAGGGAGACGTACCAATTCCCACAATAGGTGAAGTTAAGGATGCTATCAAACAGCTCAAGAACAACAATGCAGCTGGAAAGGATGGTATTGGAGCGGAACTTATTAAAATGGGCCCGGACAGGTTGGCCACTTGTCTGCACCGATTGATAGCCAGGATCTGGGATACATAGCAGCTACCGGAGGAGTGGAAGGAGGGAATAATATACCCAATATACAAAAAGGATGACAAGTTAGAATGTGAGAACTATCGAGCGATCATTATTCTTAACGCAGCCTATAAAATGCTTTCCCAGATCATCTTCCGCCGTCTATCGCCACTGGCAAGCAGATTTGTGGGAAGTTATCAAGCCGGTTTTGTGGACGGGCGATCGACGTCAGATCAAATCTTTATGTTGCGGCAGATCGTCCAAAAGTGTCGCGGATATCAAGTCCCTACGCACCACCTATTCATCGATTTCAAAGCGGCCTATGATACCATCGACCGCGAAGAGCTATGGAAGATTATGGACGAGAATGGTTTTTCCGGGAAACTGACTAGACTGATCAAAGCAACGATGGATAGTGTACAGTGCTGTGTGAAGATATCGGGTGCATTATCGGACCCGTTTGAAACACGCAAAGGACTTCGACAAGGTCTTTCCTGCCTCCTGTTCAATATTGCGCTAGAAGGTGTTATGAAACGGGCGGGCTTCAACATGCGGGGCACGATCTTCAATAAATCCAGCCAGTTCATCGGCTTTGTTGACGACGTGGACATTGTCGGAAGAAAGTTTCAGGTGGTTTCTGAACAGTATACCAGGCTGAAACTTGAAGCAGATCGGGTTGGATTGAAGGTCAATACGTCTAAGACGAAATATCTGCTGGCTGGTGAAACCGAGCGCGATAGAACTCGCATTGTCAGACGCGTTGTCTACCTCGAGTCATTGGTAACGTCGGATAACAACTGCAGTAGAGAAATTCTAAGACGTATCATTGCCGGAAGTCGTGCTTACTACGGACTCCACAACTTGGTAAACTGCACTTCACAATGCTCGAAGAGGACCTGCAAGCGCTAGGAGTTTTTAAACGACGTGTGCTTAGGACGATCTTCGGCGGAGTATGTGAGAACGGCGTATGGAGGAGAAGAATGAACCACGAGCTTGTGTAACTCTACGGTGAACCCAGTAACCAGAAAGTCGCCAAAGCTGGAAGGGTACGATGGGCGGGACACGTTGTGAGAATGCTGGACAACAATCCCGCAAAAATGGCGTTCACCTCAAATCCGTCCGGTACAAGACGAAGGGGAGCGCAACGAGCTAGGTGGTTTGACCAAGTGGATCAGGATCTTGGAAGTGTGAGACGATCGAGAAATTGGAGGTTAGCAGCCATGGACCGAGTTTGTTGGCGTAACATTGTGGTGCAGGTCATGTCTTGAAGGACGTAGAGCCAGCAAAAGTAAAGTAAGCAGTGAATTTCACCTGAAACACTTCACTATGAAGTGAATCAGAAATGGATATGGTGCAAACCCGACTTGAAGCACCAAAAAAGGAAGTGAATCAAACATTAAAGACATTAATATGAATTTAATCAGATCTAAATCTTTTGAATATGAAGTTAAACAGTTCTGAGTTCCTCAAATATGAAGTGAACCAGACCTGATTAGTCACTAGAAATGGAAATGAATCAAGCTTGAAAAACTTGAATATTAATTTAATCAGGCATGAATCATTTGGATATGGAGCGAATCAATCCTGTATTAATTGAACAAAAATTTAATCAGTCTTGAATCGTTTAAATATGAAGTTAATCTGCTTGTACAATATGAATATGAAGTAGATCAGATTTAAAACTTTTAAATATGAAGTAAATAAGACCTGGAACCATTGACGAAGGAACAAGGGGGGCAGGAGGCCTGGCCCCCTCCCGAATCATTCAGTCCCACCCCCAAGAATTTTTGATAATAGTAAAAATAAAAATTTAAATAAAAACTATTTAACATGAAGCAGAATCTTTTGATTCAATATACATGTCTCTTGTTGTTGACAAACATTTTTTCAGTAGTTACGATATTTTATGTTGTACAGCTATAGTGAGAAAACCTCGCTTGTCTTACATAGCATCAGCGTGTCGGTTCTGACTTCGGTGACACGCGCGACAACAGAAAGGTTAACCATCCGGCCGTCGATCAAATGGTTATTTATTAGTATTAGCTTCTTGTTGTATGAAACAAGCGCAAGTTTTCGACACGTCCGTTACAAAAAATGCCGTTGTAGAAAAAATCGTCAATATCCTGGAAATTGGATTCCCAAAATTAGTTTTTTTTTCTAAATACTCCACATAATCTTGTTTGAGCATAAAGCAGCATGTTCATTGCATTTCAATCTATTATGATTTTGGGGGATATCCTGCTTGAGGTATCTTGTGATCAATTCACTAAATACATTATAACTTCAACTTGTACCTTTATTGTCCGAACAAAAATAATTGAAAATATAGATAAAATTACCAAACGATTTTCTCAGACAGTACAAAGAGGGAATTTTTGTCGAAAAATAAGGCTCGACGTCCAAACAATTCCGGCATGGTCAAGTCTTCTTCAAATAAATAACAGAATTTTAACCTGGTGTGAAATATTGTAACAAAATCGACCATAGTGTTTTCACATGAATCATTAATTGCCTAAACTATATCTTTCCCCAGGGCCCAGATATCCGTAGCGGTAAACGCGCAGCTATTCAGCATGACCATGCTGAGGGTCGTGGGTTTGAATCCCGCTGGTCGAGGATCTTTTCGTAAAAGAAATTTTCTCGATTCCCAGGGCATAGAGTATCTTCGTAGCTGCCACACGAAATACACATGCAAAAATGGTCAATCGGAAAAGAAAGCTCTCAGTTAGTAACTGTGTAAGTGCTCATAAGAACACTAATCTGAGAAGCAGGCTTTGTCCCAGTTGGGACGTAACGCCAGAAAGAAGAAGAAGAAGAAAATGAAGATATCTTTAAAAAAAAAACCTTTTATTTCATAAATTATTCGATTAATTTCCAACAGATTTGATGCAAAATTTTTCAAAAACTTTTCGATATTATTTATAAAATTTAAGATGATGAAATTTTTTAAGAAATATTGAAGGGTGGCTTCAGCACTTTTAAAAATCTCTCGAAAATTAGTCGAGTAATATTGTGGAACTTGTTCATACTTTCAAAGCATATTGTTCCTGATAGACATCCATTCCTTCAATGCCTTCTTTTTGTTAGCAGATTGATTCCGGAATATGATCCCGGATTTACCTGAAAAATGTTACTTTATCTTTCGAAAGTTCAGTTTTTTCTCGCAATTTCTACAAAAAAAACAATTGATTCTGTCAAATCCTATACTGAGATATTTCGCTAAAAGTTCTGCAAGAAATTCTTCTGTGAATTCCTTTTAGTAGTTTTCCCAAAAATTTATTACGAATTCTCACGCGAAGTTTATCGCAAGCTCTTAAGAAATATTTCTGAAATACATACAAAAATTGCGGTCAA
This sequence comes from Aedes aegypti, assembly GCF_002204515.2. NCBI lineage: Eukaryota > Metazoa > Arthropoda > Insecta > Diptera > Culicidae > Aedes > Aedes aegypti. The sequence continues at coordinate 339,108,765 of NC_035109.1, forward strand.
AAATCCTTCTATGTTTTATTTTTCTAGAAATTTTGCTTCAAATCCCCGGATTATTCAAGAATTGAAAATAAAATTGTTTTTGCAATGTCTCATGCCTTCGAATCTTAAGAGGATATTTGTTGAAAAACCGCAGGAAAACTTTTGCTTCCAAAATAAGCATAAACGAATCTGTGGAGAATCATGTAGCAAAGCAACAGGGAAGGGAGAAAGGATTTATTAAGATATTCATAATGAAATTTTACTAATTATTGGCAGAATCCATATTCTTTGTATGAATTTGTGTGCGATACAAGGGCGGAATTTATAGAGGCTTTTTGGCAGAATTCCAGAAAATTAGAAGACAAGAAAGAATAGATTTCAACAACAGTTTCTAAGGAAGATTCTGATGGTACTTCTTGAAAAATTTGTTTTATTTGTAAATTCATTAGAGTGGTTTTAACTATCCTGTAATTTACATCTAGAGGTTATCTAGGTTATAAATAATCCCTTAACTTTCATTGTATCATTACCTGCTTCAACATTTTGTTGTTTCTCCTTTCTTTCCATGACACTTTGAGGAACTTCGTACCAAAATTCTTTCCATACTGAAAAAAACAACATTTCAAAGAATATATAAAAGGTGAGTTATAATAATTTTGAAAAAATTCAGAATTCTCATACGAATGGCTTTTGATTTCTGAAAGTCCATCAGAAATTCCTCAACAAATTTTCAAAGTACACCCGATTCTGTTTTTGCACGGATTTTTTTTTTTTACACGGCCGTGCAAAAAGAAGTTTCCATACATTTTTTTTTCGCCAAAATCTTATTTTTGCATGAAACGTCAAAGTACAGTTGAATTTATTCATAGATCTTGAAGACATTTTTGGTGAGACTCGTATGGTTTTATGTAAAATGTATGTTTATGTAGTACATACATAAATCCTCAGTAATTCCTGAAAATGCTAAACAAATCATTAATGAACTACTGGACGTTTCTTTGAACTTACATTTGAAATTCATATGTAATAAGTACGTAAAGGACCTTCCAGGAGAAATCATTAATATTTAAAATGTATTCCCTGGCGGAGTTCTTCGAAAGAATTTCTTTAAGCAATTTGATTTTCTGGTGAGATCAGAAAGTCTAGGATTGATTTTCCGTGGGAATCCCAGGACGAACTCAGTGAAAACTGGAACATGAGTTCTTGAAGAAAGCACTGAAAACTACGAAAAAAAAAATCATGAAGCAATCCCCGTAGGAATTCTCAAAGGAATCTCTTCAAAGCACATTGAAATGCTTAATTTTGCAAAGGCCAAAGACTTGATCTTCTTCATATTTTTTATTATAGAGGTTTCAAACGACAGGTTCATTTGCGTCTGATATGTTTCTATATCTAAAAGCAGCGCCACTAAGTTGAAGAATTTAAGACCAAACTGTTTGCTTACCCTACTTCTTTCCATTTCTGAACAACTTTGACGAAAACTCAAACTCACTATCTCGCCTGGAACATAAGATAAAACTAGCAAGAGATATTCGATTTTACATGCTGAAACCAAATTGATTTCCTGGATCACAAGATAGAAGTAACTGGGAATATTCAATTTAACATACTCACTAGCGCATCCTAACGGTAGAATTGTTCACCAAACTGTGATGACTTTGACCTTATGGACAAATTTACTAAAAACTAGAACTTGGTATCTCATCTGGTTCACAAGATAGAAGTAGTTGAAATTGATTAATTTTACATGCCCGCTAGCCCAACCTAGTGGCAAACTTTAGAACAAAACTGTATACCTTTCGGATGTCTTTAGTTTTATGACAACTTTACCTAAGACTCAAACTTGCTATCACAAAGAGCAGTTATATAAAATGCTTAATTTTATATGCTCCCTAGCATCACATAGCGGTAGAATTTCAAACCAAACAATCTGCCTTCCGGATGTCTTTGACTTTATGAACAACGTTACCGAAAAGTGAAAACTAGAACTTGCTTTCTTATCTGGAACACAAGATAATTACTAAATTTCAATTTCAATTTCTAAATTTCAAGTCAATCAATGAAATTCTGTAACGAACGCAATGATAATGACTAAGTTAAAATTATCACTTATTAAAATGATTGCCTTTCATTTCAGGTGCGCTCCAAAATTGGCATGTTTGTACCAAACATTGAAACCAGAACAGTTCTTGTAGCGATTGTTATGAAAATTAGTTCAAGTAATAATTCATAAATAATTCCAAGCTCTCACTTATGAAACTCATGATCCCAGTTTCGAAATAGTTAAGCGTTCAATGAAACCATAATTTAGCTGGTTCATAAGTCGTGATTTACGGAAAACCTAAGTATTTTTGCCTTAGTGTAGATAGTCAGCATCACGAGTTAAGGTGATTATAAAACGAAGCCACACCTCAAATTTTCAAGTGCACAAGACTGGAGAATATGACAACAGTTCGCGATGAAAATCAATCAAATTGCTTGCTTGCTGGTGGTCACCAATGGGATACATTTTCAACGTAGTGCGCTGTTTGGTTCTCAAGTCTTGTGCTCTTGAAAATTTGAGGTGTGGCTTCATTCTAAATCACCTTAAACCATCGGATATATCCTTGTATTGAGATGATGCTAAACTTTTGGAGGGGATTCAATATTCAGCTACGTGTTGCAATACTTTTTCAAGCGAGCCCATACTTGTGACGGGTAGTGTACCAACGACATCAAAATAAAAATTTCAATTATTTACTTTTTTTAAAAATAACAACCTATTAAGAAAATAAATACGATTCATTTTTGGATCTATTCAATAACAATTTCGAAATTTATGAACGAACGCCGTATTGAACACGTCTCGAAATATTTTTGGCCAGCTAGATTGTCTAATTACCCTATAGTGCAATGGGTGAACGGCTTACTGCCCTGCCATCATGTATGTACCTACCTACTAAGTTGTATTGATATGATCCGGTCCTAGCCGAGAAACCCTGGAATCAGAACACTAAATCTCAACAGCGAAGAGCCGGGCGTGCGGTTGCTCACGATGACGCAGAGTGCGGAAAATTAATTAAGCCTTCTCTCCTAGTGTTGACCTTATCCATCTGGACCGTATGGCGCAATAAAATTTATGCCTTCAAATTAACGCCATCATTATTATTATTCATTTTAATTCAGCCTTTCTCTTATTTTTATTTCAACTTGAGTCGATGTTGAGGAGACTGCTCATTGTGAGATAAGGTTGCTAAAAATGAGTATTCTTTGCTAGTCTCTGAAGGAAGGTGCAAAGCCGTCGGCTGATTGAACATTCTCATAGCTATTAGAGCATAGAGCCTTTTGAGCCTTTCTAAGCGTTTTAAAGTATATCAACCTATTTCATCTATTTTCATGTTTGTTGACGCCATTTGAAACCTGTAAACTTTCTGACGTCTTGGAAAGCATGTAAGCTTCGAAAGATCTATATTATCCGTTAAAGCCTTTTTTGATCAAAAAAAAAAATCCAAAACGTACTTTTAATGCTCAATAATGTTAGAATGACTATTTATGTTATTATTGTCTTCAATAATTTCGTACGCCATTGCGTATGGATTTAATTACAATTTATTCGATCACATATCTAGATTCTTCAGTGAAACATGATTTCATGAAAAAATTGCACATTGTCATTTGCAAGTTTGGAGGGGCTCCTGTAGTATCCATTTATATTGATAAAAAGCGTTTATTTCAATCTTATGGAACAGTCATTTTAAACAGAACGTGGTGTTTTTTTTTATTCAAAAATACATTATTCTGCCAGGAACTGCTTTGGCAATATTTCAATTGTGAGCCACATTCTTAAGTAAGCCTGCCTCCAAGCCTTTCAAAATGAATGTTTGTATTCCAAAGAGCGATTATTCCAAGGGTTTACAGATTCATTATGGAAAAGCTTCTGGAATTCTTCTAGCGATTTATCTAAAACCTTTTCTTCAGGAATACATATAAAGATTCCTCCAGGGATCCCTCCGGATATTATTATAAAGATTCTTTTAATGTTTCTCTCTAAAATTAGTTTTGAAAAATTTTAAATGATTTTGTGATTACTGTTCATCAGTTCAACAATATGCTAATTACCCTAGGGATTCTCACAGGATTTCCTAGAAATTTTCTTTTAGTTCTACCGATATTCCAGAAATTACTATCTCATCGTCATAACTACAGAAATATTCCTCCTACAAGAATACTTCCGAAAAATTATTCATAGGTTTATTATTTGAAAACATTCGTGAAAACAATTTCTAGAAAAATCAAACAAGAAAAGCTCTCATGACATTTTTTTTCTTCAGTATCACTTAATGTCATTTAAGAACCACTTATTTAGCCATTACCCCACATATTATTACAGGAATTGTTACTTAATTGTTAATTTACATTACCTAGATTCAACCTCATACACTTTTCAGAGTTCTTGACATTGCTTGAATAATTTGTGAAGACATTTCTCAATAGATTCTTCAATTTAATAGTTCATGTAGGGTTCAAGACCAAATAATACTACAACAACTATTTCTGTAATTCCTCAAGAGCTCCACTCGGGAATTCCCAGGGATTTATCTAGAAAATCCTACAGGAAATTATGCAGGGTTTCGTTTGGTTAATTTTTCAATAATTACTTCATCAGTTTTTCGGGATGCTTTTTCAAGACTAGAGTCTAGAAGAAATTCAAAGATCTTTAAAAAGCTTATATCTTGTAGGAATGTATCATCTGATTGTACCCCGTTTGGCATAAAGTCGTTTGGCATAAGGTCGTTTGGCATATAGCCGTTTGGCATAAAGTCGTTTGGTATAATGGCCGTTTGGCATAATGGTCGTTTGGCATAATGGCCATTTGGCATAATGATTGAGTTAGAATGAATATCGGCATTTTCGAAGCTTTTACCGAGATCTGCACCACTGAGCCCATAGCAAAAAGAACATAAACTATCGTTGAGTTGTTGCGATATACATATTTGAAAATAGTAAATTGGCAAAGAAAGTTCGCAGTTATTAATAAAGGGAACGCACATATTTTGCTGGAGATCAAGCGCTGTCCCAGTTTTTACGTAACACTTGATGAAAATTACTTGGTAGAAGACGGAAAAATTTATTTGCAAAATAATAAAAGCTCTTATTCAAAGATCTATTATTGCAGCATAATGCAAAAATAGCCTATATACGAGAGCAGATTATTATTTGTTTAAAATGTGAAAGGCTCTAACACTACATATCTTCTCATAACATAACTCAAATGAACAACACATTTTTGAAAAAAATATATGTGGCAAAACTTCTGAACGATTCAATATAAATTTTAATTTTGAAAGTGTACATCAAAAATACTGTCTAATATCGAAAGGAGGGAAAATTTGTGATTGAAATAATATTTTTCCAGCATATGTTGAAAGAAGATCTTGTGTTTGCAAAAAAAAATATGTTGAATATTTACAGGTTCTAAAGTAATTATTATTCCAACAGCACATCTTGCAAGAATTGCGAAATATATAAATGGTAAACATTTAGCTTGACTAAATAATATAATTTAAAACAGTATAAACATAAAGAACAGCCTATTTTTAGAAGAAGGCAAAATTTATGATTCAATCAATAGAAGATTGGACGCCAAAACCATTGCGGCATAGTAGAACGAAAAGACATCAAAAATTGCGTTCAGAATCATAGCTCTTGTCCTACTTTTCCCAGAATGTCGTTTCTCTGAATGTCGGTTCTCAGAATGCCAGTTCCTACCCAAGTAACCATAAGCACTAATAATAAGCCCCTAATTAGCATCATAGATGCGTACATGCATTATAATAGCACCACAAATGCTTACACACCTTATAACAGCACTTCCGCTGCATAGAAACCCTATTACAGCATCATTAATGCTTATAAGCCTGATGCATACAGGCATTAAATAAGCACTTTATTGGCTTTATATTCGTATACAGGGCATGTTTAAATGCCACCCAGTGTTTTGACAGATATACCACGTGCTTTGTGTTTGCATATAGTGGTAAGAGGGAGTCAAACATAATCTTCTCACTACTACAAATGCAGGTTTTATGACAGGGAAAAGTGATGGTTTCAATTGGTCATTTTTCTTTCCAATACTGTTCAACAACTAAACAACAACTCAACAATACGAGTGTCGCAGGTTCGAGACGCAAAATGAGGAATTTCATCATCATAAAACGAGGATCAAAATGTGGCAATTGCAAATCCTGAAAAGGATGAAAACTACCAAAACGAATATGTCTGATACGGAGAAGTACTATCTGTATTATTTTATTACATTTTTTGCATACTATTAGAGGTTTCCGTTTTCATTCATTCATTTATTTAATCTAAAAATCTGGCGAAAACAACTGACGTTTCTCACGTGGTCTTATATCAGCATTAGCGGGGCAGAGAAGCACGGTTATATCTTGGCACTATAATGGCGCGCTATTTCGCCTTTTCTGGCATTATAATAGAATTATATGCGTGTATAAAACTGACATACATCAAATGATTGCCCTATATGCGCATATAATGCTGTTACCGTGCCGTATTATCGTGCTTACTGGTTACTTGGGTAGAATGACTCGTTTCCCCGAATAGTGCTGCAGTTTATATAGGTGCTATAATAGTCTTTAGTGGCTGGAAGGTGAAGGAGCAAGAACGATAAACAATCAAAAGAAGCTGGTATTCTGTCATTCTTGGCTATACACATGTTGGCAAAAATATTGAGGACAGTAAAACTCGAAAGAACCGCCAATTAAATAAAGAAGGGTGTATATCAGATGGTCAGTGCGCTCACCGCCCTGAAATGTTTAAAGTTACGACAAGTATGAGTGCCACAAACTTTTCGGGGAAGTGGACTTTTTGTTGAAGCGGGATATTCAGGGATCTGGCATTCGGAATATTGGCGTTCGGGGTAGTGACATTCGGGGAACCGACATTACGGGAAAAGTAGCACAACCCATCAAAGTAACTGTAGTAATCGATTTCTCTTTTCGCAGATCAATGTTATCAATTGCCGCCATTTTGTCAGTTGGGAACAACAAAATATCTAAAAAATAAAGAAATCTCTAAAGAATCGCCTATGCATAAAAGAAGGTGAAATTTGTTTCAATTTCAAATGAACAGTTTTTATGCCTATAATTGGTTACAACACATTTAAAAAAAATCCAATATTGAAAGAAGGGTACATTAGTGCTAAATATATCAAAATCTTCAATGCAAAAAATTATTCCAACAGCGGAGCTCAAAAGAAGAATTTATAATTGAAAGAAGGGTAATTTCTGCATAAATTATAAAATATTTTTGACAATAACTTTCCTAATATGCTTTAGTTTATTCAAAAGCATATGTTTGTAGAATAAAAAGACATTTTGTATCAATTATTGTCAATTATTGACTCCAAAACAAGCCCGAATCTCATCTTAAGAAATTCTTGGTTTCAGACTCATTATGCCAAACGACTATTATGCCAAACGACCGTTATGCCAAACGACTTTATGCCAAATGACCATTATGCCAAACGACTTTATGCCAAACGGCTTTATGCCAAACGACTTTATGCCAAATGACCTACCACCGTATCATCTATTTAACCACAATCAGTGATATCTTCAGGATTTAGTTTAGAAATATCCACCGAATTTTGTTGTTCAATAATTCCCTCCAATTATTTCTGGAAAATTTCCCTAGCATATTTTTGGAGGCGTTCCTTGAGAAATTCTGGATGAATTCTTTGAGAACTTCTTTTTGTAAAATTTTGGATAAACCTGATGAAGAATTCTCATAGAAAAATTTCTCAAGGTTGTATTAGAAAAAAAAAATCTAATAGCAATATTGAAAAAAATTTGAACGAAAATAAGAGGAATTTAAAAAAAAAATCCCGAAAGAAACTCAGAACCAATTTTTGAATTCTATGGAAGAACCGCTGGACTAGTTCCGAAAAAGATAGCTTCCTTAAGAAATAAATCTTTAAAAAAAATCCCTGGAAGATGGTTTGTTCGAAAAAAAAAACACTGGATGAACACTTCTTCTCGAACGAAAATCTGGAAGGAATTCCTTGTGAAATTTATAAAGGAATCACATAATTTACTTCAAAAGAAATCTTTGAGTTTTTGCGTAACGTCACTGGACAACCCCAACAGAAATTTTTATAAAGACCCTCTGAGAGATGACTGGTTGGATTCTCTAAGGAGTCCTTATTAACTCTTTGGGGCCGGCGCGGTCATATATGACCGCAGTACAAAAAAGGCTGTAAAAAAAGAACCAATGAACAAATGTATATACTGTCTTCGGCAAAGTTGTCCCAAATATACTCTTTTATCAGAGAAAAATATGAAGTATATGCCTTTATGACCTAATTGACAACCTAGAACATCCTGAACATCCTGAAGTTTGGAAAATTGAACTATAAGTACATACGAAACGTGAAATGCTGTTTGTGAACATAAATGATGTTCAAGCTAGATAATACAGAATTACTCTTTTAACGAAAACACTATTTCACTTGCTTTGCTATGTCCTGGGATGTTGTAGGATGTCCAAACTGTCCTGAAGCACACTCTATGAAATCTACAACCGTAACAGTAATTGTTTGGGTTAAAAACAATGACATTACAAATTCAAATAGAATCTACCAACCTCTGAGAATCTCAAGAGCTATTTCAAGGAACGTTTGGGATATTCCAGGCCCTCCAAATTACCCTGGAGTTCATAACTTCAGGTCTACACTTGTTCCAGTAGTTATTCTCGCTAAACTGAGTGAAGTTATATAATCTACAATGTTTACTGAACCTTGTCACGGGTCAAAAGGCTACTTCAAGAAACGTTTGAGGTATTCCAGGCCCTCCAAATTACCCTGGAAATCTGAATTTCATGTCTATATTTATTCCAGTAGTATTTCTTGCTAAACTGGGTGAAGTTATATAATCTACCATGTTCACTGAACTTTCGCACGTATCAATAGGATGTTTTAAAGAACGTTTGGAGTATTCCGGCCCTCCAAATTACCCTGGAGTTCTGAACTTCAGGTCTACACTTATTCCAGTATTTTTTCTTGCTAAACTGAGTAAAGATATATAACTTACCAAGTTTACTGCACCTTGTCACGGATCAATAGGCTAATTCAAGGAACGTTTGGGGTATTCTAGGCCCTCCAAATTACCCTAGTGTTCGTAACTTTAGGTTTACATTTGTTTCAGTAATTTATCTCACTAAACTGAGTGAAGTTATATAATCTAACATGCTCACTAAACCATCTCATGGATCAATGAGCTCTTTCAAGGAACGTTTGGGATATTTCAGGCCCTCCAAATTACCCTGGAGTTCAGAACATCAGGTCTGCACTTGTTCAAGTAATTTATCTCACTAAACTGAGTGAAGTTATATAATCTAACATGTTCACTGAATTTTCTCACGGATCAATTAGCTGTTTCAAGGAACGTTTGGGGTATTCCGAGACACCCAGATTACCCCGGAGTTCAGAAATTCAGATCTTCAATTGTTCTAGTAATTTTTCTTACTAAACGATGAAGTTATTTAATGTTCACTGAGCTTTCTCACGAATCAAAAAGGTATATCAAGGAACGTTTGGAGTATTCCAGGCCCTCCAATTACCCTGGAGTTCAGAACTATAGGTCTTCCCTTGTTCCAGTATTTTTTCTTTCTAAACTGAGTGAAGTTATATAATCTACTATGTTGACTGAACCTTCTCATGGATCAATATGCTGTTTCAAAGAACGATTGAGGTATTGCAGATCCTTCAAAATTTCCCCAGGACTTCAGAACTTCAGTTCTACTATTTTTCCAGTAATATTTCCTTCTAAACTGAGTGAAGTTATATAATCTACCATGTTCACTGAACCTTCTCACAGACCAATTGGCTATCTCAAGAAACGTTGGTGATATTCCAGGCCCTCCAATTTACCCTGGAGTTCAGAACTTCAGGTCTACCCTTGTTCCAGTAACTTTTCTCGCTAAAATGATCAAAGTTTCCCTTTGGGGCCGGCACGGTCATTTATGACCGCAGTCGGAAAATGGCTGTATAAAAAGAACCAATGAATAAAATTTACTGTCTTCGGAAAAGTCCTTGCAAATATACTTCCCTGTAAGGGAAAAATTTTAGGTGTATGCCTTAATGTCCTACTTGGCAACCTAGAACATCCAGAACATGCAGAAGTCTGACAAATACAATAATTAGTATAAAAGTAGCTTAAAATGCCTTTTGTGAATACAATTGATGTTCGTACTTGGTAATACATACCTATTATGTCAAGAAAAACGCTGCTTCACATGCCTTTTCATGTCCTGGGATATTCTACGACGTTCAGACTATCCCGAAGCTCAATTCTCGAAATTTACAGCAGTAGTTGCTTGCGCTAGAAATAATCAGCGATGCCAGATTTCTTTGGAAGTCATTCCGTAGACGAAAAGTGATAAGCTGGGTGAGAGATCCCCGGCATTGCAATTCCGTAGATTTCCGTTGGAAAAATCCGTAAATTACCGTAGATTAATGAGAATTTCCGTAGCTTTCTGTAGAAAATATACATTTTCCGTAGAATTATCTTACGGATCCGTAGAAAGTGCTCAATTCCGTAGATCTACGGGAATTTCCGTAGATCTGGCAACGCTGCAAATAATAATACTTTCAACTCAAACGAAATCTATTGACCTCTGAGAATCTCGAAAGCTTTTCCAAACTATCCTGGAGCTCAGAACTTCAAATCTGCCCTTGCGGCAGTGTTTTTTTTTTCACTAAATAGAGTTCAGTTATATAATCTACCAGGTTATATAGGGCCCCCGTAGCCAAAGCTGTAAAGACGCGGGTATTCATCATGACCATGCTGAGGGTTCCGGGTTCGATTCCCGGTCGGATGTACCATGAGCTTCTCAAGAGTGTTACGTCTGTTTGTCTGTGACAGTACAGTAGTGACGCCTCCACACGGACAGTCGTGTTGCTCGACTGCAAAAAAGAAGTAGAGCTCGAAATTTGTATGACGATTACCGGATCTTTTTGTAAAGGAAAGAGTCTTGACTTCCTTGGGCACAGAGTATAGGCGCATGCCTGCCACATGATATATCCATACAAAAAGGTCATTAGCTGAGAAAGATGTCAGGTAATCAATGTGGAAGAGCTAAACTAACACTAAGCTGAGAAGCCAGGTTCCTCCCAGTGGGAACGATATGCCAAGAAAAAAGAAGAAGATTCGTCGACAAACACATATATTCAAAAGGTGTTTCTACTCGTTTACGCATTTAGACTCTACTAACGTTTTCACAAATTGTTCTCAAACAAAAGGTGAAAAGCAGGGGGGTTGAAAATAGTATATTTTTACGTGACATAATTAATGGATGCTTCCCAATAGATGTCGCTAATTATGACTGGAAACTTTCGTTTCGTGGTTATTAATTTATTAATACTAAATCCTGACTCTCATCGCGTTGAAGATCTTATGTACTGAACATCCCGACAAGTTAGATAATCTAGAACATTCGAAATGATCTGATAATATTTGCTGAACACTCAGAAGGTTCAGAATATACGGTAGATTACAGTTCATCACCTTGTATGATGAACAAGGTTGTTATTACAAGCATAGACTTCAAGTTATGACCTCAAGAGAAGTTTGGAAGACCTAGCACCTCCCAAAAAAATATTTGTCATCATTTCTGGCTATGTTTAGCATTTTGAGCACCAAAACTATTGAAAGGCGTTCAAAAAACTGTATAATAGTTCTTGGAAAAAATCAGGCCCCAAAGGGTTAAAACGTTATTGTTGATCAGTCTCTTTCTGATCACGTTTTTCACACACATGACAATTGTATGTTAGCCTAGCGATGCATACTCCTATTTAAAAGGGCTCCTGAATTCAACTCCGCACCGGGCCCCGAAAAACCTAGCTACACCACTGGTCATAAGTTACAATACGTTCTTAAGAAAATTCTTGTTTTCCCCAAGAACCATTTTGATTTGTAGTCGATAGATAGCAAAATGATTGCGAATAAATCACAACTGTTGTACAAAGTACAACAGCGCGACAGCCCGAAGGTTAAAGGGTTTAGAGGCTTTAAAAGCGTTTCAAAGGCTGAGAAGACTTGAAAACGCTTTAAACAAGACAAGACAAAAGAAAACAAAAGGACCCATTTTAAGATCAAAACGTACGCAAAGATTCAAAAGTAGTCAAGAAGTGATCACTTTTTTGTACATTCTTGTGTCATTTTCCTTGTCTTTCTCCAATTTGATCCAAGCAAAAATGTTACGTTAAACAATAAAATCTTACTCGTTCTCTAATCCACGTGCATTGGTCCCATATTGCTGAGCAGTTTCCTGCTAATACAACACTCACAAAGCCATAACACAGTCCATCGCAAGGTCGAACAAAAAACGTTACACATTTAATGATGTTTCCTACGAATTACATTGTCTGTACTCTAAGCAACGCATCCTTTCATCTAATGAGCAAAAAACATGCGTTTGTTCCATTCTCAATGGCAAATAAACAAACAGCAAACGAGATCATAAAAAAAGCTTAACCCAATTACCAAACCGAAAAAATAGCGAAGGCCATACCCAGAGCTAAAGGTCACTTTTGCCATTAGGCAGTGTACCGCCGCCGTCGTCGGCCCATGTAAATCCGTGTCCGAAGGAGAGCAATTCCGTTTATCTTTCTTCGATAGCTCTCGCCATGCAAATAAGTTTCCGGACCCCGGCGGAAAAATTAGACCTGAAGGACACCCGATTCTCAGTTTCGGTAGAAAAAAAGAGTTGAAAACATGATCGAAGTCGGGTTGAAACGCAAACAGCAAACAAGAGGTCTAGGTAGATCTGCCTATAGGGGAAGATAGTTTAAAATGTAACCTGTAACTGTAACCAGAGCCGTAGCGTGGCCTCATGGCGCCCTTGGCGAACTGCGATTTCAGCGCCCTTTATTCAAAGTTCTTTTTTCCGTAGGTTTACGTAAGGATTTGTTTTTTCAAATTTTAGGCGCGTTTCCTGAAAATATTGTTCATTGAAATTCTCAAAAAATAAAAAGATATAGCTTAAGTAATACTTATACATTAGCTTGCTTTGGTAAGGCTTGTGCAAGAAAGCATATTAAATTTGTTATACCTCCTTTAAAGGAAAAATGTCCAAATAACCAGAGGTTTTTGAAGATTTTTAAAGAATTTCAAATAAAATTAATGTTTATATGGCCAGAGATGAAAGAAACTACTGGATTCATTGCCCACTTGGCGTCACGTCATTTAGGTGGTTTTATTATAGTTTCAATGAAATGCATACTCCTGAAAAGATATTTGTGGATATTGTTTATTCATTTATTTCTCCATAAGATTTTAATTACTTTTATCCAATATTTCGAAGGAAATGTTCAATAAATTTTGGATCAAGTTCAATCAAGAGTTTGTCGAATATTTTTGCCATCATACATTCATCATACAAGAATAAATTTAAAGAGTTTTAGTCAAAGTAGCGCAATGAATTTGCATGTAGAAGTTTAATATTTTTAATCTTTATTAATGATATTCTTAGCCCTGGGCTAGTTCATCTCGAGACCAACGGCTTTACTTCCCTTCCGAAGGAGGTCCACACCATTACCTGTTCTTTTTGTCATAAGTGACTATCTCAGGGTTGGTACTCGATCCCAGGTCCTCGGCGTGTTCTAACCACTATACCAGGTCCGTCTTCATCGAAAGTTTTAAGTTTACACACTGAATTTGTGTAAAAAGTTTGATACTTTATTCTCAGAAATTACTCAAAAAACTAGAGAAGATTTTTAAGAAAATATTACCAAGATTTAACTAAAAATAGCAAAAAAAAAATAGTGAAATGAATGTCTTGAAAAGTTCTGTACGAATTCAAACATTTATCAGTCAGTTCGGAGAAAAAAAAGTATTAAGTAGCATTAAGATGTGTATCATAATGTCATTTGGCATAAAGGACATTTGATTTCTAAGATAATTTTGCTCAGGATTAAATCAAAATTGTCTTTAAGATTCTATGCAAATCTGGCTTGAGGCTTAAAATCCTGCCTAAAACCCGCCTAGTATCACTTTATGATATTGGTTTTTATTGGGAGTTATTAGGAGTCCGTATGGTTGGTAAATGGCTGGGCATGGCGTACCATTGGTACCTCGCGTACCTGAAGGAATAAAATAGACCCCTTTGTGCGGTCCTTAGCCTCTTGCCCAGCAACTCCTATCCCTACCTCCTCGCGGTACTGGCCGGGGTACGAGTAACCTTAGGGAAGATCGGGTAACCAACCCCCGGTGGGAACTTTGGTCGTATGCTGACAGGGAAGGGGGGGTTTGCTTTTGATTTTGCTTCTGCAAACCTTGAGCGTCTGTACTCCATGTTAGGAGCGGCTCACAACAGCGTCTGTTCCCCATGTCAGGGGCGGCTGATCATCGTCCGAGTGCCAGAGAAGGACTCTAAGCTAAACTGCGCACTATGGTCCCCCGAACATTTAGGGGGAATGGTCCTCCGGAAATCTAGGGGGTTGGTGTCAGGCCCTGCAAGCCAGCCGTAAAAAAATCAAGCAACGAATAATCAACGAGAGAATACGAACCGGGACAATCGGCGAAGACCACAGCGACGTAAAGGGACTAGCGATTGGAAGCTCGGTACGTGGAACTGTAAATCTCTCAACTTCATCGGGAGCACACGCATACTCGCCGACGTGCTGAAGGACCGTGGATTCGGCATCGTAGCGTTGCAGGAAGTGTGTTGGAAGGGATCAATGGTGCGAACGTTTAGAGGTAACCATACCATTTACCAGAGCTGCGGCAATACACATGAGCTGGGAACAGCTTTTATAGTGATGGGTGATATGCAGAGGCGCGTGATCGGGTGGTGGCCGATCAATGAGAGAATGTGCAAGTTGAGGATCAAAGGCCGGTTCTTCAACTTCAGCATAATAAACGTGCACAGCCCTCACTCCGGAAGCACTGATGATGATAAAGACGCTTTTTACGCGAAGCTTGAACGCGAGTACGACAGTTGCCCAAGCCACGACGTCAAAATCATCATAGGAGATCTAAACGCTCAGGTTGGCCAGGAGGAGGAATTCAGACCGACGATTGGAAAGTTCAGTGCCCACCGGCTGACGAACGAAAACGGCCTACGACTAATTGATTTTGCCGCCTCCAAGAATATGGCCATTCGTAGCACCTACTTCCAGCACAGCCTTCCGTACCGATACACCTGGAGATCACCACAGCAGACAGAATCGCAAATCGACCACGTTCTGATTGATGGTCGGCACTTCTCCGACATTATCGACGTCAGGACCTATCGTGGCGCTAACATCGACTCTGACCACTATCTGGTGATGGTTAAACTGCGCCCAAAACTCTCCGTCGTTAACAACGTACGGTACCGACGGCCGCCCCGGTATGACCTAGAGCGGCTCAAGCAACCGGATGTCGCAGCGGCATACGCGCAGCAACTCGAGGCTGCATTACCGGAAGAGGGTGAGCTGGACGAAGCCCCTCTTGAGGACTGCTGGAGAACAGTAAAAGCAGCCATCAACGATGCAGCTGAGAGCAACGTCGGGTACGTGGGACGGAGTCGACGGAACGATTGGTTCGACGAGGAGTGCCAGGAGGTTTTGGAGGAGAAGAATGCAGCGCGGGCGGTCATGCTGCAGCAAGGGACCCGGCAGAACGTGGAACGCTATAAACGGAAACGGCAACAGCAGACCCGCCTCTTTCGGGAGAAAAAACGCCGCCTGGAGGAGACGGAGTGCGAGGAGATGGAACAGCTGTGCCGGTCTCAGGAAACGCGTAGGTTCTATCAGAAGCTCAACGCATCCCGCAACGGCTTCGTGCCGCGAGCCGAGATGTGCAGGGATAAGGATGGGAGCATTCTGACGGACGAGCGTGAGGTGATCGAAAGGTGGAAGCAGCACTTCGACGAGCACCTGAATGGTGCTGAGAGCACAGGCAATGAAGGACGGGACAACGGAGGAAATGCCTTCGTCAGTACTGCGGAAGATGGAAACCAACCAGCCCCCACTTTGAGGGAGGTTAAGGATGCCATTCACCAGCTCAAGAACAATAAAGCTGCTGGTAAGGATGGTATCGGAGCTGAACTCATAAAGATGGGTCCGGAAAGGCTGGCCATTTGTCTGCACCGGCTGATAGGCACAATCTGGGAAACAGAACAGCTACCGGAGGAGTGGAAGGAAGGGGTAATCTGCCCCATCTACAAGAAAGGCGACAAGCTAGACTGTGAGAACTTTCGAGCGATCACCATTCTAAATGCGGCCTACAAAGTACTATCCCAGATCATCTTCCGTCGTTTGTCACCCGTAGTAAACGAGTTCGTGGGAAGTTATCAAGCCGGCTTCGTTGACGGCCGATCGACAACGGACCAGATCTTTACTGTACGGCAAATCCTCCAAAAATGTCGTGAATACCAGGTCCCAACGCATCACCTTTTCATCGATTTCAAGACGGCATACGACAGTATCGACCGCGTAGAGCTATGGAAAATCATGGACGAGAACAGCTTTCCCGGGAAGCTCACGAGACTGATAAGAGCGACGATGGAAGGTGTGCAAAATTGTGTGAAGGTTTCAGGCGAACACTCCAGTTCGTTTGGATCCCACCGGGGACTACGACAAGGTGATGGACTTTCGTGCCTGTTGTTCAATATTGCGCTAGAAGGTGTTATGCGGAGAGCCGGGCTTAACAGCCGGGGTACGATTTTTACGAGATCCAGTCAATTTGTTTGCTTCGCGGATGATATGGACATCGTCGGCCGAACATTTGAAAAGGTGGCAGACCTGTACACCCGCCTGAAACGCGTGGCAGCAAAAGTTGGACTGGTGGTGAATGCGGCCAAGACAAAGTACATGCTAGCTGGTGGGGCCGAGCGCGACAGGGCTCGCCTAGGTAGCAGTGTTACGATAGACGGGGATACGTTCGAGGTGGTCGACGAGTTCGTCTACCTTGGATCCTTGCTGACGGCTGACAATAACGTTAGCCGTGAAATACGGAGGCGCATCATCAGTGGAAGTCGGGCCTACTATGGCCTCCAGAAGAAGCTGCGGTCAAAAAAGATTCACGCCCGCACCAAATGTACCATGTACAAAACGCTCATAAGGCCGGTAGTCCTCTACGGGCATGAAACGTGGACGATGCTCGAGGAGGACCTGCAAGCACTTGGAGTCTTCGAACGTCGGGTGCTTAGGACGATCTTCGGCGGTGTGCAGGAGAACGGTGTGTGGCGGCGAAGGATGAACCACGAGCTCGCCCAACTCTACGGCGAACCCAGTATCCAGAAGGTAGCCAAAGCTGGAAGGATACGATGGGCAGGGCATGTTGCAAGAATGCCGGACAGCAACCCTGCAAAGATGGTGTTCGCTTCGGATCCGGTTGGTACAAGAAGGCGTGGAGCGCAGCGAGCTAGGTGGGCGGATCAAGTGCGTATCGATTTGGCGAGCGTGGGGCAGAACCGAGGATGGAGAGATGCGGCCACGAACCGAGTATTGTGGCGTGAAATTGTTGATTCAGTGTTATCTGTGTAGATGTTAACTAAATAAATGAGGAGTCCGTATCTCAGGAATTCTCTATTGGCGAATCATCCAGTTGATTCCATTTTTTTGTTAATGTCGTTTAAATCCACCATGTTTATGAATAGAGCCAAAAATTTATAAAAGAGAAATGATGGAACTGTGTTTTTGACGCAACATTTGCCCTCTATCACTATTTGTTGATATCTGTGATTGTTTTTCTAAACACTGTGACTCCAGAAACGCCATTACTAAATATGTACATATCTAAAAAAAATCTAAAGTGCGTCACGCTTTTTGGCGCCCCCTGAAGCCTGGCGCCCTTGATGGTTGCCAACCTGGCCAACCGCACGCTACGGCACTGACTGTAACCATCAATATCTAAAACAATTTGTGGTAAAATCAAAAAAATTACCATCAAAGCATTACAGCTCAAAATTTTCCAAACCAATCAAAAGTTTATTATACACCGAGTTATTGGTGGAGTGATTTTAAGTATTTCGTTCCTATAAAATATTATCAAGGCCGTTAAAACGTAAACTGGATAAACCTCCATCAGTGCATTTTGAACCACTTTGCCCTATGGCTGAAAAGCTGGTGAGGCGAAAAATTAGGCCGAAAAATGTGCAATGATTCAACCGGAGCAAGGACACACACGAAAGCGTGCGAAAAAGGGGTATAACGAGTTTGCTTTATGGCTTTCTCTCATGGACCTTGGCGAAGGTGCACAGACAAATCCAATTCCCAATAAAGCCGGGAAGGTCGATTTTCCGTTCGGCCACTCCAATTTGGTGAGCATCAGAAGCAGCAGCAGCAGCAGCTCCATCATAAATCCCATGTTTTTATGTTTACGACTCGGCCCATTGTAAACGAATAAACAAGCAACATAATTCTAGATGGAGTGTATATGTCTTGAATGAGATTTCCAAAGGACCCGGCCTAGCGATAATCGGGGTTTGCTCAACCCTTTCCCTACCTGCGATGTCTCCTCGTTCAGGATCATCAAAATTTCAAAACTCAATTTTCGATGCGTACGGTTCTCGTTTCGATGGAACGTGCTTCTTGTTTGGGAATTGGACGGCTTTAGCCGTGTAATCCTCCGTTAGGTTTGATGATGGCTTAGTTTTTGAATATTGAGTGGTCTATCGTAAAGGGATTGAAGCCTCCTTCGGCAGGCTTTTACAACGTGTGCCTTTTATGGGGCTGACAACGGTGTAAAATGTAACAGCAATCTCAATGTTTGTGGACAGTTTGGATGAAAACTAGTGGCAGAGTAGCATCCAAGTTTATTGAACGTGGTGACACATTTTTGCATTATTGTAGCATAAACTATGCGTTGTAAATGGAAACAGTAGGTTGGATTTGCAGCTTCATCGGATGACGAGATGATTAGGTGATGTTGGATTAAGCAGTTTGTAATCTATGTCATTGCTTTCAGACTGTGAATAGTGAAATTGACCACAAATTAATTTATTTTACGTCACTGTGTCAGGTTTTTTAAATTTTAAGGATTTCTGTATAAATACTTCAAGTATTCTTAATAATTTTCATTTTCCTACTGGGATCCTTCAAATATTATTTCATTGGCTCCATCATATATAATTCTACTAACAATACCATTCCAAATTACTAAACAATATCTCCAAGAATCATTCGAAAAATTTTCCATTGCTTTATAGTTTTCTCATAAAATCTTTTAATAATTTATTTTAGAATATTAGCACATATTCATGTTCATGAAAACGTATGGTTTTATACAAAAAACATGCACAGGAAACAGATTGGATATTTTTTTAATTTCAGAAATCCAGCTGGGATATTTTTTTGGAAATAGGAGTATAAATAGCCGTAATGGTTCGAATCGCAATTCAAGATTCCGGTAAGGTTTTCTCCGGAAATTTTGTAAGATTATTTCGGAAGTCCTGTAAGGATTTCTCCGGAAATCCTGTATGGTTTCCTTTGCAAACTATGTGAGAGTTTCCTCTGATATTCTGTAAAGATTTCTTCTCGGAAATCCTGTAAGGATTTCTTCGGAAGTCCTGTGAAGATTTCTTCTGAAATCCTGAGAAGATTTCTTCAGAAATTCTTTATGTAATTTTTTATGTAAAATTCTAGAAGGATATCTTTGGAAATACAGTGAGAATTTTCTCAGAAGTCCTGTGAGGATGTGTTCGGACTCCTGTGAGGATTTCTTCGGAAATCTTGTATGGATTTTTTCGGTACCGTAATCCGGGGTAACATTGATCATTTTTTTGAATGTTTCTTAAATATGTCGTTTTAAAATGCAGATGTTGCAAATTTTATATTTTTAAAACAAGTACTGCCACCCACAGCTCGTGCCGGTATACTGCTTTTTCTTTTTTGAAAGATTTAAGCAAGTTTAAAAAAATGTTTTAAGTGAATTTTTGATTTGGCTGATATGGGGTAACATTGATCACCTATGTAAACAACGTTCGGTAATGTTGAAAATGTCGTTACTTACTTAAATCATGACCCCCGAAGCCGAATATGAAGACCAAACGCTTACAAGTAATTTAGTTTTTGAATTATTTTAAAATTAAGAACACCTCGAAAAGCGGAATACGCCTAAAGATAGGCAATTTCCTAAGGAAATTCTACATTCTTTACAGTAACTCGTTAATGTTGCCTAATTGAGCATACTTATGAAAGTTTTGACAACGGAATCGTTTTCAGCGATGCCATTTTTAGTAAGAATTGCATTTTCCTTGCTCATATCGTTTGCAGAACTTGTGTGAGACATGAATCTTCGGTAGTATCATCCTTACCCATTGAAATCATTGTTTCGAAAAGTTGACAAATTTACGCATCAATTCAACGCAATTTTCACAAAAATCTTCACTTTCATTAGCTTATGAACATGAGAAAGAGAATCACCATTCATGATTTGGAAATGTTCCATCAATAAATGATGATACGAACTTTTTACGAGATGAGTCATTCCGATCAATGTTACCCCGCTGATCAATGATACCCCAGATTACGGTAATCCAAGAGGGATATCATTTCTTTTCTTTTTTAAGAGGGACATTTTTGGAAATCCAGTGAGAATTATTTCGGAAATCCTGTGAGGATTTCTTCAGAAATCCGGTAGCAATTTCTTTGCGAATCCCGTGAGGATTAATTCGGAAATCCGAGGATTTTCTTTAAAATCCAGGGAGGGTTTTCTTGGAAATCCTGTAAGGATTTCTTCGGAAATCCTGTGAGGATTTCTTCTGGAATTCCAAGAGGATGAAACCATGTCAAAAAAGAAATCCTGTGAGAATTTCTTCAGAAGTCTTGTAACGATTTCCTTTGAAACCCTGTGAGGATTTCTTCGGAAATCTTGTTAGGGTTTCTTTGGAAATCGTGTGAGGATTTTTTTGGAAATCCTTAAAGGATATCCTTAAAAATTCTGCGAGAATTTTTTCGGAAGTCCTGTGAGAATTTCTTCAGAAATTCTATGAGGATGTCTTTGGAAATCCTGTGAGGATTTCTTCAGAAATTCTGGGAGGATTTATTTGGAAATCCTGTGAGGATTTTATCAAAAATCCCGTGAAAATTTCTTCGGAAATCCCGTAAGGATTTCTTCGGAAATCTCGTAAGGATTTCTTCGGAAATCCCGTGAGGATTTCTTCGAATATTATAGAAATTGAAAATCCTGTGAGAATTTCTTCGGAAGTCCTGTAGGGATTTTTTTCCGGTAATCTTAGGAGGATTTCTTTAGAAATTCTGTGAGAATTTTTTAGAAATCCTATAGAGATTTCTCCGGGAATCCCGTGAGGATTTCTTCGGAAATCCTAAGAGGATATCTTTAGAAACCCAGTTAGAATTTATTCGGTTGTCTTGTGAGGATTTCTTAGAAAAGCATAGGAGGATTTCTACGGAAATTTTAGGTGGATATCTTTGAAACTCCTGTGAGGAATTTCTTCGGAAGTCCTGGGAGGATTTTTTCTGAAATCTTAGGAGGATTTCTTTAGAAATTCTGTGAGGGTTTCTGCTGGAATTCTGTGAGGATGAAACCATGACAAAATTTCCATGTCTGCTGAAACCATGTCAAAATTTCTTCGGAAATCCTAAGAGGATTTCTTCAAAAGTCCTGTGAGGATTTCTTCGAAAATCGTAGGAGGATTTCTTGGGAAATTCTAGAGGGATTTCTTTGGAAATTCTAGAAGGATTTCTTCGGAAGTTCTAAATAGGAGGATATCTTTCGAAATCCTCTGAGAATTTCTCCAGAAGTGCTGTGAGGATGTCTTCGGAAATCCTGTAGAGATTTCTTCGGGAATCCCTTGAGGATTTCTATTGAAAGAATGTCAAAATTTCTTCGGAAATCCTGAGAGAATTTCTTCGGAAATCACTTTCTGGGTAGATTTCTATTGGAATTCTAAGTATTCTTTAGAAACTCTGTAAGGATTTCTTCGGAAATCCTGTGAGGATTTTATCAGAAATTCTGTGAGGAATTCATCGGAAATCCTCGGAAATGATGTGAGAATTTCTTCGGAAATCCTGTGAGGATTTTCTTTGGGAATCCTTTGGGATTTTTCTCCGAAATTCTGTTCCTTCTGAAATCCTGTAAATATTTCTTTTGCGATCCTTTGAATATTTTTTCGTAAATCCTGTGAAGACTTCTTCGGAAAACCTGTAAGCAATTCTTGTCGAATACTTCTTGAAACCAATTATATAAGTCAACGGATAATTTTTCATTTTCCTATAAACCATTTCAGGAAATATTAAGGAACATTTCCAATGAGGAGAAAATTGAGGAGTTTTTGTGTCAACAATATGTGTTGCATAAGTTCTGCTCATTTGGTTTTTGGACAGTTTTTAATATAGGAACTAAAAAATATGAGAAAATTTATGGCTCTCCTACACAGTTTTGTGCATTTAATTTTCAGATAATTAAGTTCGAAGCGATTTGCAAATGTTTTTCATGTCGGGCTGTTACGCTGTTGTACTTTGTACAACAATTGAGATTTATATGCTATGATTTTGTAACAAAGATATCTATCGACATCAAACCAAAATGTACTCGATGTAACCAAAGATGGTTAGAAGGAAAAAGATATCCGACTTCCATCTTTTCTGGGCGACATGAATAGCGCCGCTCTGGTGAGTCAAAAGCCAACGAATATGCAACGTTCTCCTAGTGACCACCAGATGCTGAGGTGTTCGTTTATGACATTGACGCTTGAAAAAAGCTACACAGCTCAAATGGGGATGTTCGATATTGCCAATTATCTCTAAATGGCATAAAATGTGAGAGAAAGAAGAAAAAACCAGCACATGAACATTTTTAGTACGCGTACAAATTACTCAAATTTTGTGTTGGTTCATAAAAGCCTGATGTTATGTGAGTTGAACTCACTTCTGTGTAACCATTTTTAAGCGCGGTTGTTTTGATTTCTTCCACTTTTTGTTTTTTGATTGCACGATGATTTAAACTTAGCTGAATACAATGTTTACGCGCTTTTGACTCAACAGATGGCAGTAGTGTTACTTGAACAACGTGTCGTCGGCAAAATATATGGCAAAATAAAGAGTCGGTCATCTTTTTACTTTTAACCATCTATGATGTAACTCAATACTCGATGGTTTTTGTTTACAGTATGGCTCTTTATAATGCGGTAAATTCAACAAATGTACATAGAAGTCGCATAATAATGAAGGCACTCGACCACAAATTGAAATAGGTATATCTCAAAATCCAGATAATTTCGTAATATGGGGTCTTCAGTAAAGTTGTTCTGGATGTGAAGCACTATCTGATGGTACCTCAGTTAATTCGCAATTTGACCGCTAGATGTCACTAGGGGGGGGGGGGAGGGGTGCAGATAGCCGTAGCGGTAAACGCGCAGCTATTCAGCATGACCATGCTGAGGGTCGTGGGTTCGAATCCCACTGGTCAAGGATCTTTTCGAAAAGGAAATTTTCTCGATTCCCAGGGCAAAGAGTATCCTCGTACCTGCCACACGATATACACATGCAAAAATGGTCAATCGGCAAATAAAGCTCTCAGTTAATAACTGTAGAAGTGCTCATAAGAACACTAATCTAAGAAGCAGGCTTTGTCCCAGTTGGGACGTAACGCTAGAAAGAAGTGTCACTAGGGGCCATGAAACTTTTACTTTTGTTTTGCAGATATTTCAGGATCTTGACCATTTAGAAGGATGGCATCTTCGGCAAAGTTGTTCAGTAAATAAAGGACTATCATTGTTTGAGGATTCAAAATTTTGCCACCAGGCGGTGCTAGCGAGCATGATACTTTTGTTTTGCGGATATTTCAATATCCTGACTTTTCAGAAAGATGGCATCTTCGACAAAGTTGATGCGTATCTCAAGGGCTATCATTTTTCAGCTAATCTCGAATTTCAAGGATTAAACAAAGAAAGCAGTTGAGCTACTGAACAACTTTGCCGAAGATAGCATTTTTCTAAGTAGTCAAGATCCAGAAATCTGCAAAACAAATGTATCATGCTCACTAGCTTCTCCTGGTGGCAAAATTAAGAATCAACAAACTCGATCAATGATAGCCCTTGAGCTAGTGAACAACTTTGACGAAGACGCCATCTTTCTAAGTAGTCAGGCTCCTGGGATACAACGCGTTACAAAAATTCGCGCGACAACCGAAAGGTTAAATACTTTGTGCTACGAGCACAAAGTTATAAATTGAGGATTTTCTTTGTCAAAATTTCTTGATACTCAATTATCAGAAAAGTCGAAGATATTTCGGACCAGAACATGGTTTGAGCCACGATTATTACTAAACGAAATCAATGACAAAAGGTCAAAAGGTCGAAAGGACAAATGGTTGAAAAACAAAAAAACAAGAAGGAGGTTGAACATTTATTTTTAGAGGAGGAAAACATTCCCACCAAGCAAATTATTTTCAACCTTTTGTCTTTCGACCGTTTGTCGTTCGACCTTTTGTCCTTTCGACTTTTTGCTTTTTGACCTTAAACCGTTATGTCTTTCAACTTTTTATCCATAAACCTTTGCCTCTTCATCGCAGACTGTTTTTTTTTTTTCTTATAATACTACTCTAATGGCTATTGATATTGAAGTGACTACAATCAACTTTACCTTACTCGATAAGGGAGGTGTACCGGTTTTGGCCAACCTAAGGAAAAATATTGTTTATACATATATTAATAGACCTTTGTTTGTCCGTATTGACACGTTAAACGAAAGCTTCCAATCCATGCTCAGCAGGAAAAATATGAAAACTAGTCAGAAACTTTGTTTTTGTATTATAAATTGGGGTGGCGAATACTGCACCAGTATTCTCCACGTTTTTAATTTCGGTTTCTGAATTCGACACCTACATGAGGAACACCATGGCGAAACAAGCTGCAAAGGAGTAAAAATTTGAAGAAAAACGATTTTTTTCTATTATTTTCTGAGCAAGCTTTCTAAAAATGATCACGTATCATCTTGAAGCAATTTAGTGAACACTAAACAATTGGCAGCCATATATGCTAAGGTAAATACGGTCTCCAAAGAGCAAAGGTTACATACTAACATTCCTTCCCCCAATCCTAACTGACTGCAAGGACGTGTCCGGCGCCGTTGTTGACCATGTATAAATAGAGGCTCTGAATTGCACACACTGAAGAAGATTATTTATGGCCAATCCCAGCCGAACTTCTAGTTGATTCTTTGTGCATCTTTGCTAACTTCGGACAAACACGGAATAGCAACCATTGATATGTGTAGTCAGTCTAAGCTTAGCTAAAGCATAGTTCTCGTTAAAACCAAATGAAAATTAATGCTAATTCAAGAAAGCGTCAAACGAGAAAAAAGGACAGGTTGACTATCACGAAACGGTGCTTAAAATAAGCGTCACACCGATTTTTAACAGACATTACTCTAAAACTAGCAATTCGATGTCAAATCTTCTTGCACAGCCTTAAAGCTTGACTCTTCAACTGATAAATAAAAATATTGTACAAAGTTGTAGCAAGGAACAAAGAGTCTTAAGAGGGGTGTGAAAATATGTCTTCCTAAAATACAACGTTACAATGGTTCAGAGTTCATATCTCAGCCATCAGAACCATTTAAAAAAATACATTCGTTTTTTATATCTAAGTGTTCTGTGTTATTAGGCAACACTATCATCCTAATTTGGTAAAACAAATTTTAGATTTTATCAACATTTTGTTAACAACATATTACATTTCATTTGCCGTAGCAGTTCAGATTTTTTACAGGTGAGTTGATTTTACCTGCTTATAAGAAAAAAAAATTCTCTGCAGGGCTTTCTTTTTGGTATTACAACAGCTAGTCCATATTGGTACAGCATACAACATGGCTGGCTTGAAAATTTGTTTGAATATCAAAAGCTTGTTCTTAAGACAAAGTTTTGATTTTCTATTAATAAGAGGATAGAGACTTTTTACATATTTGTTACATTTGGCTTGAATACCCTCAATGTGATTTTTGAAAGTTGAATTCTTATCTAGCATGAGCCCTAGATACTTAACTTCATCGGACCAATTTATTGGAACCCTTCTCATCGTGACAACATGTCTACTTGAAGGTTTCAAATAAAGAGCTTTTGGTTTATGTGGGAATATTATTAGTTGAGTTTTGGAAGCATTAGGAAAAATCTTCCATTTTTGCAAGTATGAAGAAAAAATATCCAAACTTTTTTGCAATCGACTACAGATGACACGCAGACTTCTTCCTTTGGTGGAGAGGCCTGTGTCATCCGCAAACAATGATTTTTGACATCCCTGAGGACTTACCTGAGTTGAAAATATTGTATAATATTGGACCCAAAATGCTGCCTTGAGGAACACCAGTTCTTACAGGAAGTCTTTCAGACCTGGAGTTCTGATAATTAACCTGAAGTGTACGATTTGACAGATAACTATGAATTATTCTAACAATGTATGTTGGAAAATTAAAGTTCTTTAATTCTACAATCAAACCTTCATGCCAAACACTGTCGAATGCTTTTTCTATGTCTAGAAGAGCAAGACCAGTAGAATGCTAATTTGGAAGTATTTTCCCTATAACTACTATATTCTGTAGTATCCAAAATTTCAGAATTGCAACTGAAGAAATACCGTAATGTAATAACACAAGTGTAGATGCTTTGGTTTGGCTTAATAATTGTAGGTTTTTATGAGGAGAAAATTGACGTCTTTTAGTGTACTTATATCTTAAGAGAAACAGCATGTAAGGCAAGGTTCAAAACAATTAAGGTTGTAAAGGTTGTTTTCAGCTTATTTCCCTGGTAGATTTTTGTTTTCATTTGCCTATTGAACTGTTATGATATAGGAACTACAAAAAATGTGAGAAATCCTATGGCTCTTTTAACCGGCGTTCGGTTTTATGAAATTATTTTTTTCTGAAATTTTCGGTTAATCAAGTGCGACGCGACTTACAAAGATGTTTTATTTCTGAGAAATATTTCAGATTTTTTTCGAGCACTCCCACCAATGTTAACTAAGGGTTTCCTTTAACATTGTAGCTTGATACTCAATGACTAGTAAAATTGAGGACATTCCAAACCAAAAACTAATTTGGTTTAAGCAAAGCCACGATAGTTACTAAAAAAGGGCCGTATTATACTGGTATATTCTGGTGCGTATGGGTGCTTATACATTAATCAAGAACTGTCATTTCTGTTCAGGTGAAAGGATGTTTTGAATTCGAGGATATTTAATAGAATCAAGTAAATGTTACCAAATCAACGATTCCCCGTAAAATTTAATTAATATTTCACAGGCATGGTTTCGTTTAAAGTGTTCCATAGAGTTATCCAGATATCTGTCAATAGTTTGTCTGAAAATATTCCTAAAAAAAATCCGCCATCTTTGGCAAAATGTTGTACATACTGAACGATCCGTTATATTAGACAATGGACGACAACAATCATCCAGGAGACCAGTGATGAATTTCTCATTTTATGAAAGCGGGAAAGAAAGCCACATTTCTTTTTTCTTGCGAAATAAATAAATTGTAATCTTCAAATCGTGCGGATTTTTTTGTATTTCGAGTTATAAAAATTTCACGCAAGCCATTTGAAATGATCTAAGGTTTATGAAGTAAATTAGCGGGATAGTGCAGACACATTTTTAAATTCAAAAGGAATGCTTTAAAACGTAGAAATAATTGCCGACGGAGTATATATCAATTTGTTTTTTGTTTTTAATATTGTAACCTCAGAAGATTGTATTATTTACGCTTAGATCGTTTGATAAATTTCTAACGAGTTTTCAATCAATATTTTTCTCGACATTGCTTTTTAGTTTAGTAAACGTTGTTCAATTTCCCTGAAAACTTCGCCAAAGTAAAAGTTGTGCAATAAGTCCTGCGTTTCAAGCAATATAGGGGAAAGGTGCTTTTCGACCCTGTGCTAATTTTCGACCCATTCATACGATTTTGGCCTACTTTGTATGAAAATCCGAAAATTGGCACAGAATTCTTGTAGGTCGAAAATTAGTGCTTTTCCCCTATAGTAATACTTCATCGTTCAACACTAAGAAATGTACGAAAATGTGGATCAGCTTCATGTTATAACCAGAAGAATGCAGGGTGTATCGCACTATCGCAGATAAAACCAGATAAAAGTTCTCTGTCGTATTGTTAATGGGATAATATTGACCGACTACTTTTCAAGTATCACGAATTCCTAATTTCTATATTTTATGTTACTACTAACTGCCAAAGAACAAAAGCATAAGACGATTATATTTTATTCTTATTTCAATTTTCTAGTTCTCTGGTCATTCTTGAACTCCATCATTCTAAACCACAGACCGCACAAAAACCTTCTAAAATTGCGAATGACACGAGAGAATTATAATATCTCTAGATCAGCTCCAGCCCGCAAGAGCACGTGCAGCGAAAAAAAAAGCGCAAAAATGCCAAGCTCAATTTAATGTGGTAATAACCGAGAGGAGAGTTAGAAAAACAACAATCCAACGCAATCCCATGCTGGGGCCCTTAGCCTTAGCAGCAAAAACCCAACCAAAAGATCGAACCACGGACACGCAGACGTGACACTGAGAACGATATTCTTAAAAATCACACAATAATCCAGCTACACATTTAATTGCCAATGACTTTTAGAGCAAGATCAGTGAATCAATTGTCACCCAACAAGCAGCAACAAAGACATTGTAATCTCCTATTCTTGCTGCAACAATTTTATCCCGCAACATCAGTTTATCACCACTGGAACAGAATACAACAATGATCGATCACCACGTGCGCAGCGATTTTCTGGGCTTCGCATTGCAATTTTCAAGAAATTCCTCTATGTTGGTAAACTTTAACACATTATCGAACAAACAAATTTGGTTTTGGGCTTAAAATAACTGTTAAATCGCGAGTTGAAAAGGTTGCAATAATGTTGCGTTCTGTGATTGTCATGACAATTTTGCTTTTGATTGTATCCCTATCAGCAAAAATTGGGACAAACGATTGTGAGCGAACTTGCTTTGTTGTTTGTTTTTCGTCTGTTCTGATGACAATTTGATTCACTGGGCGAGATCATGAATTATATAAAGATATTTGAAATGATTGCACAGCGTAACAAAAATTACACTTTTGACTGTCTCAAGGATCAAATTATGTGTCCCTAGTAGATTTGCAGTCGCTGAATATGATGCCGTTCTGAGAAATTCCAGCACGTCACAATTTTTAGCTACAGGTCGCCAAAGTTACATAAAACACTGGTTTTGTTGATGTTTGCTTGAAATTTTAATTACTATTTATCACATTTTTTGTGATATAACCTACCAAACATGTCAAACAGGACTTGAACTTTCAATTTAGATACAATTTAGTTGATATTTCACGATAAAATTTAGTTTCAATCGATTTTTTCAACATGCTTGCAGTCTTCATATAGAATTCTTTGTTTCTCTTATATGGCAAAATACTTTTCTGGACCACCAAAAAATTACGTTTTACCATCGAAAATATTATGCACTTTGTTGATAATAATTGTTTTATACATGAAGTTTGAGTTCTGTGACAAATTAAGCAAATAAATTGCCGTACAAGCTGGTAAACTTGCATGCAAGTTGGCTGAAACAGTCAAATTTTGTATTTTCAACAGTCAATATCGCGAAAACTAGACATGTCATGATATTTTTGAAAACGGCAATGGACTCAGCATCCCTTAATTTAGTCAATAGCGGTATTTTGGTGCTTGAGACAAAAACGTGTTCCGCAGTGTAGTTGAATGCATGATCGCTAGAAATTTCGTCAGTGTTACGTCTGTTTGTCAGTGACCAAACCTTTTCACGACGAGATCACTGTTTGAGGGTATCCCGCAAATCGCTGAGGTGACGAGGCGCAGAAATAGCATAAACCCAGCGGCGGACGACGGACGGGCCTCTATTTTCGCGTTACGTAAGAATCCGCCGTCGACGTCGTTGTCTTGGACTAAGCCACAGCAGCATAATAACTGGTTCCGAAATAGATGGAGAGAGAAAAAAAAAGATAGTTTCAGTCTAATGCAGTGCATGGCTTTAACCTCGATTTTCCCGCGCCGCAGAGAAGGCTTGATCGTTGAAAACCGCTTAAGGGCCCATGTGGTCTGACTAATCCACCCTCTACAAAACGGCTGACTGGTTGGATCGCTTTTCTGTCTTGTCTGTCCTTCTTTCTCTAACGCATTCACCTATCGGGGCTTGCAATCTAATAGGAAAAGGAGTGGTATACTATGCTGGTGGCCGAAGGGGTGGCCATGGGAAACCGGGTAGCGACAGAGGGAGGGTAGGGCTCTCAATGAAAAAAGAAATCGAAAGTTTTCTTGAGAAGGTCTTCCAAGGAGCCACGAGGAGGTAAACCGTTTGCGCATGCTGTCTAATGCTCTCTCGAAATGCTATGCTATCTGCTGGGTTGGTTGGCTGGTCCGTTGAGGCTGCATTAGGAAATAGAATAAAAGCGTTGTAAAAATGAGAGTGAGAGTAAGGCAGGCCCTTGGCAGGCAGCCATAGTGCTCTACTGCAGCAGTCGTCCATTATTCGAGAGTGGAAGGCAAATGGTAGAGCTTTGCTCATGGTGGTCGTTAGACTCAGTGGTATTGCTCGCTTTGTGACTTGCAACGGAAACTCCACTAACAGTTCCAGCAACGGCGAAGGCTATGTCGCTTGATTAGTATACTCAAACATGTTTTACGTTGGATGTGCAATTACAGGCTTCACTGTTGTAAGCTGGAATTAGTGTTTGTAATGCGTTAGGGTGGTGATGATGTATTTACAATTGTTTTGTTTTGCTTAATTTAATTTGATGAATGCTACCTTGGCTTCTTCCAGAATATTCACAAAAACATTGAAATTTTCAGAAATTTCTTTATCTTTTTTTCTTTTTCGGGCAATCGACATGGTAAAGAAGCTACAACTTTGTAGAAAAAAAAATGGAGAGATCTGAAATTTCCTGACTGCCGGAAACTGAAATATCTAATGTAAGAGAAATTTTCAGCGACCTTAAGGAGCAACACACAGAGTTGCAATCACTGCAAAACGTTTTCAGAAAATCGTTTTTGAACCGATAATTATTCTTTTAGCTATAGACGAATTATATGAGATCTTAGAATGGAAATCCGAACATTTTGGGTATTCTGGGCATAAGGTCGTTGGCTTCGTAGCCGTGCGGTTAGTGTTACCAAGCATTTAGCCGCATCGAGTCAGGGAGTGTGGGTTCGATTCCCGCTTCAGTCCGGAAAACTTTTCGCCAGGAACGTATTTCGACTGTGCCACTGGGCGTTGCATGCTAGTCCGTTGTCTAGTGTGGTGCTTCCTTCAAAGGGCATAATCTTCCACTGGAAGTTACGTAGGTGTTTTTAAAAAAAAGGTCACCTGGAATCAATTTTAGAAAGAAATGGTACACATTACATTCAGAACTTCATACGCTTGTATGATATTACGGCTCAAATTTCGTGTTTTTATATTACGATTTATTGAAGCATAACGTCATGGACGACTTAATTTGGCCTTTTCGGAATATTTCAAAACCAGTTCCAGTAGGGCATGGTGTGGACATTTTCCGTACACCATTTCAAAGTTGGAATCAGAGAAACCTTTTTTTCAGAGATTGATACAGGAATTAATTCATGGATTTATCCGAGAATTCCTTCAGCAATTGCTCTAAGACTTTCAACAAGAGATCTCATTGAAAACCTCCAGAAAACTTCATGAGAGTGCTGCAAAATTCTTTCCAAGAAATCACTTTTGAATTTTCCTTTAGAAAATCCTACAGAGATACTGCTAAGATTTCCTCTTGGGATTTATTCATTATTTTATCCGCAATTTTCTATCCAGATTCCACAAAGAAATTTTTCAACGATAGCTACATCAATTCTTGCTGTTATTGTCTAAGGAATGATTGATTGAAGAATTTCTCTAGGGACCCATCTATAGAGTTTCCTAGGGACTTCTTCATGCATTCCTTGTAGATTTTGTTTTCGTGATTTTATTCAATGTTGTTCATTATTTTTTCCAATATTTTTTTTAGTGATTTTCTTTCAAGATCATCCAGGCCTTTACCAAAAAATTTCATCCATAGGATCTTAAAAGACTCCCGTCATCGATTCTTCTTAGACTTCCTGCAAAATCACTGGAGGGAATCATCCAATAATTTCTCTTTTAATTCCTCTAGGAGTTCCCCCAGGAGAAGCAATCTCAATGGAACAATTTCAGACAGATTTCCATGAGAAATTTCTGTAAAATATATGTACGATATCCTGAAAGAGTTTCCTGAGTTGTCTCTCAGAATACGTTGTCATTATAACTGGAAAAATTCCTTCGAAAATGTTTCAAAACATTATCGAAATACCTTCGAAACCCTATTGGATGAAACCCTGGAGGAATCCAAGAAGTAAATCTTGGAGAAATAACGGAAGGGAATTCTGGATAATTCTATATTTCTAATGGAAGAAATTCTACCATGAAAGAAGAATACCTGGAAGAAATCATAAAGTTATGCCCAGCGAAACCACTGCAGTGCACTGGAGAAATTCTTCCAGAGAAACCACTGGAGAAATTTTTCAAAGAACTCCTGACGGATTGCCCAGAGAAAACTCAATAGAAGGAACTGTATTGAACCCAGGAGGAAGTGTTGGAGAAATTTCATGAAGACTTCCTGAACAAATGCAATAACTTCGGAAAATTCCAGAAAAATTGCCTAGGGGAATTAATGTGGGAATTTCAAAAGTAGTTCTTGGAGCAACCCATGATTGGGCTTTTGAAAAAATCTTAGAAACTTCTGAAGGTTTTAAGAAGTAGCTTGAAACTTTCCTGGTTAAATCTTTTCAGTGTAACATCTGGTAGGAAGTCGAGCTCGGAGGTGACCCATTTCGTATAAAAACGCTGTGCATGATGGACGTTTCGCTTAAACCAGTTTCAAATAAGAACAGGTAGCATTTTAAAGAAGGCTTATTATTCTCATTATGCCAAATGTCCACTATGCGATACGTCCAC
This sequence comes from Aedes aegypti, assembly GCF_002204515.2. NCBI lineage: Eukaryota > Metazoa > Arthropoda > Insecta > Diptera > Culicidae > Aedes > Aedes aegypti. The sequence goes on from NC_035109.1 coordinate 339,141,696, forward strand.
CCATAATATCATGCGAAACGTCCCACCCCGTCGAGTTCTGAACGGTTCTTTGAGATCGGATACGGTTGTTCGGGTTTGAAGTCTGTAGTTTATGAAGATTTTAAAGAAATCCTGATGGATTGCCCGGAGGAAACTGGACGAATTCCTGGAAAAATCCCAGGAAGAATACAGCCATTCCATGAAAAACCAATCTAGTGGGTCACCGAATTCCATAAAAATTAGCTATTTTGTTCCTTATCCAAAACAAGGATACACGTGTTTTTGTATTTTTTGATTAGGATGACTATTTCTGAAATAGAATGACCAGAAAAATCACAATTTTTCAAAATTTTTATTTTAAAAAAAGTCATTACCTACTTTTGAATCGCTTGACTGATTTTCAATGTTCTTGAACGAAATGAAAGCTAAAGATTTTGACTTTAAAAATCCGTTTTTTCATGTTTTTAAGGCTTTGGGACCAAAGGGTCTATTGATGTTCTAATTTTTTCTTGAAGTTCAGAAAATTTTTCGGTTGCTGTCAAATTTTCAGCGATGTATGTTTTTAAGTTTTTGAGAAATATTTTTTTGAAAATAAAAAATCAGTAAATTTTTATCGGCACACACTGTAGGTCCCAACGCATTAGATTTTTTATTTTAAAAATCCTAACTTTTTAACAGTTCAAACGATTTCCAATCTTTTTTTTATGGAACAAAAGCATAAGATTTCAACTTTTCAACAAAAATTTGAAACTAAAAAAAATCATGAATATATATAAAAATTTCCAAAAGACTAGAAATATTTATATTTTTTCATGCAAGTTTTACAGTAAATGTAAAACTTTCTGAACTTTCAAGAAAAAATGAGAACAGCAATAGCCCCTTTGGTCCCAAGGCCTACAAAACACGAAAAACCAGATTTTTTTTTTATGAAAACAAACTTTTTTTTTGTGAAATTTTATATTTTGCTTGAAAAGTCAAAATATTTAGCTTTCTTCTTCTTCTTCTTCTTCTTGGCATTAACGTCCTCACTGAGACAGAGCCTGCTTCTCAGCTTAGTGCTCTTATGAGCACTTCCACAGTTATTAACTGAGAGCTTTCTTTGCCAAAGTTGCCATTTTCGTATTCGTATATCGTGTGGCAGGTACGATGATACTTTATGCCCAGGGAAATTTCTATTACGAAAAGATCCTGGACCGACCGGGAATCGAACCCAGACTCCTTCAGCATGACTTTGCTTTGTAGCCGTGGACTCTAACCACTTGGCTAAGGAAGGCACCTTTAGCTTTAATTTCAACAAAGAAAATTGGACATCAGTCAAGCGATACAAATGTTATAATTGAGAAATCTCTAGAAGAATTAGTTCATGTTGGAGTCCCTGAAGGGAATTCAGATGGACGTAGTATTACTGAAGGAATCGTCGGAGAAGTTCCTGTGAAAAATCCTAGGGGATCCCAAAACATATTTCTGAAAAAGACTATAGAAGATATCCAGGAGAGGTATCTGGAGGGGGTAAATTGCTGGACAAATCTAAACAGAAAATTTTGTAGGAACCCTTGGAAGCATTTTTGGTGAAATTTCTGAAGGAATCACTGGCTGTATTCCCGAAGGACTCCCTGGTGCTATTCCTGGAGTAATGACTGGTTGAATTCTCAAAAGAACCCATAGAAAAATAACTGTTGGAATCCCTGGTGCAACTCCTGAGGAAACTAGGGAAAAATTAATTACCGAATCAATCCTTGATAACTTAACTGAAGGAAACATTGGTGAATTTCCTGGAAAACATCTTATGGAATCCCTGGTGGAATTTTTAGAGAAACATCTGGTAGTTTTTTGCAGGAATATCTGGTGGAACTTTTGGAGAGACCCTTGGTACAATTGATAGTGGAATCCTTATGTGAATTTCTGTAGGAATCCTTGAGTGATTTCTTGGAAGAATACCTTGTGGGTATGCTGGAGAAATCTCTGGCAGTTTTCGTAATAGAATTTCTGAAGGAAACATTGTCGGGATTTCTCGAGGAATACTGGTGAAGTTTTTGGCAAGATTCTTGGGTGGAATTCTTAAAGAAATTAGTGGCAGAAAAAAACGGAGGTATTGTCGATTGAATTTCTGGAAGAACCCCGGGTGTAATTTCTGGAAGAATCCATGGGAAAATTTTTGTTGGAGTTCCTAAGGTTATTGGTGGAATAACTGAAGTTACAACAGTTGGGTTTGGCAAAATATCACGATTAATATACTTTTCTGCGGAATTCTCTGACGTGATTTAAGTGGAATTCCGAAAAGAATATCCGGTAAAATCCATGGAGAAATTTTTGAAGGAAGCTTTAGAAGAAATCCTGAAAAAAATCATTAAGTAACTTTGAAGAAGACCTTTCTCTGGAGGAATCATTGAAGGAAATTCTGTAAAATGTCAAGGTGAAATCTATGGAAGAATCACTGAAATCACCGCAGGAATTTTAGGAAAAAAAATTTCAAAATTATTTAGCGGTGAAATTTTATTAGAGAAATTCTATGAAAAAATCCTGAAGGAGTTAAAGAAATTCTGTGCAGACATCCCTCAAAAAATGCTGGAACCCTGAGGAATCCCTTTGGGATTTTATGGAAGAATCCCTGGAGAATTCCTGGAAAAGTTCCAGGTGCACCCATTCTATTTTTTTTTTTTTGGTGATTTACTGCAATCTCTGGACGAGTTTTCAAAAAAAAAAAAAAAATGATGGGATCATTTTCTATAGAAATGTTCCTAAAGAAATCCGTTGAGAAGTCCCCGAAGGAGCTTTTGGAGTTATTCCTGAGCAAATCCTAGGACAAATTCCGAAAATAATTCTTGGAAAAATCCCTTGTGGAACTTTGAAAGAATCCAATGAAGAATTTTCGGAGGAATCCTTGAAGAAATTTCTAGAAATATAATATAATCTGTCTAAGTGAAATTTTCGAAGAAATTCCGGAAATGACCGAATTGTTTCGAGGCACTAGGAGTTTCTGAAGGAAATCTGTGGAAAAATCCCTTTGAGAATTCCTTGAAGAAATCTTTGGAAGAATTACTGGGATTTTTTTTTTAAATGTCTGAAATATTTCTTGGAGAAATCTTTTAAAGAAAGTACTGCAATCTTTGGAAAAGTTTTTTTTATGTATCTCTGAATTATTACCTGGAGAAACAAGCAATTGCAAAATAGAGAAATTGCTGATGGAATTCTTGTAGGAGTCCTCAAAGAAACTCTGGAGGAATTATTGGAGGAATTTCTTGATGAATCTCTGGGAGAATTATGTCTAGGTGAAATCTTTGAAAGAATAACTGAAATTCTTGGAGGAGTTTTCGAAAAATTTCTTGCGAAATTCCTGAAGGATTTTCTTGAGGATTACTGTACTGTGGAGGTATCCCTGAAGATATTTGTATGAGGTATTCCTGAAGGAAGCCTTGGTGAATCCCTAGAGGAATTTTCGGAAAAATCACTGTTTGAACCTTTATCGGAACTTCTGGAGTATTCTCTGGAGGAATTCCGGGTGTTTTATATTTAAATTATTTCCTGATGAATTCTTTGAAGATAACTTATTTGCATAGAAATAATCTCATAGGAAAGTAGATAATCTTTGAAGTGAATTTTGGAGAAATTTTAGAGGAATTCCAGGGGTAATTCTCAAAAGAATCCTCTGAGACATATATGAATTATATGTGAATTATATCGAGGTAAAATCACTTCAAAAAATATCTCTGAATTATAAGGCGGTGAAATTTTCATAGAGCAATTCCTTGTAAAATCGCTGAAGGAGTTTCTAGACAAATTATTAAAGAAAGTCTGTAGAGGAATTGCTGGACTCCCTGATGGAACCCTGGCGGAGTCCCTTTGAGATTTCTAGGGAGAATCTCTGGAAAAATCAGTGGATGAATTTGGGAAGAAATCCTAGGAGAAATTTCTTGAAAGTATTTAAATTATATTTAGGTAAAATCTTCTAAAGAAATACTGAAATCTTTGAAGAAATTTTCTAAAAAATATTCTAATATTTTCCTTGGAAAGTCCCCGATGAATTTCAAGATAAATTCCTGAATAAATTGCTAAAGAAATCCATGAAGGACTCCTTGGTAGAACCCTGGAAGAATCTCTGTGGGAATCCTCGGAAGAAAACTTTATTGAATCTGTGGAGAAATTTTTGGATAAGTTTCTGCATGTTTCCTTGAATTAATTTGTGAAAATATCTGAATTTTCTAGGTTAAATCTTTGAAGAAGTCCTTCAAGGAAACATTGAAGAAGTTTTCAAAAATGTCTTTGAATTATTTCCAGGCAATATGTCCTTCTGGAGAAATTCCTGAGGAAATCAATGGACAAATTTCTTTAAAATTATCAGCAGGAACTCATGAGAAATCCCTGGTTGAGTTCTTTGTAGAAGGAATCCCTGGTGGAACTCAGGAGGAATTCCAGGCGGAGTTCTCGAAGATATCCCTCGAGGAATCATCTGAACTATGTCTAGGTGAAATCTTTGAAACAAATCTGTGAAATTTCGTGGTGATATTTTCGCACACAAATTCCTTGAGAAATTACCATAAAGAAATTCTTTAAGGACTTTATGGAAAATAATGAGGCATTCTTTGGAAAAAAAACACCAGGACGAATCTCTGGTGAAATCCTGGAGGAGCCCTTTTCAGAATTCTCACAAGAATTTCTCGAGAAATCTGTCGAAGAACTCTTAGAGATGTAAGATAAAATTGGGGTCTTTAGTAAAGTTGTTCTGGAGGTGAAGCGCTATCTGATGGTACCTCATTTAATTCGGAATTTGACTACTAGGTGGCACTAGTGGGCATGGAAGTTTTACTTTTGTTTTGCAGATATTTCTGGATCCTGACCATTTAGAAGGTTGGCGTTTTCGGCAAAGTTGTTTAATAAGTTAAGGACTATCATTGTTCGAGCCAGTTGATTCAAAATTTTGCCACTAGGCGGCGCTAGTGAGCATGAAACTTTTGTTTGCATATCTTAGGAGCCTGACCTCTTAGAAAGATGGACCAATGCACGCGTTTAACCTTTGACGTGTTATTTACGTGACCATGACAACGAATGAATTTGGCACCGCTCAAACGTCAAATTAGTGAACTCGTGCATTGGTCCATAGTGTCTTTGGCAAAGTAGTTCAGTAGCTCAAAGGCCATCATTATTTGAGCCAAGAAATAGGATATTTTGCCACCAAGCGGCGCTAATGAGCATGAAATTTTTGTTTTGCGGATACTGTAGGATTATGACTTTTTAGACCGGCACCTTCGGCAAAGTTGTTTAGAAGCTCAGGGACTATCATTATTTCACAAAATATCAAACTTCAAGGATTAAACAAAGAAAGAATTTAAGCTACTGAACAACTCTGTCAAAGACGCCATCTTTCTAAGTGATCTGGCTCCTAAGATATTTGCGAAATAAATGATTATGCTCACTAGCAAAATTTTGAATCAACTAGCTCAAACAATGATAGTCCTTGAGTTACCGAACAACTTTGCTGAAGACGCCATCTTCCTATGTGGTCAGGATCCTGAGATCTGCGAAACAAAAGTTCCATGGTCACTAGCACCGCCAAGCGGCAAAATCCCGAATTTCTTGGCTAAAATAATGATAGCCCTTGAGTTACTGAACAATTTTGCCGAAGACGTCATTTTTCTAAGTGGTCAGACTCCTGAAATATTCGCAAAACAAAGAGTGTTGTACAAAGTACAACGCGCGACTACTAGCGTTACAAAAATTCGCGTGACGACCGAAAGGTTAATGAGTTGGAAATTTTCTTGTCTATCGTGTGCCAATGCAAAGCTCTCAATTAATAACTGTAGAAGTGATTATGAAGATATATAAAATACATTCGAACCAATTCTTAAACTTCGTTGAGAAAGATTTCGTTATAGTTGGAAAAGTCAGGTTTGAAAATTAGGAATTCAAGAAAAAGGATGGCACACTACTTGTTTATCCAAATCGTTACTGATTTTTTCCTTATATTCTTATTTCTCGTGAAGTCAACATAATCCTATTCTGAATGTTCTAAAATTTTGTTTTAGTAATTTTGATTGAGTTTATTTGCATAAATTTCGCTCATTATTCCAGATTTATTTAAAAAAAAATGCATTGTCATATGATGCGATTCCAAAAAGTATGTACTTTTGCATTGATTTTGATTATTCATAAAAGTTTAACTAGAGATATATTTGTTGAGATTGGTGGGAGTCCCTAAAATGTGGGGGCCCGGGGGCCACAAAATTGAATACCGAAAAGATCATCGAAAGGCTGAAGCATGACCCTTAGCATGGTCATGCTTCACGCTTAATCGAAATTGCTCTAAATTGAGTACGATTCGCAAAGAATCGAGCTCTTCTGGACCTTGCTATTAATTTTTGCAATATATATGACACATAAAGAAGCTCCGCAAGACTACGTTTCTGTACGCGTAGTGAAGTTTGAGAAAATTAAGCAGAAATCAACACTAAATCAATTTTTCGGGATGTGTGAAAGTAACACACATGATGTGTTGGTCCAGAAGAGCGCGAATTTATGTAACTTTATTCAAGAGAGTAGGGTGCAGAGCTTTTTGGGTACTTCCATGATTCACTTTGGCAAGGGGGGTTTTTATCGACCGAATTGTCTCAAACTTTGCAAAAAGGAGCATATTGTGGCCATGATTGTGGCTCAGTAGCTTTCAAAAAAAGCCCCTGCCCATGTGAATCAAAAGTACCAATAATAGGATCCGATTCCCTATGTGGCATTGCAAATTTTCACAGAGCTAAAGAGGGATCCAGTGGAAAAAATTACTGCACTATGTATAATTTACCATCTCTTATTGAATGAAAAAAAACTTCAGTTTTCGTGAAACACATCTTCTGAAACATCTACAGATGCTTACAATCTGGGCTTCTCTAATATGTGCTAAACTAAACTATAAAAGGCTCTCTATTAGTGATTAACGGCACTGCATTCACTGAAAGGTGTCTCTAATCGTGCACATCCACCCTACGCCCAACTGCGTTCATATTTTCCCGTTTTTCTTTTATGCTGTTGTGCATAGTGGTCGGTTCGACTAGGCGCCCATGATCGGACGGAGCTTGCCAACGCGCTCGCACTAGGGTACATTTCTAAGCTGAGACCTCCCCCCTCCCCCATAGAGATAGTTCATAGGCAAAAAAAAGTGAGCACGCGCACCCGACGAGATTGCGAGAGAGAGCCTCCAACTTACTAAACAATCTACTATCGGATTCCATCAACGGTCGGTCGTTCGTATTAGCTTAGCCTGCCCCTGGTTCCTACGTATAAGTATAAGTGTATGGCTCCACAAACGAGCGCGCGCGCTCAAAGTTCCTCCAATGAAGCCGAACCGCGAGCAAGCATTCACGTGTGAGGCACTGCGAGAGGTCTCTATGTTCCTATGCCTCTATGCAACCACGCGGGACATGTGGCTCACTACCGTTGAGTTTGACCTAATTTCGTTTCTTTTTCTAGCGTTTTACCTTCGACTCACTCGTCGTTGTCGTCGTCGGTTTAGTTGGTTGGTTAGTTGGTTACAGGGATGCCAGGTGACTTTTTTCCAATGTCTTCCATTCGCACTAAAAATAAACTTCCAATGTCATTGAAATCTCACATTATCGATTCTAATTAGGTTCAAATTTGGGTTTAAATTATGAAATTAAGCTCTCTTTGAATCATCCTGTCACAGATTTGATTAATTTAAATATTATTATTGAGTTCACATTTTGAAATGATCTCAAAAAGAAGATAGCGATGCAGAGAGTTCTGGCGAAAATTGTACATTGTGATAAGCCATAGATTTCAGAAAAATCAAAAAGAATTGGTGAAACATTTGAAGAAGATGGATATTTTAATAAATATTAATGAGCTTGAGGTTGAGCTTGATTGGCCGCCCGTGGATGCACTCCAGTATCGCCAGATCAGCTGCACTTACACAAGGAACCAACCGAATGACTGCTTGGGACTAACAGGCATCCTCAGTGTATAAGTGCTGGTGATCTTCTATTTTTAGGCAACAATGGCACCTGCCACGTCAGAATGCTGACCAATGAGGGGAAGGGGGAGGAATTGATGATGCATTGAACTGGCTCCCACGTAGACCGTATATTCCACTGCATCCACGGCAGTTCATGCGGGAGTGTATGGATTGGGGGAAAGGCATGGCAGAGAGGTTTGCTTTTGTGGTTAGCAGACTGCCTATGTATCAGGCGTAAGAAAGGCGTGCGCGTGGAAGTAGGAAGCGTTAGGGAAACGGTTTCTTGTCCGTCTCTGGTTCTAGCGTTTGCTATGACGAATAGTTTGAGTGTGATATATTTAGAATGGAAGATAGAAGCAAGTGAGTGATAAACAAATATAAAGTACGAGGAAAGGGACCCCAAGCAACCAAAAGTACGGATAAAAGGGTATGTTTTGGCTTAATCAGCTCACTTTTTAAGTAGTTAATCGAACTTTACAGTTTACTTAGAGTTCGTTTAAGTTGCTTATTTACCTCAAAGTAGCAAAGAAGTTCAAATAAAACTTGTTCCGAACTTACTAGTTCACGATGGGTTCATTAGTTACTCCTCTGAGAATGAAGTTCTGTTAATATCCGTAGTATACTCTTAATCAGCGAAAAAGTTTCACTGAAACCAGATTTATACCAAAAGTGAACTGTGGAGTTCACTGCTTAAGTACAATCCGAACTATTGGTTGCTTGGGACGGGCCTGGGATTAAACCCATGACCTTCTGCATATGAAGCAGAAGCGGTAGCCATCAGACCACTAACCCCGTCATGGATATTTTAATAAATATTAATATAAAGAAAGTTGAAAATTTTGGAAAAAAAGGCTTAAATAATGTTTGGATTGTAAACCAAAAAAAAGATAGTAATTTCTATGATCGTCTCCCGTTACGTCTAAACTGGGACAGAACCTGTTTCTTACCAGCTTAGTGTTCTTATGACCACTTACACAGTTATTAATCATAACCATGAGATCACGAGGGCGTCTACTTATCACGGGTAGAGATAGCGGTTTGGAGGGGAAATCATACAGCATGACAGGAGAAAACAGCAGAAGCGTTGTTAACACAACGAATCCGTTCGCAAGAAGGGGTTTACTGAGGTTACCTCCAACGATGACAGCAGTAGAAGAACCAGTCGCAACAACAGAAGACCACAAAATCCAGGGTGCAGTGGGTCAAAAGTAGTTCCACAAAAGCCGAAGGTAGTAGTGGCGAAGTGCCTTGGAGAGGAACTCCACGATTACGTGGACAATAAGAACAACATCCACAAGAAGATAAAGCTCATGATCGTACGGATCCGAAAGGCTCTCTCATCGGTGGTTAAAGAATACGATACGGCAGTGGTGAGAGTCGAAACAGCGGAGTACGCATTGGGGACGGTTAAAGATAATCTCGCTTTTACATTGGATAAGCGGACAAAAGAGTGGTCAGTGGAAAACACACCAGTTTCCATGACTCCAAAGAGAAGCAAAACCTCGCCGGGAGATTGGAGACCAGGTGGCTTCAAGAAGCAGACGCAACAGGATAGTAAAGACGCCGCTCCAAGAAAGATGCGCAGTGCGAACGCCATTCCATGGGAGAATGAGAGGACGGAAAAATGAAGCAGAAGAAGAAAGAAAAGCCTCCTCCTTGGCAGATGCCGCCGAAGAGGGACGCCGTACTCGTAAAGGCTAACGATGCTACGCCGTACGCAACGCTTCTCTAAAACGTCAGTGAAAACCCAATGTTAGGAAATCTAGGCGAAAACGTGGTCAAAGCAAAACGTATCCAAAATTGTGAAATGCTCTTTGAGTTGAAGGAGAATCCTTCAATAGACAATTTGGCTATTCAGGAGCGATTGGTTCAATCACTGGGTTATAAGACTGAGATGAAGGCTTTTTGCTCGGAGATTGTACTTGTCTGCAAGGATCTGGATGAAATAACATCAGAAGAAAAGCTGAGTGTCTCACACTTAAGTTATAGCGTAACATAGGCGACGTGCAAATGGCGATCCGATTGAGGAAGGTGTATGGAGGCACACATACAGCAATGATTGGTCTACCGGTGAACGCTGCAAATAAGGTATTGGAAGTAGAGAGTCCACTTGTACAAGCAAGCAGACAAAGTTTTCAAGTGGTTTAGCTTTAGACACCGGGCAGGTGCTAAAATGGGCTGGCCAGATCTAAAATGTGCTGGGACTGTAAGGAATCTTGGGAAAGACAGCTCACAGAGTCCAAAATGCATGCTATGCACCCCAGAAGATGGAAACGACCATCAAACGGGTGGCTTCAAATTCCCTGCCAGCGATAGATGACCAATATTAATGGAGATAATGCAGATCAATCTGAACCACTGTGACAACAGATGTTGTGGCAGTCAACGACAGAAAATATGAGTGACGTGGCTATTATTGTAGAGCCGTCTCTAGTTCCACCTGATAACGGCAACTGAGTGGTGGAAAGAACGGGAACGACTGCGATACGTGTTATGGGCAGAATTTTTATCCAGGAAGTGGTGGACAATTCAAGTAAAGGCTTCGTCATCGCCATTATCTACGGTGTTGATGTATGCAGTTGTTATGCACCTCCGAGGTGGACAGTGGAGCAATTTAAATTTGTGAGGGGTACACCCATAGCGACCATCTAGCGATTCGCTAATGCATCGGAACCCTGTGCCAACAATAGGAAAAATAACTAGTGAGCGAAAGTGGAAGACGGAAGCCTTCAACAAAGAACTATTTGTTGAGGTACTTCGTCAAGACGGCGATAACGAGGATATCGACGCCACCGAGCTTATACAAAGGATGGTAACTGCTTGTGACACAACTATGCCGAGTAAACTGGAACCGAGGAACAAACGGCGACCAGCCTACTGGTGGAATGACACGCTTCGCGCTGCTTGTCTCAAAGCCAGAAGGCGGTTCAGAGAGCAGGGACGGAATCAGCGAGAAGGGAGCGAAGGACGGCTTTCAGAGAAGCTAGGATTGCACTCAAACAGGCGATCAAGCTAAGTCAATCTAATTGTTACAAGGAGCTGTGCCGAGAAGCAGACACCAATCCGTGGGTTAATGCGTATCGAGTCGTTATGACAAAGATCAAGGGCCCTTCGATACCAGCTGAGATGTGACCAGACAAGGTGAAGTTATTCGTGGAGGGTCTCTTCTAGAAGCACGATCCAACGCCGTACGATGAAGACGCAGAAGCAATCGCTGAGAAACGGCAAGTGTCTAACGACAAGCTTGTAGAAGTGGCTAAATAACTGAAACTGAAGAAAGCCCCTGGTCCAGATGAAATTCCAAACGTAGCGCTGAAAGCTGCCATTCTGGCATATCCGGACATGTTCAGGAAGGTGTTTCAGAAGTGCCTTGACGAAGGTAACTTTCCAGGAATATGGAAGATCCAGAAACTGGTACTGCTGCCAAACCCAGGGAAGCCACTGGGAGATCCAGCCTCGCTTAGGCCCATTTGCCTGCTGGATACGCTCGGAAACTCCTGGAAATAATCATCGATAACAGGTTGACGAAGTGTATGGAGAGCGAGCGCGTGGTGTCCCAAATGCAGTTTGGATTCCACAAAGGCTCATCGACGGTAAACGCAATTCGAGCAGTACTCAAGTGCGCTGAAAAGCAGAAACGAAGAGGAGAGCGATACTGCGCCGTGGTCATGATAGACGTGAAAAACGCATCAACAGCGCCAGTTGGGAGGCATCGCCACAGCACTGCACAGAATGCAGGTTCCCTACTATCTGTGAAATTCTGAAGAGCTACTTCCAGAGCTACTTCCTGGTGTGCGAAACAAATGAGGCCAGAAGTCAATGCAAGTGACAACGGGCGTCCCTCAAGGTTCCATTCTCGGTCCAACCAACTCTTTGGAACAGGTTGTACGACGGAGTCTTGACATTGAGGCTATCCTGGAAGGTTAAGATTGTTGGTTTGCAGATGATGTGTCACTATCGATGATGGGCGAGAAGCTGGAAGAAGTGGAGATGTCAGTGATGGAAACAATTGACGTAATCGATGGCTGGATGAGCGAAGCCAAACTGCAGGTAGCTTACCACAAAACAGAGGGGCTGCAAGCCAGCAACTGCAAGGCGGTTCAGCAGATGGAGGTCAACGTCGGAAGGTATGTGATTTTACCGAAGCGCGTCTTGAAGCACCTGGGATCGACGATCGGCTGAATTTCAACAGCCACGGTGATTACGCATGCGAAAAGTCCGAGAAGGCGATTGGTTCGAACAGCAGTACGAGGCGTCTGCTAGTTAACGTCTAGTCACCGATATTTAGGTATGGAGTTCCTGCTTGGAATAAGGCACTAGAAACAAATCGGTATCGTGGAAAGCTGAACAGAGCGTTTCGGCTGATGGCAGTTCGAGTCGCGAGTGCGAATATAACGATATCGTCAGATGCTGTATGCGTCATAGTCGGTAAGATCTCCATTTGCATCATTTTGGCGGTGGATATCGAGTGCTACCAACAAAGAGATGTTAGATACGTACGTCAGAGTCAGATCTATGGCGAGGTGGCAAAACGGGTGGGAGTGCGTGGAGAAAGGAAGTTTGACTCAATGGCTCATCCCAAACCTATCGACGTAGATGAATAGAATAACGTAGACTGCCCAAACATCGAGGAGACACCGCAGCATGTAGTATTTGACTGCCCAAGATACGCGGAAGTGCGGAACAAAATGCTCGGAAACAGCGACGGAGATAAACCCCTACAACAGAAAATGTGTCAACACGTAAGTATGTGGCACGCGATGATCAGAACGATAATGCAGATTTTGTGGCGAGTAGACCAGAGAACGTCGGATGGCGATCGGAGTAGGCTAGATCCTCCGTCGGGGCCAAGTAGCTCGAGCGTCACGTAGTATCGGTGACGAACCGGAAGCCTTCCTCCATCGGAATCGCAGGACTGACCTCGGCACCAAACCAACCACCATCGAGTCGGAGTAGGCTAGATCCTCCGTCGGGGATAAGCTAAGTAGACCGCGAAACAGCACCGACAAATGGTTGTCGAGGCGCCTGTGAACTGGAAGTTTTCCTCCGCCGGAATCGTAGGACCAACTTCGGCATCTGCCAGGGATAGCATCATTTCGGGAGATCTTCCGCAGTCAGGGAAATTTTCATCGGTGTAGATCAACCGTCGGGGACTATTCTGAGTAGTCTGACTAGACCGTAGCGAGTCACCGGCTTGAGTCGTCAAGCTTGAGCGCCAGCGAACCGGAAGCCATCCTCCAACCGGAATCGCTGGGCCGACTTCGGCACTCTACCAGTCAACAACAGTATAAGAACAACGTGTAACGTTACCGGTAATTGTAGTAAATTCAGAAGCGTCTATGTGATCCAAGATTAGACCAATAGCTGACAAAATGTTTGTTTTTTGGTTCCGATACTCAATTTTATCAAAGCCTGCTTATCATACGATATTTCCAGAATTCATAATTTGATAGTATCTTATTACTTCCTAACAGTATCGTGAGATATCCCTCCGTCGGGGAACTCTCAATCGGAGTAGGCTAGCTTTAAGGTCGGGAACCACACGAAGTCACGATGAATCGTCGGCTTTGGGTCATCGAGGCACTTGCGTGCCCCTCAACCAGAATTGCAAGCCCGTCCTCGGCATCCAACCGGTCCGCCCGACGAGCATGACGAGCAGCGCAGTCGAGTCCAGAAAACCAACAAGCACAGGCGTATCTATCATAAAAAGTCCCACATGGCAAGGCTTACCAGATGGTATCCCTTGGGAGGACATGTCCTATTTTTTGATCATATGTCCTCCCGTCCTCCCTTGGAGTGAAATGTCCTTCTTCTTTCTGGCGTTACGTCCCTATTGGGACAGAGCCTGCTTCACAGCTTAGTGTTCTTATGAGCACTTCCACAGTTATTAACTGAGAGCTTACTATGCCAATGACCATTTTTGCATGCGTATATCGTGTGGCAGGTACGAAGATACTCTATGCCCTGGGAAGTCGAGAAAATTTCCAACCCGAAAAGATCCTCGACCGGTGGGATTCGAACCCACGACCCTCAGCTTGGTCTTGCTGAATAGCTGCGCGTTTATCGCTACGGCTATCTGGGAGTGAAATGTCCTATTTTTTCCAAAGTGAGCAAATATAACTTTTGAAATGCATTCACATAACTTCTTTCTCATTTCTGTCTTAAACTCTGTTGAATATTCAAGCTGTTAGAATTAAGATTAACGAGAGTTCACCAGGTTTTTTGAACACATGTATAGTCAACAATTCATCTATCTATCTTCTATCTCCTAAATAAATAAAAATGGAATAGTGTTTGTATGTCACGAGTTGGCTTGAAAACGGGTCGTTGGATTTGAATGATTCTTTCTACATTTTGTTTATCAAGAGTTCCGACGTGTTTGCGTGTATAATAAGCTGAGGATACTCACCGGGATAGTTAAAAAAGAGGGTGAACGGAACTATCATTTTATATGGGACATTTCATGGTGAAAACGCCAACTTGATGGCAAGACGAAGTTTGCCGGGACCACTAGTAATCAATATTTTGTTGAAGACGCTGTTCTTCGTAAAAAACTGTCAATATTTTAAAATTCCAGCTGTTTTTTTTTTTGTGATTTTCGTTTGATGACAATATTTTTGAATTTTTTTTTTGGAGTAATTCAGGAATGATTATACCATTTTACTAAAGACTCCAGCACTCCTATAATCATTACTTCGAAATGTTATAGTCCCAAGAGTACTCGTACCCCGAATTTCCGTGCAAAGGTAATTTGCAATAAAGATGTGGCCAGAGCATCTCAAGATTTTGAAAACAAAAAAAAATGTCCTCCTTTTTCAAAGCCAGTCACACGACATGTCCTCCTTTCTAAAATTTTCATCTGGTAAGCCTACACATGGCCCAAGCGTGTGCCCGGCCCCAAAATGTAAGTGGACGTGGCAGAGATAAATCGCAGCCAGAGCGGATAGAGCAAGAGGTGACGAGATGGCGTAGAGGCATCAACAAGCCCTCAGCCCCCTGAAGTAATACCGTGAGGTAGTATAGGGGAGACATCGGACTTGTAGCCTAAGCCAAATAATGGTGGCGTGGTACAGAGTCGTTTTCCTCTTTATTTCTCTGTACCACACTCGAGACGTGCATCCGTGATAGACCTGAACGGTCTACAGAACCACAGAGCCTAAACCTCATTAGAATCCCAGATTGCCGGGGTAGGTGAAAGTTTCTAGATTTGCTAGAAGTGCGAAAATTCTATTAAAAAAAGTCACCATGATATTCCCTGATGGCCCAATGTCCCGAGTATACTAATCATTAAGTATGTTATGTGTCAAAGTATAAGACACCGACACGTTAATGCTTCCAGTGAACGATTTGTCCTTTGAAGGAAGCACCACACTAGACAACGGACTAGCATGCAACGCCCAATGGCACAGTCTAAATACGTTTCTGACTAAAAGTTTTCCGGACTGAAGCGATAATCGAACCCACACTACTTGACTCGATGCGGCCACATGCTTGGTGACACTAACCACACATATATGTAGCTGCGTCGACTCAAATGCATAAAAAAAAATAACGTTGTATTTCTTGAAAAACCTTGACGTAAAAAGAAAAAAATCTCGAGTAATTCCCGCAATGATGAAGATGAAGAAATAATTGATGAAAATCTGGAAGAATTCATGGAATTTTAACGTTGCGGTGAAATGCTAGGAGGGATAGCTAACCACTGCACAAATTCCGTAGAAGAGTTCTTCTAATTATCAACTCATTTATTTTGTAAACACTGAACTTTAAAGAATTCTGAAAACACAAAAAGTTACAAATATCTTCCATTTTCCAAATCTCCTCTGCTCTACCCAGATATTCCAAACTGGCATCCCTGCTTGGTTGAATATTTAACTGTTGCTGGGCATCGCGCGTCTAGCCGTGGTACCATAGGAGACTCTCACTTTTCGCCGAGCCATTGTGGCAGTGCAATCTCGCCGTTTGTCCGCCACAAGCCTAGGAGCCTTGGATCTATTGCAGAGAGTTCAGGAGAGAATTTAGTGAACGCTTTACACATTCGCTGGCGAGAAACCGTGGTCCGTGACGACGAGGGTATTCGGCGGCGACGTCTCGGACCATGCGGTAATAAGAAACGGAAGACCTCCAAACGCAACCCCCTTTCCTCTCCCTCCGCGCAGTTCAGGCGGCCGGTCGCGAATCCCCATCAAGGTGAGAGGGAGAGAGCGCTGCTGGTGGAGTTGCTGCTATTACTGCAACCGCGATTGCAGCATAGACGCTTTAGAGCATAGCTAAGGCATTTTTTTCCCATATGGTAATCGGCAGCCGTTATAGCGGAGATTGATCGAATTAATTTCGCGTACAAATTGTCATTCAGGAAAGCAACTCTCCGATTTAATTTGGAACCATTGAGCTTTCGGACTGAATTGATTTTAGATGGCGGCTTCGTTTGAACGTGCTGCAGTTTTTTTTTTTCAATTTCATCGGGTATTAAATCAATCGGTGGTGAGCACATGTGGCCGCAGTAAAATGTTTCGCCCACAAATCATAAAAACGCCTAAAAGCGTTACATTGTGGAGGCGGGTGGTTGGTTGTTGGAGCATGAGAATTGTCGGTTTTCGAGCGTGTGGTTCGCGTTCCTAGCTGACCGTCGGCGGAAATGAACGTAGTAATAGAAGAAATAGACTTGCAGGTTAGTGAAAACAATGGCCAAGTTGAACTGAAACTAATGCAAGAGCACTGGTTCTTGAAGGTCTCACTTGTGTTGAGAGATTGGGTAATACATTTCTACTATGTATTTTTAACGTTGCCAGACAGTTGTTAGACAGTTTTCAACAACAATTTAAACCAAAACTTTAGCCTGAAAAAGTGGTGTGGCTTGTATGGAAAATACTGTGGGTAAAAGTTAACCTCTTTTGTATCCGGTCATCTAGTTCTTTATAATGCTCTATGTGAAAGTACATAATCTCGTCCCTTACATTCAGGCAAATGAACTATCGAAATACACAGGAAACGCCTTATGAAAATTTCGCCACAAGGAAGCGTATTGAATTCCATAAATTTGCCTACAGAAACCACAAATTAAAAATTAAAATAAGTATCCGCGGCAACCTGGAATCGTGCCAAGAACTTTGCGATCGATAAGCCCGTGCGTACATCACGCGTCTATCAATGCTTAGATACAGAGTGTCTTATAGAGGCTTATAGAGTGTCCCAGAAAGAATGGGCACGACTTTGATGACGAGAATTAAAGTAAGTTTTCGAACCAACAAATGTCTTTATCAACTACCAAAAAGCTAAACATTACATATACTTTGCAATTGGATTAAATGGACAAATTGATGTGAAGTTTTGCGAAAAAGTTACACGTCTTCTCAGTGAGAATCGAACTCACGACTCCCTGATCTCTAGTTAGGGCGCGTTACCCCCACGCGAGAGGACTTTTTCGCAAAACTTTACATCAATTTGTCCATTTAAGCCAATTGCAAAGTAAATGTAATGTTTAGCTTTTCGGTTGTTGTTAAACTTCCACTTGGTTAGCCTTGGTTAGCCGTAAACCACGATTCATAATTACAAACAAGTATTTATCGAGCAACGGACTCATGTTCCGTAACCGGTCGTTTGAGAACGTCGCGACCCATTAGAAGCCCACACAATAGAAACCTCAGCAAGGAAAGTTGCTGGCTAGTGTTGTGTGCTATTTCATTACCAAAAATATAATGCGCTCTCGGGCTAGGCATTGGATATAAACGGAAAGCGTTGTGTTTGAATGGACATCTAATTCTTCCGAAAGAGGTGCACTTTGCGAAAAAGAACCACGTAATTATTGAGCTGAAATCGAATTCAGGTTAACTTCTGCGTTCATGAGTCCTCTCATGGCGTAGGGGTAACGCACCCTTACTAGAGATCAAGGAGTCGTGAGTTCGATTCTCACTGAGAAGACGTGTAACTTTTTCGCAAAACTTCACATCAATTTGTCCATCTAATCCAATTGCAAATTATATTTAATGTTTAGCTTTTCGGTAGTTGTTAAACTTCCACTCGGCTGGTTAGCCGTAAACCACGATTCATAATTACAAACAAGATATTTTGTTTTTCGATTTATGACCTATGAGCGGTACCACTGTGCATCGGTTCGATGTATTACGCTGTACATTCAAAATTTCATCATAATTCAACAGTAAACTTTACGGATAACCATGCAAGATGAAAAAAGTTTTCCAATTTAATATTAAAGTAGTAAAGTTTCAATGAACGTTACAAAATGCTTTTGTTGTTGTTCGGATGCGCCACTGCAACCATTAGTTAGAACTATTGTGGAATTACCCGTATCCTTAGTGTATAGTGCATGTCGCGTTATGCCATATCCATTGATAGGTAATGAAGCATCGATTTCTGTACAGTTCTTGTTTTGAATCCTCGGAGATTGATAAAAATCGAATGTGATAAAAAGGACCCGCTATTTACACCCTTCATAGAGACTTACATCTCAGCGAAGGCATGCCCCTTAGCAAACATAATCGATGTAATTTCCGAGGAACCAAATCGTTATTACTGATATATGACCATGCAACGGAACTTTAGTCCCATCCTTGTTTCGTCTATAGTTTAATCCCTGAAAAATACTAGAAAAGGAACTTTGTACTAGCAGCAAAACCGAATCAAGCTAGAAAATTTGTTTAGTAATCAGCATTCACGTGAGTCTTTGAATTACCAGTATTTAGTAGTCCTTCTTGAGTTAATACTCATACTTGTTATCCTGGCTTCAGGTGTAGTCTCGGGACTGGCAAACTCCAAGTCTTTAACTATCTTCCAGGTAAAATGGATTCAATTTCAGAAACTGTTGACAGCAATTCAACCTGTTCAACAAATATGTAACAATATTCAACGTTACACCAACTCAATATATCTACAGAATTTAATAATTATATGTCCAGTCCAAATACAGTCATCCCTTCCTAACTCTATATGCCCTATCTTGATATCGAAATATAGAAGTACCGTAAAATGGGGTGTTAAGGGATGAAAAAAAAATCTACCTAAATTTCGAGTAAACTTCTAGTTTGTCAATAATTCAAAAAAATACAGTTCTACCATTCTCCCGGCGTGTATATCAAAAGCCAATTACAATGAAGATGATCCTATGGCAGATTTCTGAGATAATCATAAAAATGTGTGATTTCTGACGAAAATGCAAAATGGGGTGTTAAGGAATTTGAGCCTTGTAATTAAAACAATATTTTGCCAACAGCAAAAAAAAATATTATTTTGGTATCGATGATGTGTTCAATCCGAGAGATCGCAGCAAACCGTGCGCGCGAGCGGCTGCGTTTTGAATTTTCTGTCACGTTTACCTCGGTTCCGCGTTATGGAATTTTTAAGAATTCAGCTTGTGCTTTGTAACAATTCTTTCCGAAACGAAGCTTTGCGTTGCAAAATTTGATGAAATCAGTAGTTAAAAAGTTAGTGCAAAAAAGTGAATTGGCAAAAGTGGAATAAATATGCACCTGGCGTGTGATCGATCGTGAGCGTTTTCCGGCATGAGTGAAAGGGGATGGAAGCGCAGTAGATGGAAGCTTACATAGCGCTGACAGTTCCACCGTGGCCTTCGATCAACTGAGTAAGATTGTTCTGATTTTTATTATAATTATTTTAAGTTTTAGTTACATATCAAAACAAATATGGGAAAGTGGTCCAAAATGCCACTCTGAGGATTAGTGGCGTTTTTGCGTGTGTTCATTTTCAATTTACATACATAAATTGCTGTTTTACGGGATGGGGATCAGAGTAACTTTTATTTTCGTTTCAGAGAGCGAGTAATGGCGCTTAAGCCCAGACTTTAGAGCCAGGACATACGGGATACCTGTGTCCCATCCTAGAAAAAGGACAAACAACAATGGAGTGTGCATTCACTTTCTTAGCAACGCCACTTCCAACGATTTTGCCTATCTCCCTAAATGAAACGGTTGGTACGGATGTCCCCATTTCTTCCTTAATAAAATTCAAATGTTTACGTTCATCATATTATTCATAAGTGAATAATCTGATCGCCGTGATCTTTTGAATTATCTTCAAAACCAAGTCTGCACAGTGGGCCTGGCCATTTTAATATTTGTATCAAATCATTGATATGCTGCAAATATTAATGCTGACACGAAAATACTGGAAGAAATTTCAGTATTTCCAGGATGCTTTCAATATTGGCTATGCTAGCACTTAGAATAGAATAGAATAGAATAGGATATCGATGATGTGTTCAATCTAAAGATGATATAACTTCAATATAATTCAAGTTGGAACTCCTGCATACGTTAACCGTTTTATTTTACCTGCTAAATCTCTCATACATATTGATTCTTTTTACAACCACGCTATATGTGCATCACACAATTGTCTAGAAAGGATTTGTATACTTATATGCAGTATTCGTATCTTAGAATAGTGCAGAGCAACCTTGTCAT
Source organism: Aedes aegypti (assembly GCF_002204515.2). NCBI lineage: Eukaryota > Metazoa > Arthropoda > Insecta > Diptera > Culicidae > Aedes > Aedes aegypti. The sequence goes on from NC_035109.1 coordinate 339,162,069, forward strand.
GACATGTCAAAAGAAGGATAATTTCAACAAGCTTTCAGTTTGAATAAAGTAAGTGTCCAGTTTGCCTTTTAAATAAAGCACCACACCAAATAACGAATTTGCATGTAACACCCAATGGCATAATCGGGAAAAAAAATTTCCAATATAAAACAGAAATCGCACACACTATACTACAATGTATTCAATACTCGACAACACTTAACACATGACCACGAAGCCTTAAAAGTTTTCCAAAAAGGAAACGGAAATAGCCTTATATTATTAATGTTTATCTAGGACGTAGGTAGTGCTTAAAAGAATCAATAGCTCCAAAACCATCTCATATAAGATAACCATTCCTATTTCCAAACTTTTTACCAATGCGATGGAACAGTTTTTGAAAATACTATCATGAAAACCCCATATTCACATTAATCAGTTTTATCTATTAGGATATGGCCTTCAGTCTTTTATGCTCAAAACGGATTTTATGTTTTCATCCGAAGTTTCGGACATGAAAACTTAAAATCCGTTTTTGAGCATAATAGTCTAAAAGCCCTAACCTAGAACATATTTATCACAGTCGTATCCCCAATTCAGTTTTAATCTACACTATCCTAACAATTTTACCAAATTTTGAGATAAGTCTGTTCTGGTGGTGTTTAGTGACTTACGAAATAGATCCCTTAATTTTCCATGCAGGTTAACTTCACGGAACAACCCAAAGCTATATTGAAATATATAACGGCATAAATCAAATGAGTTAAGTACCTTAGAAAAGTTTAAATAGATAATCCCTTAACACCCCACTTTTTTTCAAAACCAGACTTTTTTCATAAAAGTTTCTAAAAATCGAAACCCAGATATAATTTTATGAAATTTTTGTCTGCACTATGATCTCAATTAAATTTACTTTTCTTCTACGTTACTCGCGATTTTTTCTCAAATATATTTCATGGTTTTGTAGATGAATGTATTTAGCCCATAAAATTCGAACAAAAATGTTTTGAAAAGTTTACAATATCTAGAAACCACAATACTTCATATTAATACAGTTGTGTTCAGAATAATAGTAGCGAAAGCCGATTTTCATACAAAATGCTCAACTTTGGCATGCTGTAACTTTGTTTCCATATGAGCAATCGGCATTAAATTTTGGCAGTGAGCTACAAATATGCTCAATTTCATTATCACAAAATTTGAAAATTTTCACACTACCGGCCAAAAAGTTAAGCACCAGGTGAAATCGCTCAAAATAATAGTAGTTTTTCTTTTGTAAATTTTTGTTCAGCAACAATTAAGTAAAAAATTGTATTGTCTATACATTTAAAGCTTGGGTGGAAATGGTTGAAGCGATGTATAAAGAAAAATTCGTAAACTCAAAATACAGCAGATATTTAAATTATTAAAACTACTATTATTTTGAGCGATTTCACCTGGTGCTTTACTTTTTAGCCGGTAGTGTGAAAATTTTCAATTTTTTTTATAATAAAATTGAGCATATTTGTAGTTCATTGCCAAAATTTCATGCCGATTGCTCATATGGGAACAAAGTTACAGCATGCCAAAGTTGAGCATTTTGTATGAAAATCGGCTTTCACTACTATTATTCTGAACACAACTGTAGATAGCTCCTATTACATAATGCAGCTCACAATCCTCCGAACAAATCGAGCATTTCAGAGGACTTATATATTGACTTTTTTTTCCTTTGTTGGGATTTGAACCACTGCGACCATTAAGTTGATCTATTGTGGTATACCCCTGTTTATTTTTCGCATATTTTCAGGACGACAAGTTACTATTATGAGTAACTGCCGTTGACTGATAGTGCGACGTACCCCAATCTGGTATGATTCTTAAAATGATTTCAACTACCTTATTGGGATTTCCTTGCCAAATTTCAAAAGGACTCAGTATGCCCTTGTTGAAATACTGTCTTCTTTGCGCAAATAGTGCTGAGCATTCACATAGCAAGTGTTGAGAGGTCTCTATCTCACAGTCGCAAAACCGACAGATATCAGTTGGACTTCGACCCATCTTCTTTAAATGATATCTAGCTGGACAATGTCCTGTAAATAGTTCAAAAACTATACAGAATGATTTTTTATTTAAGTTTAGAAGTTTTTCTGTAATTTGTTTATTTGGAGTTATAAACAGTTTAGTTTTCCATTTGTATTACACATGTTGAAACTCCACAAAAGGGTTCTGGTCCTAAAAACTGAGTATTCGATCCTCGTCTAGCCAGAAAATCAGCTTTCTCATTTTTTTCGATTCCACAATGGCCTGGTATCCAGTACAGGGACACCTGGTTTTTCATAGCCAGTTGCTTCAATACTTGTATGCATTCCCAAACCAGTTTTGATTGGCATGTATAGGATTTTAATGCGTTCAGAGCCGCCTGGCTGTCTGAAAATACGCAAATCCTTGCATGTCTATGCTTTCTTCTAAGACATATAGAAGCACACTCTAAAATGGCGTATATTTCTGCAAGGAAAACAGTTGTCCATCGTCCCATTGGTATTGAAACATTAACTCCTGGGCCTGTTATTCCAGCCCCTGTATTATCGACTTTCTACGTTTCTGTGATTTTTCGAACTTGATTGAGAAGTTCAATCCCTTAACACCCCATTTTACGGTATTGCAGAAGTCAGTGTTGTAAACATTCGTCACTTTGCGCGACATTCGATTCGTTGCCATGGTCAGTAGTCATTTAATTTTTCATCATTCATCCGCTACCGTCACCTTTCACACACAGCACGAGCGGTAGAATGAACACCAAGAAAAACAAAAAAAAAAACTGTCAATTGAGTGTCGTTTGATACGATGACATTTTCATAAATCATAAGTTTTGCATAGAATTCAGACATATTGAACATGAATAGTTTGACCTTGTTGGTTATGTCGAATGTAACACACATACATCAAAGTCAGAGGCATTCAATTGACATTTTTCTTTTCGAAATTCGTTTGATCGCTCATGTTGTGAATGTATAAGCGTAAGTAAGCGCTGCCGAATGTCAGCGAAAGCATGTCGACTACCGAGATTGCTTACAGCACTGGTGGAAGTAATCATCCATGGCAAACTCAATGCACATTGGTCCCAAAGCCATATCTAGGAAGACAAAAATGATTGCGCCTAAACCATCAATTTTCGATATATGGTGTCTTCGGCATATAGTTTCTTCATATTTTCCATATATTTTTTTTATTTATTTTTATAAGTATCATTCTAAACATTACATTCATTTCTTATACTCCTAGATATATACATATTGTGTGTTATTAGACAACACTATCATCCTTATTTGGTAAAACAAATTTAAGATTTTATTAACATTTTGATAACAACATATTACATTTAATTTGCCGTAGCAGTTCAGATTTTTTACAGGTGAGTTGATTTCACCTGCTTATAAGAGAAAAAAAAACGCTTTGAATATACTTAACCTAACTTAACCTAAACATATAACGCATTAATCGTGGCAATAGAAGATTGTAACGATTTTTGCCTGAAAGTATTAATAATTTCATTTGACATTTGTTCCAATGTTTCAACATTGGATATCCTATGTAACTCATTGGTACTATACCAGGGAGGAAGCCTCAGAATCATTTTCAAAATTTTATTTTGAATTCTCTGCAGAGCTTTCTTCCTGGTATTACAACAGCTAGTCCATATTGGTACAGCATACAACATGGCTGGCCTGAAAATTTGTTTGAATATCAAAAGCTTGTTCTTAAGACAAAGTTTTGATTTTCTATTAATAAGGGGATAGAGACATTTTACATACACGGGAACAAATCCATTCTCAAAATCTGAAATCTGAGTCATGATTTTGGGAATAAAGTGTGTTTTTATGTTATGAAAATACACCATGAATAATATTCACGAAATCAGGAATAACATCTTTGTAACACGTACCGTGCGTTACGATTTTTCCGTTGACAGCAAATCATGACTCTGATTCCTAAAATCATGAATAACCGAATTTGGAATCATGAACTGAATTCCGGAAAACGAAATTATTATTCATGAATACGGGTGGCTTTTTTGTAGGCCATGAATAAAAATCATGTAAATCGGTAACTTATTCATGAATCTGGATGGATTGTTCCAGCTGTCAGTTTGCGCGAGTGTCAAAACTCAGATGTCGTCATTGTCGTTTACTCGTAGTGCCCCGAGCAAGATTCCCGTTTCCCTCTTCAGGCGCAGTGGTGTTTTCGGCGGAAAAAGCGGTGTGGTGACGGAAAACGGAGAATCCAGAGAGTCACCTCCATCAAACACGGTGGCGGGTGGTACATCCGAAAACACATCCGTCAAAGTCCGTGGCAAGTGTTGGCAGTAGTGCACCGGATGAGGAACCACCACCTCCCGGAACAGAAGATACGGCATCGGTCCAAACGACGTCGCTGAATACCCTGAAGGTCACCAACAGCGATGCCATTGACGATGAACATGAAGAGGGGGAAATCGAAAGCGACGACGATGAAGAGGAAGGATGGTTGGTGTACGAGGACATTAGTTCCGAAGAGGAGACCAATATTCGGGAGCGAATCGCACAGCTTGAAGCCATGGATGACGAGTTGGGAAAGATCCATCAGATTACCGGTGCCAGCAGTGATGACCTGGGACATTGCGGTAATGTATTTGTACTGTGTGGAACAGAGTGTCGACTTGCTGGTGTTGTTTAGTCGATCCAGTCGATCCCTGGAAAAGATGGACAATTAACAGTCTTTGACATTTAAGTCTTTGTTCGTATAACACTGCGGAACATTTTTTATTTTCGTTTCAAGCACTAAAATACCGCTAATTAAGGGTTGCCGTTTTCAAAAATATCACGTCTGTTTTTGAAATACAGCACCGTGGGGTAAGTGGATGCAGAAAAATCAATAGCCAACTTCATTGTTATGTATAGCTAACCTGAATAATGTAATTCAAACTTTTTTTCTGTGGATAGTAAATGAAATTTCACATTTTTTAATTCTTACGAACAATACGAATATCGCCACCGACGCAGAAAATTTTCAAACCGGTTCTAACTGACAAAACTGACAGATGCGCGTAACGCCCAGAGTGTTTATGATTATTATTCATGGAAACGTTCGTTTGTGTTCATGATATTTTGTATTTTCGTCATGATTTCATGAATTTGATTCATGGTTTCATGAGATATTTTGTTTTTCTTTTCATGATTTTTTATTCATGATAACGTGAACAGATTTGTTTCCGTGTATTTGTTACATTTGGCTTGAATGCCCTCAATGTGATTTTTGAAAGTTAAATTCTTATCTAGCATGAGCCCTAGATACTTAACTTCATCTGACCAATTTATTGGAACCCCTCTCATCGTGACAACATGTCTACTTGAAGGTTTCAAATAAAGAGCTTTGGGTTTATGTGGGAATATTATTAGTTGAGTTTTGGAAGCATTAGGAGAAATCTTCCATTTTTGCAAGTATGAAGAAAAAACATCCAAACTTCTTTGCAATCAACTACAGATGACACGCAGGCTTCGTCCTTTGGCGGAGAGGCCTGCGTCATCCGCAAACAAAGATTTTTGACATCCCTGAGGTAACTCAGGTAAGTCAGATGTAAAAATATTGTATAATATTGGTCCCAAAATGCTGCCTTGAGAAACACCAGCTCTTACAGGAAGTCTTTCAGATTTGGAGTTCTGATAATTAACCTGAAGTGTACGATTTGACAGATAACTTTGAATTATTCTAACAATGTATGTTGGAAAATTAAAGTTTTTCAATTTTACAATCAAACCTTCATGCCAAACACTGCCGAATGCCTTTTCTATGTCTAGAAGAGCAAGACCAGTAGAATAGCCTTCAGATTTGTTGGAACGGATCAAATTTGTTACACGTAAAAGTTGATGAGTGGTCGAATGTCCATGGCGGAATCCATAACAACGAAAATTCAATTTTTGCCAATGAACAGTTCTCATTGGCAAAAATTGAATTTTCGTTGATATGGGCCATCATTCTGTTCAAAATGACCTTTTCAAAAGTTTACTGATGGAGGAAAGCAAACTGATTGGACGATAGCTAGAAGCTTCTGCAGAATTTTTGTCTGGTTTTAAAATCGGTACAACCTTAGCATTTTTCCATTTGTCAGGAATTTTTGCTAATTGAAAACATTTGTTAAATATATCAACTAAGAATGATAAGCTACTTTCTGGAAGTTTTCCGATGAGGATGTAGAAAATTCCATCATCGCCAGGAGCTTTCATATTTTTCAATTTTTTAATAATATTTCTCACTTCGTCCAAGTCAGTCTCCCAGGCATTTTCGAAAGCGTTCTCTTGATTGAGAATATTTTCGAAGTCCAGAGTAACTTGATGTTCAATTGGACTAGTAAGTCCTTAATTTAATTAAATTGTGCGCACTTTCAAACTGCATGGCAAGTTTTTGAGCTTTTTCGTAATTAGTTAGTAATAATTTATTTTCCTCTTTCAACGCCGGTATTGGCTTCTGATATTTTTCAAGATTTTAGATATTTTCCAAAAGGGCTTAGTACCAGGGTTCAATTGAGAAATTTTATTTTCAAAATTTTTGTTTCTTAATTGTGCAAAACGTTTTTGATTTCTTTCTGCAAATTCTGCCATATAATTTTCATAACAGGATCGCGAGTGCGTTGAAATTGTCTTCTCCTCACGTTTTTAAGACGGATCAAGAGTTTAAGATCATCGTCTATAATCACGGATTTAAATTTTGGAATTGCAATGCCCCTGGCTTCAACAATGGAATTTGATAAGGTTTCAAGAGCATTGTCAATATCAGATTTTGTTTGTAAAGAAATGTTAACATCAAGATTAGAGTCAATATATGTTTCATACATATTCCAGTCGTCTCGAAAATAATTGAAAGTGGAGCTGATAGGATTGAGAATCGCTTCATGTGATATTTGAAATGTAACAGGGACATGATCAGAATCAAAAACAGCATGAGTAACTAATTGACTACAAAGATGACTAGAGTCGGTTAAGACTAAATCTATCGTAGAAGGATTTCAAGAAGACGTAAAACATGTAGGGCTATCAGGGTATTGAATTGAGAAATATCCTGAAGAGCACTCATCAAATAAAATTCTGCCGTTGGAAAAACTTTGAGAAATATTCCTTGACCGATGTTTGGCATTAAAATCACCAATTACAATTTTTTTTTGACTTATTGCAAGTCAATTTTCGCAAGTTAGTTTGGAGCAAATTAACTTGCTGTCCAGAGCATTGAAAAGGCAAATATGCAGCTATGAAAGTATATTTACCAAGCTGTGTTTCAACAGAAACACCTAAAGTTTCAAAAACTTTAGTTTCAAATGACGAAAACAGTTGTTGTTTTATACGCCTATGAATGATGATTGCAACTCCCCCACATGCCCCATCAAGTCGATCGTTATGATAAACAAAAAAGTTAGGATCTTTATTTTGTTTGGATCCAGGTTTTAAATAAGTTTCAGTAATAACTGCTATATGCACGTTATTAGCTTTAAGACAATTAAACAGCTCGTCCTCTTAACCATTCAAAGAACGACCATTCCAATTTAAAAATAGTTGAATTATTGTTTATTGGATCCATTAGAAAAACGTAATCCAATAACAATTTGATTAGTAAATTTTACACCAACTTGGACTGCTTCATTCATAGTGCTGGCTTTGAACATTGCATCAATCATTAGATTAAATTGTTCAGTTAGAAAATTGAAATCAGAGGCAGACGTATCACTTGAAGTGGGTACATTATCTGATGATTTTCCGTCAGAATTTTCGGTAGACGAAGAGGCGGAGTAGATGTTACCTGTGGCGGTAGGGTTTTTTTTCATTTAATTTGAAACAAGTAGAATGGGTACTCACAGTACGAATAGGGGAGGAGTTCAAATTACCTGCTACGATATCGGCAAAGGATTTTCCGTGGGTAGAAACATTCGAAATTGAAAGATTCGGGTAGCCGACGGATTAAAATTAGTTTGTGAATGAGCATGATTATGGTCTTTCTGATGGGTATGATTCTTGATCAAGGGATCGTTAACTGAAAAATGAGCATTGTTCGATACTCTACCAGGCAAATTCCGGAAACGACCGTTATCGTAACGGACATTACTGTTCATCTGTCTGGCACGAGCCTCGACGACTTAACTACGCGAAGGGCAAGCACAAAAATTAGACTCATGATTGCCTCCGCAATTTACGCTTAAGAGCTTATCGGTATCTTCCTTCACTGGACAGACGTCCTTAGCGTGAGAAAAAGCTCCGCAATTCATGCATTTAGCATCCATGCGACAAATTTTTGAACCATGACCCCACTTTTGTCACCGACGGCACTGAGTGGGGATCTGGAAATTTCCTCCAGGTTTCTGGAAATGTTCCTATGTCACACGGACATCGAACATAAGTCTAGCTTTTTCTAAAGCTTTAATATTATTTAGATATGTTTTGTTAAAGTGAACTAAATAATATTGCTAAGAAAGCCCTTTCCGAACAATGCCAGATTGGGTTCTCTTTTTCATAATGATTACTTGGACTGGGGAAAATCCAAGTAAATCATTTATTCCATTTTTGATCTCTTCAGGTGACTTATAGTTACTTGAGAGACCTTTCAAGACAACTTTGAACAAACGTTCAGTTGTCGTCTTAAGTAAAAAATTGTGCTTCTTCTCTCCAAGATGTTTGAAAAGAAGTTCGCGATCTGAAATATATCTAAACTGCCCATAACTGCATATTTGTAACATTCGACAAAAGTAGGCATTGAGTAAATGGAATACCAAGTGTGCATTTTATTGCAGTATGTGAGGAAACTAAAATTTCAAAAAATTATCAGGAGCTCAAAAGTGCTTATTTGAGGCTGATATTTTGTACAACTTATATCGCATACTAGGTGAATAGTCAGAAAATAATTCTGATAGAAATTTCATTGCTTTTACATTTCGAGGTACATTTATAATCTCAATGTGACTGTTATGCGGTTATAATTACCAGTGTGACAAAACAACTTGGTATTTTTTTTTTTTTTGAATTTTCTAGAACAATCTCACAGATTTCATTAAGTTGATCGAAAGTATTTATCATTTGATGACTCTCCGTGGTATTAACTACAATTTGTCAAAAATGTCGAATGTGACTGTTATGCAGTTATGGGCAGTAAAGGCAGTATAGAGTTTCCGGCAAAACGCGACAGTCTCCTTTATTTGCAATTTGGAAGGAAACCTTGATTCCCCTAATGGAGTTCGAGATCTCCTGCCTAAATCCCCCAAATTCGGAACAACTGACCACGATAGGCGGCACTCTTTGCTTCCTCACTTGAATCAACGAGCCTGGGCTAGAGGCAGCTTCGATTTGGTGTTCGGAAAATTTGTCTAGAGCATCGAACTGATTGCTCATTTCGATGCAATTATCAACATTATCCATTTCATCATTGGATGAAAGTTCGCATTCCGGTGAAACGTCCTTTCTTCCTTTTTTGCGACGTTTAGTGACAGTTTTAAATCCCACTTTTTCGGAAGGAAGTTGTGACTTCAGAGATTCACCCTTCCTTTTGTTTGTAGTTGCAACCATGTTTAGTGAATAAACAAAATAAGACGAGACCTCCTAAGAGGTTTTTCCCCAGACGGTGTCCAAGAAAGATTATCACCGCTAGCTTTCGCCAACGGGTCCAACGAAAAATCGAAGGCACGAGTCCAAACAAGGATCGTAAAGGGATCAATAGTAGAAAAAATAGTACTGAAAAGTACTGTTTTTGTAGCACTGAATTAGGTAGTTTTTAGAAACTTCCAAGAGCAGAGAGAATTCGTGTACGCACAGCACGAAAGGGATCGTTAAAATATTACGTAACACATCAGGGGTAGGGAGGGGGTCTTACATTTCCCATACAAAAGCTGTTACGTGGGGGAGGGAGGTGGTCTAAAATTTCCAAATTTTGCGTTACGTAATATTTGAATGAACCCAAAGTACGATGCGCACTGGGATAAGAATTATTGTAATTTTTCGAACCAAGAAATAGTTTTGTACATCTCCGTTCAAAATCCAAAATTTTTGACACGCCGTAATCGATTCAACAATATTTTGCATCATATGTAATTATGAATATTATATTATTACATCAATAATGTTATGTTCAATAATGTTTTCAATAGTATTTTTATTTTATTTTCAAACAGTTTAAACTTGTCAGAAAAAAAACATGAATGCGTTGATTCAGGAAGCTGCTGAAAGATTTAAATTGAGACAATTCGGCGCAGGAGGAAACAATGCCATGGAAAGTCGGAAAAATTTTCAATCATGAAAGGATCTTTTACAAGATTAAATAACTATGCGTTTACGGCAATGTAGGCTTAAATTTTGCTTGTCCATTGGATTTTTAAGCAACACCTAGTAATGAAATTCCGACGGATCTGAACGAATCTGTGCAAGCAAACACGGACGGAACACGACGCAAAAGTATCATTATCTTTCGCTGGCAATGAATTGTAGAACAGCTGAACCGATTGATGAGTTCGTATTGCTGGTAGTATGTATTTGGGCGGATGTCCATTTTTATAACAGATTATCCACAAACAGTTCGTTCAATCGGAATTTCTGTACGTTGTAGACACACTTTATTATACTCTTGGTTTATAAAAATTGTAAAACTATATTGTTTGTATTGAGACGATTACATAAAAATCTTACGTTTTACTAATATAAATCAAAACTTAAATTTTGAATATCGCAAGGCGATCTGAATTTATCATCTTGAATACATTAAACCTAAATCAAATGTTGTAAATCAAATGTCCTTACAAATAGAGAAATCTCGATCCGAGTAGGCTTTGCCACTTTTCTCTTCCTCCACTAAAATGGGTGGAGCCATGGCAACCGAAAGCGCATGCCGGAACATTCTCCCGCCTTTGTGTTCTGTTACCTGCTTCGTCCCTTCCTTCGTATCTACATCAACGAAAATGGCCTATCGGGACAAGGATGTGTCTCGTGGCAGAACATCATCCGCATGCAGCAGCACCCATTCTAAAAGAGCGAAACATTTTTCTGCGCTTCAGCTGCAGGGAAGCAACATTCAGGAGAGGACTAAAAGAGATTCAAGGCAACGTTTCCATGACTACGCACAGTGGCAGTGCAGAGGCTATACGAGAAGCATTTTTACGACACGAAAGTCCTTTTCTCTTCCAAGGCAGCGGGTGCTTCTTCGCGCAGGACGACCCGTTGTTAGGATGGGTGAAAGGGAGTGTTTTCTTTCGGGGCCTGGATGAAGAAGATGTCGCACTAAGAAAATGGGGTGTGTGTTAAATTGTGATTGAATACGAGCAGCTGCTTGGAAGAGGAAAGATGTCATAAGAGCGAGTAATCAATACGGGAATCTTGTTTTCTCATATTTTGCTTGAACTTTGTAGCCTGCTGAAAGCAAGTTTGGTTAAATCCAAAGATTTGAATTTAAAAACAATTAGGTTACAATAAATTTCATATATGATTAAAACAGCCTAAGTAACGTTTATGCAGATTATGTAAAGGATAGGCTCGCACTATATTAGATTCAGACTTATAGGAGATGGAGAATCTACTCATGGAACAGAAATGCTCTGTTAAGCTATTTGAGAGGACCATCATAGGAGCCATGAAATTGTGTTTTAATACCGTAATTTCGAATGGAATTGATCATTTTCAAGTCCGTTTTCTACAATGATGTCAATACCGTTTTGATTCATATTACGGACACTGAAGGCCTCCGGGAAGTATAACTCAGCATAGGACATACAAAATAAATCATTCTGTATGATTCCTCAGCGTTATCGAGTGTCGGAAACCCTAAACTTTCGAATGGTGAGTAAAGAATGCGGTTCCGGAACTTGAGTCATTTTAAATAAATCGAAATGTGTGGCCTTTTCATGATTCTTATTCCAGACGCTTCCTCACTTTTGCCTCATATTCCGGACACTTTGATTCGAATTCCGGACAGCTCATGAAAATCATTTAAGGAAAGGTTAAATCATCAATTGAACTCTTCAAACCACTAAAAAAACGTTTAAGGCAGTTGGGCATTATTAATTTGCATAGATATTTATGGAATAAGCTTATTAAAATGAGCCTCAAAAGTATGAAATTTTGAACGACACAAATTGAAACATTTCTAATTTCTAATGTCCGTAATATGAATCAAAACGGTACCAAACAACTGAGAGCAAGAAAACAAGTACGACGATGAACCTCATTGACTCATGTACTGGCATTTTCTAAAAATGTGGAGTTAGGTTCAACATCATCTCTGAATAAAAAATCAGGGGATCCAATATCGGGGTGAAACTGATCACTAGTCAATACCATTATTGTTAGTGTTGAAAACAGCTGTATATACCTAATATGGACTCCCTGAATCCGAATATCCTCGCTAAATTTTTAACAATACAATATTTATGGGAATAATTGATAGTTAAATTTTAAGAATACCTCGGAAAAAGGCCAAAATATAGGCAATTTCCAAAGAAATTTTATAATATCTAACAGAAATTCAATTATTTCAACATAATGAGTAAATTGGTATGAATTTTGATGATGAAACCGCCTATAAATATATTTCAAGCATACATTTTCACAAACTTTCAGTATGACAGCATATCTAAATCCTTCTTTTGAACTAAAAGTTTAAGGATGTCTATCAATAACATACCAAGAAGAGACCATACAGAGACAAAGCAAACTCTTATCTATCTTCTGTCTACTATATAAATAAAAATGAAATGATGTTTGTATGTCAAATATTTTTTTATTTATTCATGATGACCCCGGATTACGGGGGTAATATTTCATCATTTTTTTACATTTAATCATTTTTTTTACATTTAATAACAAAACTTATTTGAAAATGCAAATGATGCATGCATACAAGTTGACATCCATTGCTCGTGACTATATACTATATGTAGTGTTTTGGAAGTTTAAGTCCAGTGAGTTTCTGATCGTGCTCCCAGGAGCACTTCGTACTCCGCGACACATCTAAAAAATTACCGTTACGTCAAAGTGGTCTATGAACGACTTTAAGAACTTAACAAAACGAAAATTTTCATGCAAAAATATTGATGATATAGTCGATGTACCAATAGCCGCATAGCTAAGAACAAAAATTCGTATAAAATCGAAAAATAATGCTAGCGTCATTATTTTTACATCATCTGATAGCTTTTTATCTTGGTTTTGTGGGAAAAATAAAAAACCTACGAAAACTCAGATGTTTGTATTTATTATCGCGTGTGCCACTATAGGAATACATGTGCCTATAGTAGCACTATTTCTAATTTATGTTCCTATAGTAGCACTAGCATCACGGCGTCGGCAAAATACTTATCAAAACTGTATTTTTACAAAACTTTTATATTTTTCCTACAAAGTGTGGATCTTAAGCTTTCGTTTGATGTAAAATAAGTTATTAATTCATCAATTATTTCGTATAATAAAAAATAGTTTCTCTCAGTAGTGCTACTATAGGAACAATAGGTTTACTATAGGCGCAAGGGAGCTCAAATTTTAAGCAAAAATATTTTTTTCGATCATTTTTTGAGCAAAATCAAGATTTTAATCAATGGTACTTAGATAAATAGGTCCTGACCTTCAAGTCAAAAAATGTTTTGAAAAGATTTATAGTAAAAAGTCACTAGTGCGACCAGTGATGCATTTTGAACTGAACGCGAGCCAAAAGTGAACTGAACGCGTTCTAATTTTGCACGAGAACCTAGTAGACGTTGAACTCTTGTGCAAGATTCTGAACCTGCTCATGAACGGCCCGTTCACTTCAAAATGCACATTGAAGCTAATAACCGAAAAAAACACTACATCAGTACATATTAAATTCCTGTTTTTACAAATATATGGAACCTTAAATATTTATTAACATCTTTGCAAAACTTCCGCATTGAATATGTCGTGTGCTTGCCGTGCCATGACAGTTTTCATTCCGCGTTCAATTTTCAGCTCGCACGGGTTCAATTTTTTGAACTGCTCAATGTTCAAGCCTACTTGATCGCTCGTTCAAAGGTTTGAACTGGAACGCAAACTGAACGCGTTCAAATGCAACACTGAGTGCGACTATAGGGGACTGTCCACTAAGGGAACACCGACCCTATCTATTTTAGTTCAAAACTTATTATTATTATTATTATTATTATTATTATTATTATTATTATTATTATTATTATTTTTCTGCTTAAAATCCTTTGTTTTTCAAGACATTTTATTAGAGTTACAAAAATAACACATCTGTAATTTTTTGATATAATTTACAATTTTATTTTGTCTTTTGAATGCCATCAAAAGATATTTTTTATGTTTGCCCCAATCAGAGATATTCACAATCAAAGTAGGCATGTTTTTGAGAGAAAAACAACCATAACTCTTAAACGGAAGGAGATAGCGAGTTTCTTCACTCACCAAAATTACGCATTTTTCAAAGCTCTAAAAGTGATTCACAGACTACTTTGATGAGAAATTTGAATTGAAAACTGTTAAGCCAGAAAACCAGTTTTTTTCGGACCAGCCTATGTCACCGTAGGAAAAAAGCTCTAAATCGGTCAATTTAAGAGATACAAAAAAACTTTTTTTGGCAAAGTTGCTTGAAATTGAATGGTCTACAACTTTGCTGAAGCATGTATAATATAACTTCTACAAATAAGAAAGTTAGTTACACAATTTCTATGAAAATGTGGTCCACCCTAATTTTCAATAACACCAAACAAAGGGCTTAACTAATACAAACAACTTTGTAGAAGACCGTTTTTGTCTAATGTTTCATTCTAAAGCTCAAAATGCATCTTTCCGCGTAAAACAGATTCCTGGACCACTGTGCAATGTTGTAATAATAAATATGGAACAACGTTTAGAACGATCGATTTCTTGAGATTATCAATATCAATAATTTTTAGAATTTGACTGAAAAATTCGACAATCTATATTTTTTATTTTCAAAAAAGGTTTGCTCTTCGAAAGCAACATCAATCAAAAGCCTAATTGAAAAATCAAGTTATTTTTGGTGTAACAATTTTACAGATATAATAAAATCATTTTTCCCCGATATTTTTGGAGAAAAATATTTTAAATTTAAAGAGAACTGATATGAGTCGATTTTTTTTGTTTAAAGTACGTCCTGACGGAAGTGCTAATATTGTTTTAATATTAGAACTAACTTACGCCTTCATAGAATTACTAAATTAGTCCCCACGTCACATTTAAAGCACAATCGAAAAACAATTGCTTTATATTTAGAAAGCCTTTCGAAGCACAATGGCAATCATGAAAATTGGCAACACTGCTGTAATAAAATCGATTTAATTTTCCACATATTATTTTCATAATAGGGGGAGATCCCCCAGTACCGGACACTTAAGCCACTTAATTCATTATTCGAAAAATATTGGTTTTATGGGCTCCTGTTACCCATTTATGATAAATATTACCATTTTTATAGTGTACAAAAATAAATTTGAAAATATTAATTTTGACACTGCATTTTGATGATGAATTTTATTACCAAATTGATCGATCTCAAAAGGTGGCATCCAATACCGGACACGATCTGGAAATGTCTCGAATTCTGGAAATTTGAACATCACTATAGGAATAGTTTATAATTACCAATTCAATGCATTTGCAACATTTACAAGAATAATTTGAGTTTTTCTTAGTTTGCAAGATGCCTATCAAAAACCTCTTTCATATATGATGAAAAATAGCACATTTTACGATGTTGTCCTAAATGGTCATTCTTCTTAATTTTATTGCATGTTTGATACCATGATCGACGGAACTCAGGAAAAATGAAAGTATTTTGAGACACTGATGCAATAATTACAAAGATATCATATAACAAATCAAGCTGTCCGAAACTGAGGGACAGAAGGTGTTTAACCAAAATTGTAATTTGTCCATATTTAGTTCAATTATGGTACAAAATACATTCATACTATCAAATTTGGATTATGTTCGATCATGCTTGCGGGATCCAAAGTATTTTTTTCATGTTCAAAATTTTTACTAAATATGCTCAAAATTAAGTGGATACGTCAATTTTTTAAAGATTTTCAAACTTTTTTTCGTTTTCAAAAAGGCATGCATATTTCAAGTATGTGTTATTCTACGCAAACATTAGTCTACATAATAGCTTTCTTTTCTACTAATACACCATCTTGATTGGACCATGATGCTTTCTCAATGCTCCGACTTTGTCTGGTATTGGGTGCTGTCCGGCACTGGAGGATCTCCCCCTACGTTATTCTGAGGCTACCAAACATAAACCGATTTCGGTTTTATCAATAAATAACAAAGGTATAACATAAACAGAGTGTCCACTTTATAAAACGAACAGTCCTTATGAAAGTTAAACTTTTATAAGTCATTTAATTTTTGTGTTTATTGTAAAATTAGAAACACATTGAACCACGAGGTGTGCCTAAAGGTAGGCAATTTCAAAAGGTAATTCTGCATTCTTCATAGTGGTTCGTCACTGTTGCTGAAATGAAAATACTTATGAAAATATTGACAATGGAATCCTTATGGAATTCCTTATTTTCCCTTTTTTATATCATCTGCCGAACTTAAATGAGACACGAATCTACGGTAGTGTTAACCATACTCTTGAAATTCATTGCTTCAAAATGTTAAAAACCTTGTTTTAGCTCATGATTATAAAACAGAGAAACACCATACTATGAGAGACATTCCAATCAATATAACCTTGCTGATCAATATTACCCCGTTTTACGGCACTGGAGTTCATTCTGCCATGACTTCGCCATGTAGGGCAATGTTTATCATATGTTTTTCACTATTTGATTATCGCAAACTATGGTCACAGACAAACAGACGTAACATATAGTACAACTATCAACTTAAAACATAGTCATGTGAACATTTACGCCCAATGCTAAACATACTTCATTTGGCCAATCGCGAACTAGGTGGCGGTAGTGAGCAAACGTCAAACTCGAACAAAAGTGGTGATGAGCGCTACGAGTGGCCCGTCGGCCAACTACCAAATATTAGAATTGGGCGCTATTCTGCTGTGTGATGAAAATAATTCTAGTGTTGCGTCTGTTTGTCTGTGCTATGGTGATTAATTTTTCACCTATAGTTGTTGAAAAAATAAGTTCTTTAGGTCCCATAGGATAGAAGAGGTCTTAGAGAACGTGTTCAGAGTCTTAGTTTTAGGGACAGTTGAGTCTTAGGTTTTATGTATTTTTATTATTCATCGAAAATTAATCTAAACCCCTCGGTGTCGATAGCACCTCATCAACAGCTACTTTGCGGAAGACTGTCGCGGTGACAGTGGTTGACAGATCGAACCGATACAATGAACTGTCAGGTTAATGACAAGGCAAAATTACGATATAGCGTGTGCACCAGTAACATCCAGATTAATTGTCTTGAAATTCTTATAAATTATATTACTATGAATTTGTCTTCTTCTTCTTCTTTCTGGCGTTACGTCCCAACTGGGATAAAGCCTGCTTCTCAGGTTAGTGTTCTTATGAGCACTTCCACAGTTATTAACTGAGAGCTTTCTTTGCCGATTGACCATTGTGGCAGGTACGAAGATACTCTATGCCCTGGGGATCGAGAAAATTTCCTTTACGAAAAGATCCTCGACCAGCGGGATTCGAACCCACGATCCTCAGCATGGTCATGCTGAATAGCTGCGCGTTTACCGCTACGGCTATCTGGGCCCCTTACTATGAATTTATCTCTCAAGTGAATTAAGATAGTATATTTGTGTGAACTAGAACTCGACTTATAACTAAACATTTTTTTAACTTAGAACTACATAACGTAAAATAGCCTTATAGTACGGAGAGGACAGTCGATCATAAGTACGTTTGATTAATAGCAGGTGAGAAATTGATATTCTATTTGAAATTATAATTCCTCATATTCACCAACGGTAATTACATAGGTCTCTTGATAAAACCATAACTCAGCAGGCTAGGTCCGACGAAGCCGAGGAAAAAAAAAGACTAAATGCACTAAACGTAAGAAGTTATACACCTTAAAACTGTGTTTCCATGACACGGCGTATAACATTTTTTTTTGAAGATTTTTTTTCAATTTGTTAATTTGGTTGGGTTCCAATCCCGGACGGTCCAAGATCTTTTCGTAATGGAAATTTCTCTGGGCATAGAGTATCATCGTACCTGCCACACGATATACGAATGCGAAAATGGCAACTTTGGCAAAGAAAGTTCTCAGTTAATAACTGCACAAATGCTCATAAGAAGCAGGCTTTGTCCCGTTATGCCATAAAGAAGAAGAAGAAAATGTTAATTTGATATAAATTACTATTACAATTATAATGGTTTGAAATCAATCTTGAAATACAGCATATAAAACGTGTACTAACTGATAAATTTGTATACCATGGATTCACTTTAGGTTGAATAGAATCACACCAACGCCCTTTATCTCTAGTGTCCCAAGAGACTTGCCAATTATACAAAGTAGATTTTTTTATTTTTGGAAAATATTCAGATCCTGAAATAATGCGGTCATATGTACTACCACAACGAACATCTAATTTAGCTAAAGAACCAGCGTGTTCATTACCGTAAATTTATGAATGAGCTAGAACTCATACAAATTTAATAATAAATCCTAATAAATTTAATTCAAGTTATGATTGCTTTATCATTAGAATAAGATGATTTGTTTAAGAATGAAGTTTTATTGAACAAATAGCTCTAAGACAACTAAAACTATCGGAAAAAATAAAACATATATTTAGTGAACAAGATTTTACCAAATTGCATGCAAAATAGTTAATTCAGCAATAAAAAAGGAACACGGAGCTTGTAATTTGAAAAAATGTGCTGAGAAATGATTATATACTCCAAATCCTGCAATATCGTTTATTATTGATCCATCTGAAAAATAAAATTAAGCAACATTTACTCCAACAAATTTTCGATGAAAAATCAATCTAACAAACCGAGAATAGTCATGTAATGGAATTGGTGTCAATTCTTCATGTGAAGATAAATCAATTAAAGGTTGCAATGAGTGAATATTAATTTCATGTTTATAAATAACGCTTAAAGAAGCAGATATAATGTTTTGCTCCATGCAATAATTGAAAGAATCTAAAATTGTACTTGTTTGATAAATTTCTGCTAAAGATTTTAAAATTGATATTATAGGATGATTATTCGAAATACATTGAGTAATATATTTACATTCATTAAATCGATTTTTCAACCGAACAACTCCAGTTAAAACTTTCAGAGATATTGTGTGAGTGGAATTCATTATTTTAACCCTCTGATACCCAACCCCGCCTTTAGACGGGGTACACTTTGGAATTTTGTGTATTTTTCCGTAGCTCGGAAATCAAAATGATTTTATTTTTAGCTTAAACCTTAAGTCATAACACGCATATAAAACAAGTTTTTATGACTTTTGAAGCTTATTGATATTTTTGAAATTTTTTGGAAAAATTGTATTCTTATATAACCTATAAATGCATGGGGTTCATTTAACGTGTAATATAAAAATCATATTTTTTATATTTTTCTACTATCAACCTATCACAGAAGAACAGATTGGTGGTATTACAATAATTTCAAAACCAATTTTTCCGTTAATTACACGGAAAATAAAAATGTTTACAGAAAAATATTAAAAAATTAATATTTTTAAAAGTACCGTAAAAACTTGAATTTTAATTATTACCAAAAATCAGTAACTAGAAGAGGCTTCAAAAAAAAAAAAATGAAAAAAGATAGGGATGTTTAAAAATAAAAATTTTAAAAATCAAAAACCTAAATTCACAGATTTGTGAATAAAAATAAATTATTACCCAAAATGTGTTTACAACGATTTTAGATAACTAAAAATAATATTTAGATCAAAAATTAAAATTTGGGTATTGAAAGGTTAAACCACAGATAACAGATGTTTATGCTAGAACAAAAATCTTCTGAAAACTTGTGTAAATATTCAAACTAAAACACTAGCGCCGCCACACAACGGATCGCTGCAATCAGTGGTGAATATAAGTATCTTGAAAAGTTTCATATTCACCACAGACATCACCATGGGAACTTATCGATAACAGCGCCACCACGTTGTTGCTACTTGTGTTGCCATTTAAAATCACCATTATTTGTTTTACACAGTTTTACAATCGGGCATAAACATCTGTTATCTGTGGTTAAACAAATTCCTTAACACCATTTTTTTTTTTCAATTTTAGAGAAAGCATTTCTTTATTAAAACAAGCGTATTCAAAAACAGATCGAATTGTTGTTTTATAAAGTATTAACATATCAGAAGAATGAGCACCCCACCAAGTACCAGTAATTGTTTTCAAGAAATTTATCCGTTTTGATCAAGTTTACTGCATATGTTGAATATGATATTTCCACGTTAATTTGGTATCGAAAAATATTCCAAGATATTTCTATACATCAACTTGTTCAATTTCAATATTATTGGCTTTGCAAACCGCTGTTGAGCCCAATTCAACTCGATCACGCTCACCAATACCACTATCGGGAAAAGCTAACATCAATCTATTTGATAATAGTTTTAGTTAACGTGGGCGGGCCAAAAAGGGCTCAAAAGCAACGTTTCTGAAAAAAGGCTCAAGACCTTTTGGGCCCTTTTCAAATGTATTCGAAGAATAGGTAATCGACTGTCAGCCAATGAAGGATTTTTATCTGGTTTCAATAAACACATTACTTTTATACTTGTTTCTAATTATTAATCGTGGTTTACGGCTAACCAGCTGAATGGAAGTTTAACAACTACCGAAAAGCTAAACATTACATAGATTTAGCAATTGGATTAAATGGACAAATTGATGTGAAGATTTGCGAAAAAGTTACACGTCTTCTCAGTGAGAATCGAACTCACGACTCTCTGATCTCTAGTTAGGGCGCGTTACTCCCTACGCCATGAGAGGACTCATGAACGCAGAAGTTAACCTGAATTCGATTTCAGCTCAATAATCACGTGGTCCTTTTTCGCAAAGTGCACCTCTTTCGGAAGAATTAGATGCCCATCCAAACACAACGCTTTCTATATATATCCAATGCCTAGCCAGAGAGCGCATTTTTTTTAGGAATTGAAATAGCACACTACACTAAAAATTTACATCAATTTGTCCATTTAATCCAATTGCAAACTATATGTAATGTTTAGCTTTTCGGTAGTTTTCATTACTTTTACAAAACGCCATTCTGGTGCGAAAATATTTTGAAGAAGAAAGGAAATGGTAAATTTTGTAAAACAATAAATTTAATTTTATCAATTCCTGGAGAAGTATTATAAGTAACAGATAAAGCCAAATTAGGTTCTTCCAGAGAAAATAAAGTGCAAAGCTCTGCGAAATAGTTGAATTTTTGTCGAGTTTTGAAATTTATTTTTTTAGGTGCAAAATTAGGACAAATCTTTGATGTGAATTTTCCTACCCGTTCTTTAGAATATTCCAAAATAGGTTGATATGAAAATTCATAATTTCTCAAATTGTTTGCAACTTTCTATAAAGTGGATAATGAAGATTCTCTGTCGAGATTTTGAAAAAAAATTTCCAATAATTTATTTTCTTTAATTTGGTAATTCTAGTACACTGTGTTTAGGCTTTTCAATACAAAAATTAATTTTTCCTAGTTCCAAATTTTCGATTTTTTTTAAGTGCATAAGATTTACTCTTCAAAGCAATAGAACAATAATTATCCCACCAAAATGTTGAACAAAAGAATAGTAAGCATTATTTTTAGTTTGTGATCTCATCAAAGCTTCCATTAATAACATCAAAAATAATTTATAATTTTCAAGTGAAGTAGTGGAGTAATCAAACTGAATTAAAGAAAAAGAAACATATTCAGATTAAATTTTGGAACCATAAATTTGTCGAAAAGCTCAACATTACATATAATTTGCAATTGGATTAGATGGACAAATTGATGTGAAGATTTGCGAAAAAGTTACACGTCTTCTCAGTGAGAATCAAACTCACGACTCCCCGATCTCTAGTTGGGGCGCGTAGTAAATGTAGTTAATGTTATATCCAAATCCGCGGCTACAAAGCAAAGCCATGCTGAAGGTGTCTGAGTTCGATTCCCGGTCGGTCCAGGATCTTTTCGTAATGGAAATTTCCTTGACTTTACTTGGCAAAGAGTATAATCGTACCTGCCACACGATATACGAATGCGAAAATGGCAACTTGGGCAAAGAAAGCTTTCAGTTAATAACTGTGGAAGTGCTCATAAGAAAACTAAGCTGAGAAGCAGGCTCTTTCCCAGTGAGGACATTAATGACAAGAAGAAGAAGAAGAAGTTATATCCAAATATTTAAATTCAATATTATCACGGATACCAATTAACACTCCTCCGTGAGTTACATTTCTATAACAACGAATAATATTATATGAAGGAACACGAAAGAATTTATCCTCAGTCAACCAAGTCTCACTCAAACAAAATATATCTAAATTATAATCAACTAGTGGCCCCGACAAACTTTGTCTTGCCATCAAGTAGGCTGTTGTAAAACGCAATGTTATCCCCCATACAAAATGACACATTAGTAATCTCCCGTTTCCAGACTATTCCGAAGCTTTCCCAAACTTATTCCTCACACGATCACGTCACATTCGTTGTCAAGTACAACAGTGAAAAACTTACTTCAATCCGTTAATCAGTTCTCAAGTTATTTCGTGACATACAAATACCACTCCATTTTTATTTATATACCGTCGTTGGGGGTGACAATGGGTCAAAAAGGGATATGTGCGATTTATTTTTTGAATAACTATCGCAATTTAACTCCAACAAATTTCAAATTTGGTGTGTATGTACTTTGATGGTACATTAACAACTGTGCAAAAAATTAAAGACAAATATTTATTCACAGCGGCACCACAAGTGAATGAAAAATGACCCAATCTCACCCCATAGAGGGGGTGACATTGGGTCACTGTAATTGAAATAACTTGTTTTTGAGAATATGATTTCAAAACCATTCACAACTGAAAAATATTGACAAAAAACGTTGCAAACAAGACAAAAAGATATCTAAGATGTTTTGTAAACCCAACATATATCGTCAAGTTTACATAAATTTTCTTGGTTTTTCCCTCAAATTGTCTTCAAAGTATCATCCCCATTGCTATAAAGCCCATTAAGTTTCCCCAAAGGTGTACTGAAACAGTGATTATTTTAAACCTTCGCAAATAATTAAATTTCAGTGCGACATTCCACGATCAATAAATTTCAGGCAGAAGTTGACGTCATAATCCCAGTATTTCAGCGATCCAACTCATCTGTATTTCCGTGAGATGTGTCTATAATATAAAAACACTGATAAATAATCAAATTTAGAAAAAACACCCTTTTGATAAAAACTTACGATGTTGCTGCGCACGAAACACAGTTGCTGGTTTGAAAAGTTGTCAAAATGCGTTGTATTGTTATTCAATGCACGGAATACTCAAGTAGACTTGTTTGATGTTTCAGAGATGCTGTATTTAGAAAGAATAAACACATCTTAATGAAAAAAGAGATCACCCGGCACCGTAAAATGTCAAAAAAGTGGATTTGGAATTTCATTTACTATCGTTCTTGCTTGACCCAATCTCACCCCCATTTTCAATGTTTTAGACATCGTACCGAAAAAAGTGATTTTTTGCGGGAAAATCAAACAGATTCCGGAAAATACCTGTGATGTGTAATGAAAAGACTTTCAACATTCTACTAATACAACGATAGAGGCTAGAGTACATGCGTGATACATTGTACAGGAGAAATTTAATGTTGTAAATTTGATCTAGTTTCATCATGCCAGTTTATTGATGTAGTAAACAAAAACTACTATTTCTAAAAATGTATATTGTTATAAATTATGTGCAATAATATGTTCCCTAACATATTAATTATTAATTTTAGTAATATCAGCGTTATTAGCTGAAATATTTCACAAAACATATTTTTCCGTTTTGACCCAATCTCACCCCCTAGACCCATTGTCACCCCCATCGACGGTATATCAACATGGCTTTCAGCCTATCAATTTTTAGTAAAATGCTACGACATTTCCATTGTAAAATATTCAAATCTTCTAAATTTTGAAGCAATTACGAAAGACGAAAAGGGACCAAATGATTTGCAAGCAACGGTAAAAATCGTCTTATTATTTTTTTCCAAAAATCACTTATCTATCTTCTATATAAATAAAAATGGAGTGGTGTTTGTATGTCACGAAATAACTTGAGAACAGGACATCCGATTTGCATAATTCTTTCACTGTTGTCTTTTTGAAGGGCTCCGACGTGTTCGTGTGACGAAAAAATTCAGGGAAGTTATCGGAAAATTAGCTAAAACGGGTGAGTACTAATATGTCATTTTGTATAGGAGATACCTTGACATTTTTCAACAGCCTACTTGATGACTTGATGGCAAGACGAAGTTTGCCGGGACCACTAGTACCTAATAAATTTGAAATTTCTTCCAAAATGCTCAAAATCGAAAAATCATTCTTTTCATTATCATCTGAATTGTTATAATTATTATTATTATTATTGCTATTGCTATTATTTTTAGTAACGTCATTATAATAATCATTCGGTAACCTAGAAGGTGTATTTGTTTTCTGGAAACCAGGAATGTTTTTAGAAGTTGATGCAATATTTATAAAAGGGAAAGTTTTACCAAACTGATTTGAACTTATACTCATAAGTAAGACTTAATATTTCATCATTATGAATTGATGAAATATTAAGTCTTTTTCTTTTACTAGGAGGTTTGTAAATGTATTTATTATGATTATCAATTGAAGTATCATTTTCAATATCTGATAATGTTTCATATACATTAGGTGAGCTAAAGTCTTCAGAATTTCCGAATAAGAAAATTTGTTTTTGATTTTTATTTTTTCATCGATCTTCTTTTACTTTGTCATGTATACTGAACAATTTTTAATCGAAATATGTTTTTGTTTACAATAAACACAATTATCAGAATTAAATTAACAATCATCTGCAGAATGAACATCTCCACATTTTGAGCACTTTTGTTCATTCAATCAAAAATTTTATGTGTGCCCAAATAATAAACACCGATTATAGTGCTTGAGTTTCGGAAAATAAAGCCTAACACGAAATAAAACATTATCTATATTTACAAAATCTGGTAAAACTGACCCAGAAAAACTGATTTTGATGCAATTAGAATGAATGTATTTAGAAACTCCTTCGTCATCAAACAACAATTTTGATAATCGTTCGCAGTCTAAAATTTTAACTGTCGAAATCGATTGATTTCTGTTAATGCTAATATCAGCACAATCTAATGATTAATCATAAATGACTCCGCTGATTTCGCAAGAATGAAACGGAGCATAAACACAATAAAATTCAATAAATAATTTAGACTCCAAAATGGAATTGGCATCTTCTCTATTACCAAAAACTACACTAAGTTTATCTAAGGATTTTTTCCTTCACTGATTTTTACTTCTTGTAAACTTCCAATGAAATTAAAATAACATATGTAGGTTGTTCTTTCTTTTGGAAATATACAGGAAATGGACCAGCAAATATTTTATACGAAAAGGTTTTGAAGTTGAATGGTACTAAATTATTATTAGTAACGCACACCCCCGTCAATTTGCATGATGGAAATTGAACATGGGGACTGAACAAACAATTGAAAAAAGCTAACCTACCAAAAAATAGAAATGTAAATTCTTAACGGACGACAAACAGAATCCAAGAAACACCGGAATTTTCAATCGTTTCAGCTACTTCAATCTTCACCGAATATCACTTCAAAAGCACGCCAACCAGCTACTCCTGACACAATTCCAAAGCAAGAAGAAATGTAAGCGAAGGTTTACTCAGCAGCAGAAATATTATTCCATGTATGACTAACTAGCATCAATAAGAATGAGAAAGTATTGTAAAATAATATATTGTCCTCAGTTCAAATTTAAAATCCCTTCAGCTAGAGTCAGCTGAGAAACAAAACTACAGTTACTGCTAACCCAAAGTAAAAATATATCTTCTGCCAAAAATAACAACAGTCGTAAAATTCCGAAGGAATTGGTTCTGGACAACGTCATAAAAAAAACTCGGGTTGAACAAATTTTGGGAATAGCGATTGGTCATTCCATAGAAGCATAATCTACAAAACTGGTTCCTCTCTCTTTGTGTTTTTTTTTATACATGAAAGGGAATTTGGTTAGGATGAGAAGGATGCTCTAATTTTTTTGCCGCACTATCCTTGAAGCATTTAGTGCAGTGTCCTTGGAGTAAACGATCGAATCCTTTTTTTTTTTGAGACGATCAAAAGGATCAGCAAGGACATCGCATCATTTCTGAATGTTTGAGAAGAAAAAAAGGTAGACGGCTAGGCCGTTGGTTCTGATTTCAGCAAAAAATGACATGGTAAAGAACATTTTAAACATCATGTAGAGAACACACTATTTATTTTACGTTTTTTTTCTGAAAGATTTAAAAGTTTAGCTATAGAAAACAGTGTTTCATTTAGCCATGAATATTAACCCAATTCTGTAGAAAGACTGCGCTATATAATTAGCATCGTCATAGAAAGCACACAGCTTCCCAGTAGTAGTTGCATCAAAATATTAGTAACGATCTTGTTTCATCTTTCCGAATAACGATTGATTCACAAAGGGAAATTACCATCCTTTTTTGAGATCACATTTATTATTAGAAATTCACAATGGGGAACCAACTTCTTATTTACGATCGTGTTATCAGCCTTCAGGCACGAGCCAAGGGAAATTTGCTACATTCTACTGATTGAATCATTCATCGTACGCTTTCTGGAGAAGCAAGGAGCTGAAAGTATTGGAACATTTTATTACCCTCTATATCATTTGAAAAGTCGTGTGAGGAGGTTGGAATCCGCATAAAACATTACGCACTCTGATAACGACGAATGAACCAATGATAAGACGCAACGAGGTGGTGTATGGTGCTGCTACTTCTTCATCGCAGCGAATGAAGTATTCTATTAACCCTTGTGTGTTCGGAATCAATTTACAAAAAAAAGATACCGATATTTATATTTTTTAAGGAAAACAGTGTGTCACCATTAAACTCTCAAAAGTGGGCCGTCAAGAGGGCTCGGCGACAAAGCTGATTGAACAGTACTGATTTTGAACATGCATCGGTATTCTGACCGTAACAGAAAGAACAGCTACAACAAGGGTACAATATGGAATATCTTACCCCGTAACACATCTCGAAAAGATGATCTATTCAATAATGTTACGGCACTGGCACGATTAGACTATTTGATCTTACATATGCTACTAATCTAGCTCTTCTGGACTAAGCATGTGTAAAAATTATACATAGGTATGTGGGCCCATAAAGACCCCATTTAGTGTATCTACTTTTAAGAAAGTGATTCAACTTGAAAAAAGTATGCCTCATCCCTCTTAATATGTGAAAGGAATAAAATGGACCAGATTCTTCCCCGAATAAAACTGCAACAAACTGGAACGATATATAATCTCAATTCTCAACTAAATGACTCAATTCAATGATGCCACTGTCCATTAAGGGTTAGCCCCCAAAGTGATAATGCTTTCATTGAGCTACTTCGAACCGAACTGCGCGACGCGCTATTGTTGTTGATAGTGTGAATGTAAAGCGATGTTTGATTCCCGTCAGAATTATCAATCAAAGCGCCCGTAGTCCGTGTCAGGCCGGTGCCGTTCGGAACCATCTCAGAACTAATCATCGTCCGTGATGGTCGTCGAACGTAATAACTCTCCGCTCGGTGGTGGTAGCGAACTTGTAATCAGTATTGCGCGAATTTGCATCCCAGTTGGATCATCTTATTGAAGCCAAACACGCGAAACCGGGGAAACCGTTGTAGATATCCCCGTTAAATCACAAGCAGCATGGTAACTATAAAAAATGACATCGAGAGCAGTAGCGGAGCCTTTATCCCGACCTCCAGCCACCAACCGGTGAAGGATGTGAATCTCAAACAGGAAGGAGCAAGGCAGTCCCGACGGCGGTCATACCGTTGCGTAACGATTGTTTCGGTAGTCGTCCTGGTCCTCATGGGCTTCGGAATTGGTGGTGTACTATACTTTGGGAAAACCTTGAAACGAACTCCAACGCAAGTGAAAGACGGGATGCCAAGTACTACAACGGTAGCAGTGCCGGAAGAACCGACTGTATCGCCTCCGACTTTCACCGATCCGTACGACGGGACGGAAACATCCGTCGGTCCGACAGATGATGATGATGAGTTCGACATTGATGGACCGGTGGATTCTTCCACGAGTAGTACGTCTTCAACCACTACAATGACGTCAAGGTGGAAGTTGTGGAGCGATGAGGGAAGCGGATCCGAAGATGACGATTATTACGACAGTGGTAGTGGCGACGGTTTGGTGATCTGAGCGAAGCATGCAGCGAGCAATGAGAATGTCACGTGTAGTGGAGGCAAAGCCGAACTTTTTGAGTGATAATGGTTTATTACACAGGGAAATGTTTTTAGTGTAAGGCGTTCATGTGTATTAGGATTAGTGCTGTATTTATTAAATGCGCCATAGATCTTCTATGAGGAAGCCAAGTGATTAAAAAAACTCTTCAAAACGGAAATTTGCTTTGAAATAAAGTGTTTGTAAGTGTAATTGTTAAAAAAAACCGGACTTATTATTTTTCATCAGTTTTGAGACTTTTTATATAAACAGGATGGTATGATAATCGCTTGAAAATTAAATTTCTAATCAAGGCTCAGTGAGTCAAAACTAACATACAATCGACAGATGTAAGTAGTCAACGAAGACTTAGCTTTTATGCGAACTAATATGGAATTGGATAATCCTCTTTATTTGGTGCTAAAGCATAACATAGACCGACGGTACATGTCCGAGGTTGCTATTCCGTAATTGATCAGAACTGATACGAATTGCACTTCAATCCGCTTTCCGCTTATTATCGAAGTGCACATTTTTACAAATCTCATATTATTAATCAATAATGGTGCCGGCCAAGCCCTTACAGTTCTTTTTGTCCTGCGCTGGATAGTGTCCCGCGATATGTTCCGCCATCCTCATAAAATTATCCCACATTTTTAGAGCAGTTATTTTACCTAGTTTGCTTATCCATAATGTATTACATGCTTTTGTTAATGGAATAATTGGAAAATCAGACACATTATGAATTATACGGCCGCAAGAGAAATGGTTTGGCACAAGAACCAATTTCAATTATGAAGATGACGAATCTGTTGCCTCCTAATAGTTATTGACCAACAGAAAAGTTTTGTTATTTTTATACTATTGTCTTCAAGCATATCTATTGTCTATAAAAATTTAAATGAAGATTTGTCACTTTCCAGAGAGAAGGTTCAAACCTCAGAAACAATATTATCGGGATTGCCAAGATTTTCAGTACACAAACAATTTTACAAAATCCCACATTATCGTCAAATGCCGTTCGATCAACCGTTCGATTGCCATTCAGTAAAAATCAGACTAATGGGAAATTATAATCTGTTGGATTTTTTTTGATATTTTAGACAACATATTTATTTTGTCTCATTTCACTGTTATAAAATTGCCTTGAGCATTTGTTTTAGTACTTGTGATAGTCTTCCCCTGCATCCTGCATCCATGTTTACCATTAATCCTTCCCTTTTTTTGAGTACATTTTGCTTTACGAAACCAAATTGTATTTCAATTCCAAACTAACATTCTTATGAAGGGGAACTGTGCTTTACGGTAATTATAATGAAAATCTATGCAAAATGCAGCACCACCCTAAATACTCAAACTAAAAAACTATTTGGACAACCCTAGAACAATGAGGAGCTGTCAAATGCTGAAAACATAAACAAAAACGAAGTAGGTTTTTCAGTTTCCGCACCTGATGTAAATATTCGATTGCAGAATTTAAGCTTTTTATTGGTGAAAATCACCAAAAATCAACTAACCTGCGTAGCACACCATATCTTTCAAGCATTCCTGATTAGCTGAACGAAATTGTAAGTATTTTTATCTTCTACATTCCCAATAACAATCGATTTCGTGATATTGGTTCTTCGGGGGTAAAATGAACCACTCGAAATGGGGGTAATATGAACACCGTAAGCAGTGCGAATAATATCTACCGGTTTAATTTCAGATGCCGAGAGTTTACCGGAAAAAAACACAAAGGCAGTGTGGGACAAAACTTAGATTCTCGCTCCAGGTCACTTTTTGGATTGCATTTAGGTCCCATAATAACTGTGCAAAATTTCAGCTCGATCGGTGAAACTATATTTTAGCGCCAGCTGTTCAAAGCTTGTATGAGATTTACTATGGGAAAACTTACTTTTGCAAAGAAAAAATTCCAGAGGTCGCCCATTGACCTCTATAAAAATTCTGAACACAGGCCTCGATAGGTATTCCTACGAAGAAGAATATTGCCGAAGACCGCGAAACAATCCGACAAATACCTATCAAAGTCTGTATTCAGAATTTTCATAGTGGTTAATGGGCGAACTCTGGCGATTTTTCTTTGTAAAAGTAAGTTTTCCCATAGTAAATCCCATACAAACTTTGAACGGCTGGCGCGTAAATATAGTTTCTCCGATCGAGCTGAAATTTCGCACAGTTGTTATGGGACCTAAATGCAATCCAAAAAGTGGACTGGAGCGAGAATCCAAATTTTTCATATAACCGTGTCCCAGGCTAATGGACAGACATCCAAATGGCCGCGGCTAAACGTGCCGTCAACTGCGGAATGTCCGTGAGGTCGGCGTCGATCATGTACCAGATTCCGAGAATCACTCTGGCCAGGTGGATTACATCGCCCCTGAAGAAAAAAGGCTTAGGGTCAAAGAAAGCTGTATTTTCGGTGGAGCAGGAGAACGAACTGGTGCAGCACATCCTGGATTTGGAATCCCGCTTCTACGGAATTAGTATGCAAGATATGCAAAAGTTGGCATATGAGTTGGCCGAGAAGAACTATATCCCGCACCCGTTCAACCACAAGCTCAAGATGGCAGGAAGAAATTGGGTGGATGGCTTCCTGAAAAGAAATCCAGTTCTCTCGTTTCGGAAACCAGAAGCAACATCTGCAGCCCATGCAAGGGGTTTCAACAAAGTTTCCGTAAATGCTTTTTACGATCTTCTCAAGAACACTTTGGATAGCAAACAGTTTCCGCCATCACGCATTTTCAATGCTGCTGGAACCGGAATAAGCACGGTAGGTTTATATATGTATAATAGTTTTCTTAATAAACTAACAACTTTTCCACTATCGTAGGTTCCACCGAAGAAACTCAAAATTGCCGCCAGGAAAGGGAAGAAGCAAGTAAGATCAATAACTTCTGGTGAAAGAGGGGTTTTTACCACTGCCGTCCGCGACAGGACAACATCTACCACCTGATTTGATCTTTCCCCGAGTGCGCATGCACGACGCTCTAAAAAAGGGAGCACCAAATGGCACAAAATTTAACTGCAACCCTTCGGGGTATATGACCAGTGAAATTTTTCTCGATTGGTTCGATCATTTCATCGAAAATGTTAACCCATCGGAAAAGAACCCTGCTCTTCTCATAATTGACGGCCATAGCTCACACACAAAAAACTTGGCGTTTGCTGAAAGAGCTCGTTCACACTTTGTCACCGTTCTTGTGCTGCCCCCGCACTGTAATAATAAATTACCGTTTTGATTCATATTACGGACACTTAAGGACTCAGGGAAATATGACCCAGCATAGAGCATACAAAATAAATCATTCTGTATGATTCCTTAACACTATCGAGCGTCGGAAGCCCTTTACTTTCGAACGGTGGGTGAAGAATACGCTTCCGCAACTTCAATAATCTTAAATAAATCAAAATGTGTGGCCTTTTCATAATTCTTATTCCGGTCGCTTCCTCACTTTTGCCTCATATTCCGG